>NC_067477.1:65237442-65576728 GCF_947179515.1 Apodemus sylvaticus
TCACCAGGTTCCCAGTGGCAGGGCACTACCATGACAACCCTGTGCTTCAAATCCCCCATAGCCTTTGTGCCTGGAGCAACTCAGGCAAACCCACACTTAGCCTCATTACCTTTCTCTCTTGAACCCAGACGAGCCACCGCATGAAGGGAAACGCAACACAAACTTAGTTCAGAAACAATGGTAACTCAGTCTCTGGGTGCAACAACTAAAACCTAATCTTGTGAGCTTTATTAAAATCTGATTCCTCCCATGGTGCGTCCTTGCAGATCCTCAATGATACTGGGAGACTCTAGCAGCTACATCTTATCCCTCTGCAGTCCCAGTACCAAAAGTAAGTCACTCTCTCCTGCTTCCTCTCTTCCTCTGTCCAACCCGGAAGTACGGCCTCCTTGCCCAGCAATTGGCTCCTTTATTCATTAGGGGATTGGTTCACAAGAATAGCATAAGGCCCATCCACAACACTTCCCCCTTTCTGTTCTAATAAAAAACAAAACCTTTCTCTCAATATAAAGCACAAAACATTGTCATTGATCCTAAATTAAAAGACTTATCATTCTACACCTGACTCATGACTTGGCTTTAGATTGTAAACCATCTAAAAACCATCCTCTCAAACCTACATCATCTTTCTCAGTGCTAAACAGCTGGGATTGGCGATGAGACTACCCGTCTTCAACCCTGTCAGAAATCCAAGAACGACTGATATTAACTGGAAATATATAGGAAGTCTAACACAGCTTCCAAAACTTAGCCAATTTATGGAGACCGCTGGTCACCCAGACAGTCCCTTACTTCAAAACACTGGAACATCAGTCTTAAGCCTTCTAGTCAGGATCATCTGACAGACCTTAGAGATACAGGAATATTAAGGACTAAGCCTATTCTGTCTTGGCAGAACCAAGCTGTCCTAAACCTGTAATTGTTCCCTGTATATCTTATGCCTTCTATTGCCATCATGAAACATCCTAACAAAACTCAACTTGTGGAGGAAAGGGTTGATTTCACTCACACTGACACTTCACTGTTTATCAAGGCAGGAATTCAAGCAGGGCAGGAACCTGGAGGCAGGAGCTGATGCCGAGGCCATGGAGGGGTGCTGCTTACTGGTTTGATCCCCATGGCTTGCTCAGCCTGCTTTATTATGACATCCAGAACCACAAACCCAAGGATAGCACCACCCACAATAGACTGGGCCCTCCCCCATCTATCAATTACTAATTAAGAAAATGCTATAGAAGTGTGTCTGCTTATAGCTGGATCTTCTGGAGGCATTTTAACAGTTGAAATTCCTTTCTCTTGGATGACTTTAGCTTACGTCAAGGTGATATGAAACTAGCCTGGTCGTTGTATTTTTACACTGGAAAATTATTTAGCTGCAGCAAAATAATTACAAGTTATAGCAGAAAGACACTTGGACATTACTATTCTTCAAAGAGTAACTCCCTGATTTAGAAAAGAACTTTTGCAACTGTTTTTGCCCATGCTTACATAAGATATTCAAAATATATTGGAATGCCAAGTATTATATATTTTTGACAAAATGAACACAAAAAAATTGACACTATATTTTATGTCAAAACAGTAGAAACTGTTAGCAGTCCGTGGTTGTTTACTGTGAAAAAACAAGAAACAAACAACAAAAAACATAGCACAGCTCATACACTGACACCTCAGAAACTGTCCATATATTTCCCAAACTAAGGCACCTTGCAGAGAAATTATAGTATTGTTTATGTGACAGCCCATGGAAAAATCCTCCTGCTTTTCTCCAGCGATATTGCTGAAACTGGAGTTGGGGTGCAGATGGAATGGAAGAACTGCTGTTGCTGTTTGAATATGGAATGTCCCCCACCTCCAGCCCCCGAGGCTCAACACTTGGCTCCAGCTGCTGGGTCTACTTGGAGCATGGGGAGAAGCACTATGAGGTACTGTCTAATAGGGTCAAGTGACCAGCGCTGGGAAGGGTCAGGAGGTGCTGCTCCTCAAGGTTATGCCAGCTCAGTTCCTTCTTTCTCCTCTGCTTCCTGGCTACTATGAAGTGAAGAGCCTTTCCTACCACACCCTCCCAGGACTGTGATGCTCTGCAAAGCAATCATGAACTAAGCAAAAACAAAGAAAAATAACAAAAGAATAAAATGAAAATAAGCCTGGACACACAAAACAACATATAAATTCTACATATATTGTAGAATTTAAACATTAACTAGGTCAAATTGAGTCTTTTAAAATTAACAGGAGACAAAATTCACAAATTGCAAGTTTTTAATAGATATATAATTTTCATACAACATGAAATAAAAATTGTTAGTAACACAAGGAAAGCATGAACCAAACACATATACACTGAAAACCTCTAATAAATCAGCCTTCACTAGGTCAAATGAAAGAAATAGAAACTGACCCACACAGAAAAGTAGTCATATCACAATATAATAACTAAGGCTATTACTAACTGGGTACTTCAGTTTATCTGCACAGTATGGTGCCTCATTAAATCCTTGAAACTTACTTTACATACAAGAACATGGATTTCAGAAGCATAAAAGGATTGAAATCCCAGACTCTGATTCCACAACCTGTGTTCTGCTTAGTCTGACTCAGTGTTCCCAAGGAATGCCACTGGCTTCAATTCAGTCAACAAATGCTGGAATATTCAATAAACCACAATACAAATAGCAACCAATTTAAAAAAAAACATGTAGTCTAAAGAATATACTGTGTTTTTAAGGAGTAAGAATAAACTTTAAAGAAAACAGTATCAATAACTTTTAAGCTCTAAAACCCTTTCCCACATAAAGGGTATATGCAAAAGAAAATGAAAATTATCCCCCATCCAAAAAAGAACTATTTCAAAAATAAATGAAGACACTAAGTAAGAAATGGTGCAATAAACTCAAAGCTTTATACGAAAGTCATAAGTTATATTTATATTACCTTAAAACAAAAGGAACATAATTAAATTTCAGATGAAGATAATAAAATGATTAAACAAAATATAAACATTCTGTAATAAGTGGTAAAATAAAAATAGAAAAGTAAATTTTCACAATGACACAACAATGTAATAATTAATCCAAAATATTTTTCATCAAAGATGATATACTAAGCTCCTTTCTTTTCCCGCTGGCAGGCCACGATAAATAGTTTGGACACTGAATATAATAAATCTTACTAAAAATGTACCGTCAATGCTTGTTCTTTACTGGTGCAAGTATGTTAGTTTGATAAAAGGTAAAGTTTACAACTGAAAACAAAGAAAAGAAACAAGAAAGTTAAATTGCTTTCTAAAAATCCTATTATAGATATAAAAATTGTGAGAAGTGGGACAGAAACTGCAGCATTACAAACAGAGCTTAAAACTGACAGAAAAACATGGTCAACTCTATATATAACACAAAGCTCATAAAACACATGGATTTCTGCAATGAGTTAATAGCTGACTCAAAAACTATGAAGTATAAATAAGTCAAAATTAGTAAAGAGTACATTTAAATCATCAGAAACTTTCCCAAATAATACATTTCTGAAGAAACAATGAATTCTTTCAAAATTCCAAGAAGATTCCTCCTATCTGTTTCAGCTCTTGTATTTTCTTTTGAAATATGTAAACAAAAATAACTGGTAACAAAATCAATGAAGGAGACAATTCACGCAGGCAGCCACTCAGTGTGATGACAGCCATTTTGGTCATGACCACCATTTCATCCCCCAGGTGACTGGGCACACATGCCAAACCCTATAGGAGAAACAACCTTGTCAGAGCAGTCAGTAGATAGCATGCCGTGCTGGCCACTGATACCTGTGCTGTGTCCTACCTGACATTTAAACATGCTAGCTAATCGTTTTTTTTTTCAGAAAGCCGGGGCACATTCCATTTGGTCGCAGGCCACCTTTGACTGGTTCAGCATATTAATCCCTTTCTTCCTGCTTTGGGGTATGCAGAGTTGCTGTCCAGTGCACACTCCATACATGGATACAAATGTGTTATAATCAAATATACCCTCAATCCCTCTCTCCATTACTCCTTACTCGCTTGCTGCACCCCACCTTCCATCCCCACCCAAGCCACCACGTTGTTGTGTTTTGACTTCATTTAGTGCTGCCTGTTTGAACATGAGTGATGATCCATCTGGAGCACAGGTAGCCTTTTTGGAAAAATATCCCTAGAGAACCCGACTCTCACTTCATCAGTTAGCTCGTCAGGTGGAAGGGCGGTGCCTTCACAGACCTTCCACTTTCCATGCTTGGATTTTGGCTGCTTAGATCTCGAGTAAGTCTTCATGTACCAAAAAAAGTAAATGAAAATACCTGAGATCCTCTACATAATCTGCATGACTTTATAACTTAAATCTTCAAATAAAATACTCTTCCAAAGGTTCGATAGGTGCCCCAATGTAGGGGAATTGAGAGCAGAGAAGTGGGAGTGCATAGAGGGAGGGGGATAGGAGAGAGGGTTTCTGGGAGAGGGGGAAACCGGGTAAGGGGGAGAACACTTGAAATGTACATTAAAAAAAATACTCTTCCATAAAGAAAACAGGTTATTCTTGTCTTAAGTATATAATTTAAAGAAGCACATAAATCATAGTTATATATACATAAATATATATGCCAGAATTTTGTAAAATATATGGATATATTCATATATGTGTGTGACAACTATTTACATATATAAATCATCTCTATGGTATCATCCAACTAATCCTGACATGGCAATAAATGCTAGACAAGTTATATAGCAATTGTCTAACCAATCTTATATCAGAAACAATTATACAAGTTTATTATTAAATTACAGCAAAAAATTACAATACAGAAAATACATTCATTACCTCATATTTTGGATATAAAGTTTCTCTCATGGTTGATTCTGGAATAGCAAATTTGGGTGCAGTAAGATTCCAAAACATCTTTGAAGTTCCAGGATATGCAGACACCTTTGAAAATATTATTTAAAAGAAAACTATGACAAATAGTAACAAATATCCTCTAAAACCAAAAACCCAAATTCCTGCCACATTGTTTCTAGTTGTTGAGAATATGACTTGATTTGCTACACAGCCTCTGACCTTCAAGGGAAGACGACTTTGCAAGCTGTCAGCTTAAAGGGCAGGTAAAGCCAGCAGTGGTGAGTGCCTCTGTGACATGAAGGACTGGGGAGCCACACTTGAGGCAAAATGACCAGCGAAACAGGAGGAACGTGTGCCATCTGCTTCAGAAATGTCACTTCTTGCTATGTGTTCTAACCAAGTTCTTACATATGTGCATGATAAAATATGTATAGGTCAATTCACAGTACATACTAAGTTAGAAAATAAAGTCCAATTTAAGTGTTCCTTAGGAGAGAAACAGATAAACATTATTATAAAGCTATTCAGATACAACAATTACAACCCGTAGGTGGGACTCACAAACTACTGAAAATAATAATTTCAGAAAAATTTATGCAAAATGTTATTCATATAAATATACTAGAACATACAGAGAAAGAGAGATTATTTAGGATCAGATGTCTATTTATTAAGTTATTAAGTCATAAACTAAAAAGGGATTTGTTTTAAAAAAGTAAACCTATCAGGATGCTATGAGAATTGTGGTAGCATTTGAATAACTTTGAATAACAAAGGCTGACGTTTAGCACAATGCAAAGCTTCAGGACACATTCAGTGAGTAAAGAGGAGTCCAGGGTGGAATGCAGAACACAGCCACACATTCTAACTGTATTGTCAATATACAGACAACCTCATAGACTAGGAGGGATGCTGAGCTCAATGACTGGGAAGTGGAGGAGAATATAAAGCTAAAGAAAAAGAAACAGGAAAAGTCCCTATGGCACTGGACTTTAGCTGCTGACACACCCACAGGGATATGGACTAGCAAGTCTGACACTTCTGTCCACACATACTGGGCTACTGAATACAAGAGTGGAAGATGGTAGGAGTCAGTGTGTCACTGTTGGAGTGAGAGTTTAAAGATAATTGAGAGGTAACTAGAATGTTCCTTATCACAGTGGATTATGAACTCACATATAGTCTAGTAAAGACACAGATGTTTACATATAGCAACATTTACAGATGCACATATTTATGAGTTAGTATACACAGACACACATGATTTTTAAATATTCTTTTCATTAATCTTTATGAATTCCATAAGCATAGTTTGATCATATCCACTCCCATTATCCCTGTATCTACCCTTTCTACCCTTACTGCCCTACCTACCTAAACACTGGGGTTTTTTTTTCTTCTTCTTTTTGTCCATATCAAGTCCACTTTGTATTGCCCTACCACTCTTGGGAGTGAGGTGAACCCTGAGAAGTAGCCAGCCAACCAGAGGTCACATCATTAAAGAAAACTGACTTCCTTTTCCCGGAGGCCATCAAATGCTCACGGCCCCTTGGAGGCACATATATGCTTGCTTTGTTGGTTGGCAAGGCCTAGAAGAAACAGTGCCTCCATAGTGCAGGAAGACATACTGTAGGGATCTTGATTTCCAATCACAAGGATGGAACCAGGATGCATCACCCAAACAAACCAGAAAATATGTAAGATGAGTCTGGAACATTTCATACTGTAAAAAAATTATAGTGCCTTTAAAAAAATAGAAACAAACCATTTTAGCAATGGGAGTAATAAAGTTACTTCAACTTTAGTGGGAGTAATAAAGTTGCACCGGATTATAAAGTATAATATATTATCTATCAGTAATGCTATTTCAACAGATGAAGGAGTGAATGGATGGATACTTGAATGAATGAATGAATGAATGAATGAACAGAACAATTTTCCTACACAGAACTCTAACTTTGTAAATATTCTAATCTCAAAGAGATAGAACAAAACTCCCTACTTTTTAAATATGATCACACATAGTGGTTTCCTTTAAAAGGATAATACAGACAGGAAAAAAGCACATAAGGAGGAAATTTCAGCACTGCCTCACTGGGTAACCAAGGTCAACAGAATGCCGGAAAATCCTGTAGACAGCTTATGTCCTGCAAGAGATGTGGTAAACAGACTTTCTCTTTTAGAACACTTCCTCCTGAAGTCTCATAAACCAATCAAACCACAACACCAGCCAACTCTCAACTGAGATGCAGTTTACAAAATACTTGAACATTAATCCCTAAAGTTTTCAATCACTGAAATAAGAAAAGTCTGGAAAACTGTTGTGGTTTTAGATGAAAAATGTATGTGTCCAAATAGAATTCCAAGACATAGAAGCGCTATTATTGAGTGATGTGTAAAGCCAGGGAACTCTGAAGAGAGCATGAAGCTTAGGGAGAAACTTCCCACCCAATGCAGAGGTCCCTGGGGGCTGCAATCATGAGCATCTCTTGCTAGTCTAAATAAGGAGAAAGGCACACTTTCTCAGCTCCAGAATCCAGACACATGCTTCCTCTGGAGACTCAAGGTCATGGTACAATGTTATTTAACTGTCTTTTTTTCTATTTAATCCTCACTCCTGCACTGGAGAACCTATTGACTGAGGAGCTGGCTTGGTCAGTCTATCTCAAGGAGTGAAATTCAACTCGATAATGGTTGGTAAAGAAAAGCAGACTTCACCAACAGAATACAGGTGATAAAAGAGAGAATCTCAGGCATAGAAGATACAATAGAAAAGAAAATGATACATCAGTCAAAGAAAATGCTTATCTAAAAAGCTTCTAGCACAAAACATTCAGGAAGTTTGGGACATGATAAAAAAAAGACCCAAACTAAGAATAGAATTGGAAGAAGACGACTCCCAACCTGAAGGCCCAGAAAACATCTTCAACAAAATCATAGAAGAAAACTTACCTAACCTAAAGAGATTGCTATAAACATACAAGAAGTCAAATAGACTGGACCAGAAAAGAAATTACTCCTGCCACATAGTAATCAAAACAATAAATGTACGGAACAAAGACAGAATATTAAAAGTTGCAGGGGGGAATGGCCAAGTAACATATAAATGCAGACCTATCAGAATTACACCTGATTTCTCAACAAAGACTATAAAAGCAGAAAGAAGGGCCTCACTATAAGAGAACAAGGAAGTCAGCCAACAAAACTTTCAATTGCCATTGATGGAGAAACCACAATATTCCATAACAAAACCAAATTTAAACAATATCTTTCCACTAATCACACCCTTACAGAGGATACTAGAAGGAAAACTCCAATACAAGAAAGGTGAATACACCCAAGATAACATAAGAAATTAATAATTTTTCAGCAAAATCAAGATACACACACACATACACACACACTACCAATATTGAAACAAGAGTTGTTTGATGAGCACATTAAAACCTTCTGGAGTTCACTGTCACTGAGTGTCTTCAGAGCATCTGCACTTAACTAACGGCCATTTTGTTATATCATCGTTGTTACTTTCTTTATGTATTCTCTAGTTTCCTTTGTTTCTCTTTTTTCTATCTTTCCTTTGAGTTATTTGAATGCATTTTGAATTCTCTTACCTTCTATTGTTTTAGATATATCTCATTGTGCATATTTAATTTATTGGCCCAGGTACAATAGAACAATAACTATGTCTACCAATGTCTTCATCCTACTTTTCCAAGTAATTATGTCATTCCCCATTTATGGCATAACTGTGATAACTGTTTCTTTTATATGCATTTATAATGGGATGAGAAAAGCAAACTGTGGAAACACAAGGAGAGGGAAACTCCATGGCTGTGCCTGCGTTCCTCCTCCCCGTGCTCTTACCTTCTAGACATACTAAAATTTCTTTTGTTTTCCTTTGTATTTATGGCTAACTCAGGTGGCAACAAATTCTCTTGGTTTCCTTCATCTGAGAAGGTCTTGATCCCACTTCATTCTTGAGTGTTTTTCTCCAGATTGAAGGGCTGAGGACTTTGTCACACTATTTTCCTTCTCACTGCTTTTTATAAGAAGTTCCATTCCACGTGTTATTTCTCCATGAATAAAATGCCACTCCTCTCTTGCTGCTTTCCAGGACTTTGCTAGACTTTGGTTTTCAGTTTAATTAACATGCAGTTTGGTATAGATTTCTTTGTACTTTATATTTAGAGTATCCACGGATTACTAAATCTATAGATTCATAGGTTTTTGTCAAACTGCTAAGTTCTCTACCTTTGCTTCTTACAATCTCTCCCTCTTTTTATTCTCCTTCTGGATTTTCACAGTACAAATATGAAATATTTCATTACTTCTTGCTAATATTTCAGTGTGTTTTCTCTCCGTTGTTCACTCATCTTTGATTCAAGCCACCTACTTCAGATTTTATTTCCATTACGGTAAATTTTTTCTTCTTTTCTTATTTTCTATATTCTTTGTTTACATTCTAAAAGCTTTCCCCTTTCCCAGTCCCTCCCCCATATGTCCCATAAGTCCTCTTCTCTCCATCCATTCTCCTATCTTTCCCTCTCCCTTTTCTCTGTCCTGGTACTCCCCTACAATGCTGGATCAAGCCTTTCCAGGAATAGGGCCCTCTTCTTCCTTCTTCATGGGAATCATTTGATATGCTAATTGTATCTTCAGGATTCAAAGCTTCAGGGCTAATTAATATCCACTTATCAATGATTGCATTCCATGTGTATTCTTTTGTGATTGTGTTACCTTGCTTAGGATGATATTTTCCAGTTCCATCCATTTGCCTAAAAAATTCATGAATTTATTGTTTTTAATTGCTGCATAAAACTCCATTGTGTATATATATATAACACATCTTCTGTATCCATTCCTCCAATGAGGGATATCTAGGTTCTTTCCAGCTTCTGGCTATTACAAATAAGGCTGCTACAAACATAGTGGAGCATGTGTCCTTAATGCATGCTGGGGAATCTTCTGGGTATATGCCCAGGAGAGGTATAGTAGGGTCCTCTGGAAGTGTCATGTCCAGTTTTCTTAGGAACCGCCAGACTGATTACCAGAGTGGTTGTACCATCTTACAATCCCACCAGCAGTGAAGGAGTGTTCCTCTTTCTCCACATCCTCGCCAACACCTGCTGTCTCCTGAGTTTTTAACCTTAGCCATTCTGACTGGTGTAAGGTGAAATCTCAGGGTTGTTTTGATTTGCATTTCCCTAATGGCTAATGATGTTGAGCATTTCTTAAGGTGCTTCTCGGCCATCCAAATTTCTTCAGGCGAAAATTCTTTGTTTAGGTTTGTACCCCATTTTTAATAGGGTTATTTGGTTCCCTGGGGTCTAACTTCTTAAGTTCTTTGTATATATTGGATATTGGCCCTCTATCAGATGTAGGGTTGGTCCAAAGCTTCAATTACTTTCACTGTGTCCCTGTTTAGTTGCTGTTTTCATGATCGGTCCATTGAGGAAAGTGCAGTGTTGAAGTCACGCACAATTATTGTGTTAGGTTCAATGTGTGCTATGAGCTTTAGCAAAGTTTCTTTTATGAATGAGGGTGCCTTTGCATTTGGAGCATAGATGTTCAGGATTAATAGTTCTTCTTGTTGTATTTTTCCTTTGACCAGCAAGAAGTGTCCCTCGGTATCTCTTTTGATAACTTTAGGTTGAAAGTCAATTTTATCTGATATTAGAATGGCTACTCTGGCTTGTTTCCTGAGACCATTTGCTTGTAAAATTGTCTTCCAGCCTTTTACTCTAAGGTAGTGTTTGTCTTTGACACTGGGGTGTGTTTCCTGTATGCAGCAAAATGTAGGATCCTGTTTATGTATGCAGTCCATTAGTCTATGTCTTTTTATTGGGGAATTGAGTCCATTGATGTTAAGAGATGGAGCTAGAGAACATCATACTAAGTGAGGTAACCCAGACTCAAAAGGTGAATCATGGTATGCACTCACTAATAAGTGGATATTAACCTAGAAAATTGAAATACCCAAAATATAATCCACACATCAAATGAGGTACAAGAAGAAAGGAGGAGTGGCCCCTTGTTCTGGAAAGACTCAGTGAAGCAGTATTTGGCAAAACCAGAACGGGGAAGTGGGAAGGGATGGGTGGGAGGACAGGGGGAGAGAAGGGGGCTTATGGGACTTTCAGGGAGTAGGTGTCTAGAAAAGGGGAAATCATTTGAAATGTAAATAAAAAAAATATATCGAATAAAAAAAAGAAAAAAAGAGATATTAAGGAATAGTGATTATTACACTTCCTGTCATTTTTGATGTTCTCTTTTATATTTGATTGGTTATCTTCTTTTGGGATTGATGAGAGAAGGTTACTATCTTGCATTTTCCAGGGTGAAATTTCCCTCATTGTATTGTGTTTTCCTCCTATTATCCTTTGTAGGACTGGGTTTGTGGATAGATATTGGGTGAACTTGGTTTTGTCATGGAATATCTTGGTTCCTCCATCTATGGTGATTGAGAGTTTTGCTGGGTATAGTAATTTTGGCTGACATTTGTGTTCTCTTAGAGTCTGCATGAGATCTGCCCAGGATCTTCTAGCTTTCATAGTCTCAGGTGAAAAGTCTGCTGTGATTCTGATAGGTCTTCCTTTATATGTTACTTGGCCTTTTTCTCTTACTGCCTTTAATATTCTTTGTTTGTTTAGTATATTTGGGGTTTTGATTATTATGTGACAGGATGTATTTCTGTTCTGGTCCAGTCTGTTTGGAGTTCTGTAGGCTTCTTGGTTATTCATGGGCATCTCTTTCTTTAGATTAGGGAAGTTTTCTTCCATAATTTTATTGAAGATATTTTCTGGCCCTTTAAGTTGTAAATCTTCACTCTCATCTATGCCTATAATCCTTAGGTTTGGCCTTCTTATTGTGTCCTGGATTTCCTGGGTGTTTTGGGTTACATGCTTTTTGCATTTTGCATTTTCTTTGACCGTTGAGTCCATGGTTTCTATGGTATCTTCGGCATCTGAGATTCTTTCTTCTATCTCTTGTATTCTGTTGTTGATATTTGCATCTATGGTCCCTGATTTCTTCCCAAGGTGTTCTATCTCCAAAGTTGTCTCCCTTTGTGATTTCTTAGTTGTTTCTACTTCTGTTTTTAGATCCTGGATGTTTTTGCTCAGTTCCTTCACTTGATTGTTTGTGTTTTCCTGTAATTCTTTGAGAGATTTTTGTGTTCCTTCTTTCATGACTTCGGCCTATTGATCAAAGTTCTCCTGTATTTTTTTTAAGTGATTTTTGCATTTCTTCCTTATTGGTTACTATCATTTGACCCATATTCTCCTGAATTTCTTTAAGTGATTTTGTGTTTCCCTTGTAAGGGCTTCTAGCTTTTCATCATTTTTCTCCTGAATTTCTTTAAGAGATTTATTTATGTCCTTCATGTGTTCTTGTAACAGCATCATGACCAGTGATTTTTACATCCAAATCTTGCTTTCTGGTGTGTTGGGGTATCCAGGACTTGCTATTAACGGAGAATTGGGTTCAGATGCTGCCACATTGCCTTGATTTCTTTTGGGGGGGTGCAGTCTTTTTTTATTTTATTGATATATTTTTTATTTACATTTCAAATGATTTCCCCTTTTCTGGGTCCCCACTCCCAGCAAGTCCCATAAACCCTCTTCCCTCCCCCTGTTCCTCCATCTACCCCTTCCCTCTTCCCTGTTCTGGAATTCCCCTATACTCTTGCACTGAGTCTTTCCAGAACCAGGGGCCACTCCTCCATTCTTTTTGGACATCATTTAATATGTGGATTATGTCTTGGGTACTCAAAGATTCTAGGCTAATATCCACTTATCTGTGAGTGCATACCATGATTGAATTTTTGAGACTGGGTTACCTCACTTAGTATGATGTTCTCCAGCTCTATCCATTTGTCTAAGAATTTCATGAATTCATTGTTTCTAATGGCTAAATAGTACTCCATTGTGTAACTATACCACATTTTTTGTATCCATTCCTCCATTGAAGGATACCTGGGTTCTTTCCAGCTTCTGGCAATTATAAATAGGGCTGCTATGAACATAGTGGAGCATGTGTCCTTATTGCATGCTGAAGAATCCTCTGGATATACGCCCAGGAGTGGTATAACAGGGTCCTTAGGAAGTGTCATGACCAGTTTTCTGAGGAACTGCCAGACTGATTTCCAAAGTGGTTGCACCATCTTGCAATCCCACCAGTGGAGGAGTGTTCCTCTTTCTCCACATCCTCGCCAACACCTGCTGTCTCCTGAGTTTTTGACCTTAGCCATTCTGACTGGTGTGAGGTGAAATCTCAGGGTTGTTTTGATTTGCATTTCCCTAATGATTAATGATGTTGAACATTTTTTAAGGTGTTTCTCAGCCCTCCGAAGTTCTTCATGTGAAAATTCTTTGTTTAGCTTCATACCCCACTTTTTAATGGGGTTATTTGGTTCTCCGGGTTCTACCTTCTTGAGTTCTTTGTATATATTAGATATTAGCCCTCTGTCGGATTTAGGGTTGGTGAAGATCCTTTCCCAATCTGTTGGTTGATGGTTTGTTCTTTTGACAGTGTCCTTTGCCTGACAGAAACGTTGTAGTTTTATGAGGTCCCATTTGTCAATTCTTGATCTTAGAGCGTAAGCTATTGGTGTTCTATTCAGGAACTTTTCCCCTGTGCCCATGTCCTCAAGGGGCTTCCCCAGTTTCTTTTCTATTAGTTTCAGTGTGTCAGGTTTTATGTGGAGGTCCTTGATCCATTTGGAGTTGAGCTTAGTACAAGGAGATAAGAATGGATCGATTCGAATTCTTCTGCATGCTGACCTCCAATTGAACCAGCACCATTTGTTGAAAAGACTATCTTTTTCCACTGGATGCTTTCAGCTCCTTTGTCAAAGATCAAGTGACCATAAGTGTGTTGGTTCATTTCTGGGTCTTCAATCCTATTCCATTGATCCACTTGCCTGACAATGTACCAATACCATGTAGTTTTTATCACTATTGCTCTGGAGTAAAGTTTAAAGTAAGGGATACTGAATCCCCCTGAAGTTCTTTTACTGTTGAGAATAGTTTTAGCTATCCTGGGTTTTTTGTTATTCCAGATGAATTTGAGAATTGCTCTTTCTAGCTCTATGAAGAACTGGGTTGGGATTTTTATGGGGTAGCATTGAATCTGTATGTTGCCTTTGGCAAGATGGCCATTTTAACTATATTAATCCTGCTAATCCACGAGCATGGAAGATTTTTCCATTTTCTGAGTTCTTCTTCAATTTCCTTCTTCAGAGATCTGAAGTTCTTGTCATATAGTTCTTTCACTTGTTTGGTTAGAGTCACCCCAAGATACTTTATGCTGTTTGTAGCTATTGTGAAGGGAGTCATTTCCCTAATTTCTTTCTCAGTCTGCCTTGATTTCTGTTAGTAATGTTCCTACATTTGCCTTTTGCCATGTAGATCTCACTGGTGTTAGTTGGTCTTGTTGTCAATGGAAGACTCACCTGTGCAAGATGCCACCCTGTGGCAAGCCTCTGGATGCACTGCTGGCCCTCTGCACTGCTTGGGGATGGGGCGCGTGACCCAGGCTGCTCCCAATCCAGAGGTGGCGACCGGAAGGCTCCCACCAGAGGCCTCTGGATGGATCCTCTGCTTTTTTCTAATTTTTTTTCAAGCTGAAATATCTTCTATTTCTATACTAAGACTTCCTAATTCCTTTCTGAGTCTTTTATTATTTATTTCAAACATGTTCATAATTTTTCAATGAATCACTTTTATAATGGTTGCTTTAATTTTTGCCAAAAAATTTGTAGCATTTGTTATCTCATTGATAGCATCTATTAAATACTTTTCTATAGGTATTTTCTTTTTTTGAAACATATTCTTATTTTTAACTATGTGCATATGGAGAGGGGTATATGCATATGAGTACAGGTACTTCCCAACATGGGTGCTGGGGACTGAACTCAGGTCTTATGCAAGAGCAGTACAGGCTCTTAACTACTAAGTCATCTCTCTAGCTCATGCCCTTTCCTATTTAGGATGAGATTTTACCTAATTTTTGAAATGTGGCTATGTTAAACCTTATCATCAAGGTCATATCTTACTTAAACCTTCTGGTTAGCTGACACTCCACTATAGAGTAGCTCATTGGATGGGGAAGGAATTCCCTGTGGTTTCAACTGATAACATAAAAAGAAAATCTGCTTGCTACTCCATCAGGATGAAACACTTGGCTTGCTTTCATCACTGTTTTTCACTATGGCAAAATGGATGAAAAAAACAACTTTTCAGCTTTGAAAAGTAATCTTTTTGGCTCTTGGTTTCAGAGAGTTCAACCCACGCCTGACTGCCTCTACCACCATGGCCAGAAGCAGGTGCCACAGCAAAGGTGCTGACTCATGGAAGTCAGGAAGCAGAGAGGCAGAGAAAAGGGAGAAGCCGGAGGGATATGAGCAATATCCTTCAAAGACTCGTCCTATTTCCCTGCTCCTTCCCACCCAATCCATTTTCTTCCACAGAGTCTACCACATCCCAACCATACATATAAGTAGAACCCTATGTCAGTGGATAAGATCAGAGCATTCACAACCCAATCATTTCCCCAAAGTCCCATACCTCAACTTTGCACTGGAAATTAAGTCTTCAAAACATAAGCCTTCAGCAAACATTTTATATCCAAGCCACAAATCGGCTCCATACTCAACCCACCTTAGCAACAATCTGACAAGGACACTAGCATGTTTCGAAACAGTCTGGCAAGGACTGATGTCATTAGACCTTTCCTGGTAAAGGCAGGGAGTAGAAGCACACTGTCTTTCCTAGGTGTCTATAAAGATTCAGTAATTACTTTCCAAATAAAAATGTTTTGTAGCCCATTCTGAAATAATGAAATAGCATGTTTCCACTTGGACATATGTACATGTGTTAGAGTGTGTATTGCTGTAGTGGGAGTGTATGTATATGTATCTGTATATGTGTGTGTGTGTGTGTGTGTGTGTGTGTGTGTGTGTGTGTGTGTGAGTGTGTGTGTGAGAGAGAGAGCGAGAGACAGAGACAGAGAGACAGGGAGAGACAGAGACAGGAGAGACAGACAGACAGACAGACAGACAGAGACAGAGAGAGAGAACATGTCTATTGATGTTTCCATATTCCAAGTTTTATGGGTCAAGTCCAAAACATATGTAAGAAACCCCAGGCACTTATGCAGTACCATGGCATTCTGGGTGCCCTAACATTCCTAGATACTGTGCTTCCTTCTCTCCACTTTTAGAGTTGTCTTGGGTTTGTGATATCCAGAGACTTTTAGGACCTTGGCAAGAAGCACAGGGAAAAGTGAGTCTTACAACTAGTCTTTTGGAATTACTACCAAAATATTATTTTCTAGCTATATAGCTGTTTAAGGCCAGAATTTTTCTAATATATTTTAACCAAAACAAAGCCAAAAATGATCCAGAATGTCTAAGAATTCAACATATAAAGAGATTTGTCAAATAAGTTAGATTAAAAGACAAATTCTAGTTTTCTCACTCTATTTGGGTTTAGCAACTCTAATTACAGGAAGCATGGTGGTATGGGCTATAATCCCAGCACTCAGGAGACTATCGAAGAAGGGTCTCCACAGAGCTACCAACCTAACCTGGACCACATAGCAAGACAATGTTATAGGAAACAAAGTAAATATGGTTTTACAAAAGGGCATTTACAGGATCACAGTTAACACCTAAGGTTTTATTACTTACCATTTTCTGATTTACATTTTAAAGTTGTAAGTGTTCAAAGACATAGTTCACATTACCAAATACTGAAGTCCTCAATAATGTTCAAGAATGTCAAAAGAACCCTAACCAATACGTTTAAGAGCACTTTAGGTGGAGAAAACCAACATTAAAAGCAAAGTTTCCAGGCTGGAGAGATAGTTCAATGCTTAAGACCACTGGCTTTTCTTTCTCTAAGACCCAGGTTCAATTCTTAGCACCCACATGGCAGCTCACAGCCATCTGTAACTCTAGTTCCAGGGGATCTGACACCCTCACATCAATGCATATGAATAAATAAACAAAGTAAGTAAGTAAGTAACTGGTTAAAAGTAATCTCACTTCTTCTCCTGAGAGCTGCAGATTTGCTTCGTTGGTTTTCTGTTCTGATTCAGGCAATGTTCTTGCTGGTACTGAAGTAATACCAGTATATTTCTGCTTCTCATTCACAACAGGAACACCATACACCAGTCTACAATTTAACAAAAACAATAAATTTGTTTTTAAAGTTATTGGTGAAGCAAAAAGGACCACCCTCTTTTTACTTACCTCTACTTAAATCAATGCACTGACATTTACTGTCTCAACTAAGAAGATATCATGAAGAAGACAATTCAAAATTAAAGAAAAATCTGGTTCTGAACACAGTTGAGTGATGGTTTTGATTCACTATATAAGAAAAGTATATTTGCTGTATAAAAACATAATAACAAAACACATTTTAAAACCTTATCGTGGGGCTGGAGAAATGGCTCAGTTGATAAAGAGTTATTGCTGCTCTTCCAGGGGACCTGAGTTCAGTTCTTAGAACCGACAACGGCAGCTCTTAACAGTCTCTAGTTAAAGGGATCCAAAAACCTCTTTGGGCCTCTGTCGGCACAAGGCATGCATGTGGTTCACAGACATACATGCAGGCCAAACACTCATACACAGAAAACAAAATAACTTTTATAACATATTTCTAAATTTCTTCCCCACTCCAAATTCATAACCAAATATTCATTTCTTAGACTGGGGCCAAATTACCAGCCTAAATAAAACTGCAAGATATTTGTGGCTTCCTCCTTTGAATTTACATCTTGCCAAAATGAAAACCTTTATTTGGACAGAAAAGGTGAGGTGTTGAAGATTGGTTTGAATGCTTTGATTCAATAGGGAATCTGCATGTCCAAACACTAAAGGTCCTTGTCCCCAGTTGGTTTTTGATTGGTCAATAAAGATACCACCAGCCAATGGCTGGGCACAGGGTAGGACACTTAGAGTTGCTCAGGCTAGGACACACAGAGGAACAGGGAGAATTGACAGGACTCGGGAAGAAGGATGGGACACAGGAACAGCAGGCAATAAGGCCAACCAGTCATGTGAGATTTTGGGTTAGTGGTCATTGGCCACTTCCTTGATTGGACCTAGGGTAGCAAGTGGAGGATTAGAAGTGTCCAGTCATTGACTTAGTGAAGGCATTTTAAAAATAGGCTAGTGTGTGTGTGTGTGTGTGTGTGTGTGTGTGTGTGTGTGTGTGTGTGTGTATCTTTCATTCCCAAATTCAAAGAGCTGCTGGGCAGGTGGCTGGAAGCATGTAACCTGCCAGAAGCACAAAGCAATATAGCTAAAACCCTCACTGAAACAATCAGGTCCTCCCTCGGAAAGCAACACAGGCTTAGAGCTAAAAATGTCTAAAGTATGCATGCATATATAATATAAAAGTTTCAAAGAAGAATGCATCAATGATAAATGACTTAATAGACTGCTTAAGGTATGTTAGTATTGCATGTAAAGGTACTGTAATAAGTATAAAACAAGTATAAGTTAGGCTAACTGACCTGGTGGCAGTGACAATCATACAAGAAAGGGCTACTGGTACCTCTGATTTTGGACATTCCATTACAGAAACAAAAATAGCTTTGTGGGTCATCGACTGGCATGGATAAGCACACGCAAACCCAGCTGACCTGTCATGTAATAATATGCTGAACTCTCAAAACCCATCTTACCAGCTCTTCATGTGGAAAGTGTCCTTGTCCATAATCAGGCACCTCTTATCTTACCTAGCCAAATATCTGGATTCAAAGAGAAATTATAACCAACGCCCAGCAAGCTGAACACAAACACACACAGAGTCCATCCTCCTCCTGATGGTGGTGAGGAGGGTGACAAGAGACCTCTCCTGGAACTGGTGTGCTCTAGGTCCTGTGCACTCACACATGCACCATTTAGAAGGAATAAGGCTCTGGCTCATCTGTTGGCAAGCATAGTCAGGGCACACTGAGTTCTTTCACAGTAGTGTTCCAAAGTTACTGCTTTTGTTAGTTTTAATTTTTATTTTGCCAATGAGAATATCAAAAAAAAAAAAGAGTGAAATTCTGAGCTATTCAAAGAATCTTGATTCCTTGACTCTTAAGTAAGGAGCTATGCTACCAAAGTGAGCTTCCGGTTCGGTGGCTTCCTTCCTGCGCCAGAAGGAGCAGTTCCTTCCTTCAGCATCCAGCTCAGTTGCTGTGCTGTGCGGGTATTTCTGCAAGTCCTCCCAGGCCCATTTATTTCAAGATCTCCATTAAACAAACACTGCTTGATTCCTCTTTTGCTTCAACTAACTAAAAGTATTTCTGTTTTCTGCAACTCAATCTTGACTTCTAGGTCTGGAAAAGAACAGGTTTAGGTGTAGACACTAAGAAAATGAGCCTAGGGTGTAAATATACCAAAATAAAGTAGTTTTAACATCACACTGTGGGGGAAAGGGGACAGTGGTTAGAGGCAAGGTGACATAATACCTACTGCCTTACATCAACGTTGCTCTCTTTATTTAGCTGGAAGCCATAAATAGAGTAGCAATCATCACTTACATTTACTATTTTCAGTTTCCAAAAGCACAATTATGTCTTTTAGTTGGTCAAATGAACGTGGAAAGGAGTCATTGACATTCTATAGTGCTAGCTAGCTCTGACATACTTGATGGCCTTAGTGGAATGGCCATCCAAGGTTAGCAATGGTTCCTACATGTCAGATGTGAGTTAATTACTTGGAAATTTCTCTCTTCATTTTCTATGTTCCATCTTTTTTTAAAGATTTATTTATGTATGTATGTGTTATGTATACAGCATTCTGCCTGCATGTATGCCTCCGGGCCAGAAGGGGGCACCAGCTCCCATTACAGATGGTTATGAGACACCATGTGGTTGCTGGGAATTGAACTCAGGACCTCTGGAAGAACAGACAGTGCTCTTAACCTCTGAGCCATCTCTCCAGCCCCTTGTTCCCTCTTTCTAAGAGAAGAGAATCCTATCTTCCTAAAATCTTTAGGAAACACCATCATCTTCTGAATTCAGACTGAAAATCTCCAACTTTGCCCCATTTCCAAGTGTAGCTGCCCACTCTGTTCTCTCTGGTGTCTCTCCTGTCCATCATATCTTCTCTCATCTGAGTCCTGGGCTGTCAGTATTTCAGGCCCTTTACCTGCAGACTCTTCCTCCCCCAATTCATGTTACATGGCTATGACAGAGTGTACTAACAGGTGTCAATCACTTCCTCTCCAAACACCCCAATGATTAAGATACAATAGGGCCTAAACTATAATACCTTGTAGCCAGGTTCCTCCTTACTGTGGAGTCCATCCATCTTGCCAACCTTACTTCACTTCCCCAACCCTCCATTTGATCTATATCTAATATGAAGAAGGTGGGCTAAGGACTGGATGGATACGGGGTGCTAAGTATAGAGCACTCTAGGGCCGACAATTGTGGTTCATTGTGGCTCTGAGAGGGAACAGCAAGGGCTCCAAGATCCTTATACATCCCCCTTACCCAGGCAAAACTCATCTTTTTCTCCTTAATCTTCCTTCTATGTTTGATCTGTTCTTTCATTATAGAACATCTTCCATCTTGTCTTATATTTTTCTTTTAATAGAAAATAGCCTAGGGCTGGGGGTAGGGAAGGACAAAATTGATTTTCTGCTTCCAGGGAACTTAAATGTAGTAGTTATGAGATAAATGGTGAGCTTTGGTTAGAGAAAAGAGTCTCATGCCCAAAAACAGACCCTGGAAAATCAAAGGCCAGCCTAGGATGTTGTAGAGGTTCTACACAGGTATGCCCTAACTATCACAAGTCTCTTATATGTACTTTGCAAATCACTGACACTTGCCATACACCTAATGAATCAGAAACTGGGGCTATGCAGGCAGCTGTCCATGCTTTCACCCTCTGTGCAGTGATTCTGGTGTTGTCTCAGAGCCTCTGATTACCACTAGCTATTCTAAAGCCACTTGATCACAAGACATCCTGAGGCAACTATCAAAAATACAGCTTCCCGTACCTCCTTTGGAGATTCTAATCCAGTAGGCTTGCAAATTAATACAGTAAGCAAGCATACCAAATGGGCTTTATGCTCAACAAAGTCTAAACCTCACTGACACTGGGGAAAGACTGAGACTCGGTGATGAGACCATAGCCTGGACTTTAACCCTAAATTGGCCACTAGCAATTATGTTGGTATTATGACTTGAATACAGTTTTTATTCACCAAAAACTCATGTTGGGTCTTGTTCCCAAAAAGTAGCAATGATGAGAGGTGGGGCCTAATGGGAGGTGGGGCCTAATGGGAGATGGGGCCTAATGGAAGGTGGGGCCTAATGGAAGGTGGGGCCTAATGGGGTGGGGCCTAATGGGAGGTGGGGCCTGATGGGAGGTGGGGCCTGATGGGAGGTGGGGCCTAATGGGAGGTATTTGTGCCATAAGACTACAGCCCTGATAAGTTAACCAATGCCATTTTTGAAGGAATGAATTAGCTCTGATGCACAGGAATTCATCTTCATTTCTGTTTTTTTCTCATGTGTTCTTGTGCTTCCATTTTCCACCTTGAGTTGGAGAAGCATCAGTTCCTAAACAGATGCAGCTGGCTGCTCTGGGACTCCCAAGACTCTAGGGTAAATCTGGTTGGTTGGTTGGTTGGTTGGTAATAAATTACCCTGTTTTGTGTATTCTGTTAGACCAAAACAAAACAGACCAAGACACTTGAGCAGTATACGTTTCCTTCCTTAATCTGTTTCCTCGTTTATTAGTGGTAACACTGATTGGCTCTTACATCTGCTGCTTAGGAGTAATGTACACAGACAGTGCATGCTCAGTAAATGGCTGAGATTATAATCTATATTGTTCTGTCAAGGAAGAGGCTAACAATACAACAAGCCCATTTCTCTAACAGTACAGGAGCTGGAGCTTTTTAGTCATTACTGTCTACCATCAGACCAGGATATGAAATATATTTTTTTACTGTAAGTTGCTAGCAACACAAGCTTAAAAGACATTTTGCTCTAAGTAGTGAGAGCTCTAATTTACATGTAAGTAACTGAATCACATCCTACTAAACAGGGCTTTCTCCCTCCGGCAGCCCTCCTCTGCCTTAGGAAGATTGGAGAGAAACTCTACATTACAGCTTCACTCTCTTTTCCTTAGAAAGAATACCTTGCTTCAAGGTGTACAAAATATCAGGGAACAGTCTCAGGAGCCCATTTCAAATTCAGGTACTTCACAGAATGTGTGCATAGGAAAACTAACAATATTCACTTACAAAAAACTTACCAAGATTTTATTTTTATGCAATAGGCTGTTCTATATACCACTTTCAAAATGTTCATAGCTTCAATTTAGTAGATACTAAACTGATTTTTACAACCCACTTACAGGGTCTTACTCCACAATTTGGAAAACTGTGATTATTTTTGTGTGTTTAAAAAGTAGACTCTAGTACTGGAGAAACTTTCCAAGCTTATCTTAGATGCTAAGCTACACACCAAGTCTCTTCATGCTTATGCAATTTTTCTTTAAAATCTGCAGCAGAGACACATAAAAATTTTGCATGCTTTTTTTGAAAGCAAGGAATAGAGTCTCAAAATTATGAGCCTGAAAAATATATGTGTAGCTATATAGATTTTTACGTTTACAGAATATGGTTGGGGGGGTTGTTCTTTTTAGCCACTGTAATTCGTTGCTACATGCAAACAGTGACATCTGGTGGAATGACACCGTTTTACCTTCTAAAACAAAAAATATGTAAGTCTTTCAAAAATATGTAAGTCTGCGTTATAGGCTAAGATTCCAAATAACTTCTTTTTTATGTATTTCCATACAAAAGCAAAAACATACTAGTCAAGTGCTTACCAAACACTGATATGTACACTGAAACATAAGAAACAGACAACCAAGTGTCTCATCCAATACCGAGATATAGACTGAACAGCTTTTTGTTGTTAACTCTCTGTGCTGTTAAAAACACACACAAGGTGGGACTCAGCAGTTAAGAGCACTTACAGTTCTTCCAGAGACCTAAGTTTTGATCTTCAGTACCTACATGGTGGCTCACAACAGTCTGTAACTCCATTTCTGGGAGATCTGATAGCATCTCCTGGCCTCCATGAATACCAGGCATGGGCACAATGCCCAGACATACATGCAGGCCAAATACCCAAACACACGATAAAAGAAAAAATGTGCACAAAAGGTATAATAATTAAAATATGCACTAAATGTGCCTGTAACAGAAACTTAATTGAGGTTAGAATTGATTCTGGTTCTAACTTTGCCATGTATTTAGGAATATAGAACTTTGCCTCTGTCTCTTTATCCACACAAGAAGAGAGTTAGGGTAAGAGAATTAAGATAATATAACCCTGATGTGCGTTCTTCTGTGACATATAACTAAACCTCAGACAAGGATTAAGACTTAGAATCCCTTATATTCCTCAGGTTATTGCCTAGATTATACAGCAAGGAATGGGGTTAAGAGAAGGATTGAAGTGGGGCCAGGAACTGCCTGCCTACTGAGAAATGGCAGACAATAAGGAGAATGCAGAATGAAAGACAGTCCCTGATACCCTTTGCACTGGCTGGTTTTGTGTGTCAACTTGATACAAGCTGGAGTTATCACAGAGAAAGGATCCTCCCATAAGGAAATGCCTCCATGAGTTCTACCTGTAAGGCATTTTCTCAATTAGTGATCAAGGGGGGGAGGGCCCATTATAAGTGGTGCCATCCCTAGGCTGGTAGTCTTGCATTCTATAAGAAAGCAAACTGAGTGAGCCAGGGAAGCAGGCCAGTAAGCAGAATCCACCCATGGCCTCTGCATTAGCTCCTGCTTCCTTACATGCTGCATACACGTTAGTACAAACATCTCTAACTGTCACTAACTTCCTTGAAAGAGTTGGATGAAATGAGTTAGATGAAATGAGCATCCTTCATACAGCTGACTTGTAAGTCATACGATGTAGAGGGAATTGTGTTAAAACAGTTACACGTCTGTCTCTGCACAATGCCGTTCATATCACTTCAAAGGAGTAGAAGCTTCCAGATTAATGCAGTGTCGTTCTTATAGAGGATGTGTAACTATGTTCACAGAGAGGCCTATAGCAACTGTTATGATATAGAAAATCCAATAGGAAAAGATCATCTTTAATACAGTCTTAGCCATCACAGAGGGGAAGCAGGTAAAGTTTCAGATCCTGCTCCATATTCCTCAATACTTCGGTGTTCTGAATGAGGGGAATACAAACCTTTGCCTCTTGCTATCCAATTCCAAATCTTAAAGAAGTATTTTAGTACTTCCAAACTGGAAAGTGTAAACCTGCATTATTTTGGGTAGCCAGAAAAGACCTTTTCTCAGTTTTCCTTCAAATATAAGTGCACAGAAAAATCCAATAGCAGCTCTATGAAGAGAACCTGCAAAGTATTACAAAGAAATACAGTCGCAGAGCCCAGTGAAAAATGTAAGGGGAAAACAAAATATCATCAAAAGATTCATATGGTCTACAGGAAAAAGCTTTAGTGCAGAATGAGACAGGTAATTGAGGCTTATACACCCGTTAAGCAACTAAGAAAAATGATCCTGTAACTATTGAAGGGGTTTGTGATTTTTTTTTTGAATGTCACTCCTCAAAACATAAAACCACTGATAAGCAGAAGTTTGAGAGATAAATATAAGAAAAGCAAGTGAGGTACATGAAGAATACAAAGTTAAGATCCAAAATATAGCTAATTGGTATTTATAAAGAAATGCATAAAATAAATATAATGCACACATTATTCAAAATAGAAAAGTCCTCACCTGAAGAGATATAGTAGCATGCCAGGAGGGCTTTGTTTGTACAAGGAAGAGTTAATTATAAAGCAGTCCACCCCCCAAACATATGCTAGTGAGATTAAAACAAAATTTAAAATCCTATAAGGAACTGGGAGTAGTAGATTACATGCAAATAAACCCACAGTTCTTTTCTCATTAATAACAAGTAACAAGAATAAGTGGAATGTTCGATATTAATTGTCAAATTAACTGAGTCTAGAATCACCTAGGAGACAAACTTCTGGAATGCCAGTGAGAGTTTCTAGACTGGGCTAATTGAGGTGAACAGGCCCATCCTGAGTGTGAGCAGTGTAATTACACACAAAGTGCCACTAGGTGCATCACTGTGAATAAACCTGAATAATTAACACTCATCAGCAGGTATACGGCACTTAGAACCATGGACCTTGAGACACTCACTTTGAGAGGATAAGCAGATGTGAAAACAAGCCACAGTGTAAGCCCTGGACACTCTGCTCAAGAGGCAGGAGACAAGAATGGACGCAGGGAGCTAGGAGGGCTCAGCAGTTAGCATACACTGCTCTTGCAAAAGAGCCAGTGCAGCTTTCAGTCCCCACTTGGGTAGCCTACAACCACCTATCTCCAAAGGGATGTGACGCTTCTGGCCTCTGCAGGCACCTGCACTCATGTGAACACACACACACAGGTGAGAGAGGAGGGAGGGGGTCCAAGTGCATGCATGCATGAATAAACACACACATACACACACATCTGAAAATAAATCTTTAAAATGGGGGAGGGAGGAGAGGGCAGAGACTGAGGCATGGACCTCAGTGTGCAGCCCTAAGAACAGTGGAAAGTACAACATCACAGAAGAGGGACCAATTGTTCCAAATGCCGCTGCAAAGTGAAGGCAGGAATGATATTTTTAGAGATGTTGTTTTATTGATGTATATGTCTTTCTGTCGGCAGCAATATGGCACATGTGTGCAGGTGCCTGCAGAGGACAGAAGAGGGTGTCTGCTCTCTTGCAGCTAATGTTACAGATGTTTGTGGGCTGGCAGAAGGATGCTGAGAACCAAACAGGTCCTCTGGACGAGCAGGGTCCTCTGGAATAAAAGTGTGCATGAGACAGCTTGGAATGATAATTAGAAAACGGATGAATTTGATGGTCTTTTAAACTGATCCTGGACATCACTGATACTGCAGTGTTAAAGCTACAAAAGCCAGAAATCTGAAGATGGTATGGAAAGACTATGACGTGATTACTACCGACCAACTTCTGTTATTGTGTGTTAAGTTTTTCATCTGTGCATCAAATCACAAAGAATAAATAGAGCTTTTCATTTATCAGTCCCCCTGGGCTCAGCAGGTCCTGCACAGTTTGCTCTAAAATGTTGCATCAAGAGCTCCAAAAATCAATAAAAAGGTGAGAGGAAAGCCCCATTTAAAAAAAAAAAAAAAAGCACCAGGAAGGTGGAGACAGGTGTATCCCTGGGGCTCGCTAGTCAACCAGACCAGTCTCTCCTTGGTGAGTTCTAAGTCAATGACTTTGTGCCTAAAAATTAGTAGCTGGTGCGTGAGGAAGAATGTCTAAGAATGTCCTCCGATATCTATATATTTGTGCATATGCATGTCCCCACATATGTACATATATGCCCCCACACTTGAACTTGCACATGCATGCATACACACACAGCAAGAACCTGGTCACATGCAAAAGGAAGTGAAAAATTAAAATACTAATAACATTTCCAAAAGACAAGATTGTATACAATTGCTTTTCTTGCTTTCTTTTTCTTATATATTTTATGTAGTTGTTAAAATATTAGTTTGTAACAAGTAATAAGATAGGTATTTAATTATAACACTCTATCTAACCTTTTGTTTTTCATTGTTATTGCTGCTGTTTTAATGGATACTAATGATCTGTCTACAAAAAAACTAACCACAAATGTGTGATTTAAAGGCAGGTTAGTTAAGAGTTTTCAAATTCACTCCCTGAACATTGATTTGCACCAGGGGGCTGGCAGCACGATAGCTGGTTGAGGTCAGCCAATGCTAACAGGGTAGCATGCCTCCCACCATCTCTTTTTGCATTCTTGTAAGTCAGCAAAATAGCTTTACATCAACAAATCAGTGAAATGGAACAAGTGTCCACAGACAGACTTAAACCCATTGGGATCTAAGATATAAAAGTAGTGCCGCATCTGTGTCCTGTAAGGTCCTGAATGTGGATCCCATGGGCTTGTTTCCCAGAATGAATAAAATGAGAACGAGAGAAAGAGAGCTAGGCTCCAAGATGCACCTCTCTGCCTCCCAGAGACCAGGAGTCTCTGGTACATGCTCCTTCCTCCATGAAGTGGGCCATGTTTTTCTTACCAAGGCACACTGTGTGTCCTCAAACCATGATACCAAATAACTCCTTTCTTCCTTAAGTTGTTTGTCATGTATTTGGGCTGGCAATGAACAAAGTAACAGTCTAGAGTTGGGGGCAGATGAGATCAGGGCTTCCTTTCTACCCTGTTATTTCTCAGTCCATGTTACTGCCACTGTGATCCTATCTGCTGTCAACCCATCCCCAGAGTGGAACAGAAGCCTTTAATCTCCCCACTGAGCACTGGATAAACTTTTGTGTAGTACCTATTCTCAGGTATTTTCCAGAGTAAGAGCAAAAAGGCTGATACAGGTGGATTTCCGTATCAGTGAGGGGGAAAAGAGGTTATTTAAAAGATTACAAAATAAATTATAGATGGATCAGGCAATTTTTCTCAGGAAAGTCATAAAATCTCTAGAAGAGAATGCAGGGCAATGCACTTCAATTTAAGTGTAGCCATGTCTTTTATGATTACCACACCAGCACTGAAACAGTGAAAAGAGGGTGTGCTGGAGAGCGGGGCGTGGGCTCCTGCCTTAAACCTCAACTCTCAGAGGGCTGAGGCAGAACCATCACAATGTACCCTGGCTACACAGGAAGTTCCATTTGATGCCTGGTTCCTGAGGAAAACTGAAGAAGGAACTAGAGCTCCTAGAACTGGAGATAC
This sequence comes from Apodemus sylvaticus, assembly GCF_947179515.1. NCBI lineage: Eukaryota > Metazoa > Chordata > Mammalia > Rodentia > Muridae > Apodemus > Apodemus sylvaticus. Next base: position 65,265,106 of record NC_067477.1, read on the forward strand.
AGACAATTGAACTGCTCTGTGGATGCTGGGAACTGAACTCTGGTCCTCTGGAAAAGCAGCCAGTACTGATTCACCTCCAGCCCAAAAGATTGTTTTAAAGTTAATGATGTAAACAACAGTAATTTCCCAGCATGCCATAGGCCCTGTGTTCAATCCCCATACATAGAAAAAAGAAAAGAAAAGAAAAAAAATATATATATATATGAGATGTGGCCTTGTTGCAGTAGGTGTGGCCTTCTTGGAGAAAGTGTGTCACTGTGGGGGTGGGCTTTGAGACCCTCCTCCTACCTGTCTGGGAGCCAGTCTTCCCCTGTTGACCTTCAGAACTCTCAGCTCCTCCTTCCATGCCTACCTGGAAGCTGCCATGCTCCCATCTGGATGATAATGGACTGAATCTCCTAATCTGTTAACCAGCTCCAATTAAATGTTATCCTTTGTAAAAGATGCCTTGGTCATGGTATCTTGTCATAGCAAATCCTAAGACACATACAGGTACATGTATATATCTATATACATACAGATATATGCATATATACACAGACGTGTGTGTGTGTGTGTGTGTGTGTGTGTGTGTATTCCTCCAAGTGAGTATCTCATCTGTGTGGCTGTTTGCTTCTTCACCAAGTTAGTGAGAGAAATGCTAATTTACGAAAGTCAAGCTACACTTATAAGAATGGTAAGAGACTGAGCAGTGTCATGAATTTTCATGGACAATACAACCAGAGCTTAGTAAATTAGAGAATAGATTAAATAAATTCACTGTTCACACATAACTTAGAGAGAAAAGCTGACACCATAGAATGTCATGTAAGGTTTCAGCACATTAACAGGAAATGTCAGAGCAGCTGCTTACTCAGTACAAACAACTCCAATGTCTCAATGCTTCCACTGATTCTTCTCCTGCTTCACAACCTTAACTGAGGAAGACAGGTACAACTTCAAAATCAGCCTGGCATGTGCATCAAATTGTAGGATAGCCTGGGTTATATAACAATGAACTACCCCCAAAATCACAATAAAAATCCATACCAATGCTTAGGAATATAACAATTACTGAGCATGCACAAGGCCCTAGGCCTAAACCATAGCACACAAAAATAAAAATTTCATGCTAAAACATCAAAATAAATGTCTGTAAATCTCTACAAAACACAAAATTCATTTTAAAATAGATATTCAATTTGAAACAATTAACAATATAAATGTACTTTCAGCTAATACCTTTGCTATTTTGAATAAACCAAATGTATATGCTTACCATTCTACTAAAATATCCTTGGTATTTACCACAAATGATAATTCTATGTGTAGAAACAGCGAAGCTCTGAGGATTCACAGCCCCGAGTATTGTCGTGACTCAGAGTTCACTCTTCTTATTACAGCAGAATCAAATCTGTGAGGGGGTGGGGGGACTTGCTTTGTGTTTACAGTTACCTTGTTCGGAATGCTTATTAAAGCAGGAACAATTATACACTGCTCTAAACTTGTAGGCTCTGCAGGCAGATATGTCTTGAAAAGGTAAAGCTGTGTTTAGCAATGTAATCCTCCGGAGATGGATGCCAGAGAATTAAATATTCAATACTTAAAGTAACTTCTTATTTGGTACTTAGGAACAAATTGCCAAGAATTATCAGTATTAAAGAGCACATCTCCTTACTCTCTTGGAAAAAGGAAAGAGAGATCTACAAAGCAAAAACTTAGAATTGGAAAGAAAGCAGCAGTTTTAACACATTGCTGAATAATGTAAGCTGCGCATAACAGAATCTCGCCCAGCTCAGTGGCAGAGAGCTTACCCAGCATGCTCCAGGCCTGGGTTCAGTCTTCAGTGCTGAAGGGCAGGGGTAGAACCTAATGGCTACTGGACTACACATGATCACATGATCTTTACTTTGTGCTCCCAGCTTTAGGCTGTGATATTTTTTATCCAAGATGCTGAAATGGTTTCCAAATTTCCAAACCCCATACATTGGTTTTCGAAATGTTATCAGTGACTTGACAAAACTGAGAAGTTTCACTTGTAAGGCTGTGAGCGCTTCCTGAAAATACACTCTGTTTCCATAAGAATTAAATGTGATGCTGGTTTGAATTCTTTCTTGCAAGGAGTCAAATTTAAATTCCTTATGGTTGGTGAACATCATTGGATTATTTGTAAATTGTGAAAGGATGGATACAATGCTCCAATTTTTACTAAAAAATCAACCTGAGAAAGTCAGTTCAGAGTACACTATGAAGAGTGGGTAAGCATTAGTAGTGTGTGAACACAACTAGAGGAGATCTGTTAAGGTCTTATTCTTATATGTGTAAAATAAATGTTAATTCTGAAAAGGGTCCAATTTAATGTTTAATTTATTAATTTTCTTAATGTAGGTAATGGACTTTTTTTTTCTGAGTCCTACGCAATCTTTTCCAAAGTGAGAGACTAGATGTTGGGGGGGGAGGGGACTGACTCTTGAACATGGAAACTCACCCTTTGAGAAAGAGGAGGGTCTGATAGACGTTTTTCTTTTTTTGCACAAGTGTAAGAATACATACAATATTAAAGTAGATAAGCAGATCCATGGTCTATCTGGAGGCTGTGGTGCTAAAATTTAATCAGATGGGGTGATTAAGACACAAATGTCTTAAATATATATTTTACACTGAGAAAAAATAGAAAAAAATTGACTGAGGGTAGAATCGAGTTAGACATTCCTGGATTCCATCCACTACTTGGAGATAACTTGGGCAAGCAACTTGATATTATGAAGCCTAGTTTTCTTCATGAATTAAAAGGAAAATTATTACTTTTCCCTTAGCAGTTGAAAAATTCAAATAGAAAACAGCAAAAGTAGGTAACACTATGCTCAGAGTATTTTTGCTACTAAGCCAAAATCAGTTCTCTTCCCCTTTCTCTCCGCTTGTGAGGTCGGTGTGGATCATATACTGTTCACAGAACAATGTGTGGATTCCAAAGGAAGGAAACACACAGCTGGAATGATTTCCAAAACCATGGCTTCTGATCACTTCCCGGAACAAAGAGTGTTGGTAGACTCTAGTCAAACACCTCCAGGCATTCTCTTCCCAAAACCTCGATTCCTTTAATAGCATAAAATGAGATAAACTGCTTAACTTCCCTGTATCTCATTCCACATTTGTATCCCAGAGTAGCCATGAGGTTAGAAAAAAGAAAAGAAAAGAAAGAATGTATCTAATATACTTGTAGAACTGCGTTAATCAATCAAATTTCCTAATGATAAATTACTGCTATGGGCGAAGGTGCCTTTCAATGCTCTGTGTTAAAAACTTAATTTCCAAAGAACCCATTTTAAAGGCAGGACCTAGAAGGGTACGTTGTGAAGCCTCAGTCATCACTGGACTAATTAGAAGGTTCTTTCTCGCTTTCATATTCTCTGTCTCTGGATGTTTTTGACAGTCTAAAACAAAATAACCAGAAAAGTCTTACCTTTCTCTCCGTTCATCGATACAGCGATCACCTAAAAGAGACGACCCCAATAGGCCAAGCATAGCCTTGTGACCTTTCCTGTCGGGAGTGTGGTACACTCGAGAAGCCAGGCGCAGATCTACAGGCAGCTCCATGGTTGGGATTGTGGTGCACAGGTCATGAAGACGAGGAAGGAGATGAGCCTGTGGGATTCTGTAACGGGAAATAGAGTGAGCTTCTCTTGTCACTTTATGGGTGTTAGATAAGAAACACATTGATGCTGACAGTTCAGTGCAGGCTCTAAAAAGGACAGCGAAGTACAGGATCAGACACAAAACTAAAATAATGCTTTAGGACAAATTTAATATTGCAGCACTGGGAAATGTCCAGAGCTTCTAATTCATACCAAGCTACGTGCATTACATACACCATACAACTAATAGGTCTTGAATTCTGTAACTCAGCCTAGAGTTTCTTCCTAATAACAATACCCACACTACAGAAACTCATCAGAGCAATGCTGTATCTGCAGGTGTGACATCCCTTCCCACTCCTGAAATGCTCCTCTCTCTTGCCTGTGGGTGAGGGGAGCACATGGAAGTCACCTTGGCTGCTTTATTGATGCTGTATGTCACTTGCCATCCAATCAACCTTTTAAGCACCTACTATGTGCCAGCCTATGTGCTGGGTGCTTCACACATTCTAACCCTCACAAGATAACTCTTTGGTATATATATATATATATATATATATATATATATATATATATATATATATATATATATACACATACATACTGGAGAGATCATCCTTTCTTTGGAGCAGGCCTAGTTTGGGTAGGTCAGCAAATCATCAGCTACTGGTTTCCAAGCACAGTATTGCTGTCCATAAACCCAGTGCCTTTCCTGTTAATACTGACTGAGAATTCTCGAGAAGCATTCTTCCTCTGATGCTACTCAGCCTCAATGTACCACTGACGTAAAGGAGCTTGGTGGTAACTGTAGACCACATTCTATAAGATCTTCCATGCAGAGATGACAGTGTTGATGCTTCTTGAAACCGGTCTTCATGGTGGTCTTATTAGAACAGCCCCAGCCCAGATCTCCATCTTTTAATTCTGTCTTAGTTTAAAGTCTCTAGCTCCCCAATAGGCTGTGCCTTCTAGGTGTGAACTTCTCTTCAAACACAGGTAAAATCCTCTCCATGGAGATTTCCTTCTCTTTGCTAAATGCTCCCAAATCTCCTACTGTCATCACAACAAATTAGATTCCTCATGCTCGAGAAACAAAATATCTAACATCTCTCTCCTTCACTTGCAAATCCAACTCGAAGAGAAGCAGCGCTCCTTCGGTCCCTTCTCTACCGTCACTACCAGCACAGCTCCAGACCTGGTCCTCCTCACAGGCAAGGCGTTCCCTGGCAAGCTGGGCACTGTGCTGCCCTCCCGCATTTGAAAAGTCCCATCTGCAGATCCACCTTAGCCCTTTCCTCGGCACAGTGGTGCCGCTGCTTACTGCACCTGCCTGACAGAACCGAAGATAAGAATGTAGTCCTGAGGATGGCCTGCAGGCATTTAAATACTTTTAAAATTCTCATTTGGCCGTAGGCCTTGACTTAAAAAGAGTAAATGCAATTAAAACAGCCTCTAGCATGGCAGATGACAACTGTGATCAGCTTGAAGGACGAGGCACAAAGACAGACTGCTGCCTAACCTTCTGTTCCTGTCTAAACATCCCTCAGACAATACCCTGATGACAGATGCCTCTGCAGAGTTTTTCCCCTCTTTCTCCTTCATTTTCTGCTTTACTCTCCTTCCCTTTGATAATATGGGGGGGGGGGTGATATTTTATAAATGTCTCTTCGGTTTGAGGGTGGTGGCTGGTTGTTCGCTGGTTTCTTTGGGTCTAGTTGGGTCTGACCTTTTCCCAGTGGTCAGCGCTGCTCCTTATGCTAGCCCACGTGTCTAGAAAACCTCAACTTGTAGCATCATATACAGAATACAGATTTTGACACGTCTGAGACAGCATCAGAGCCTAAGACCTTGACCTTGCAAGTTGTATTATCAGTTTCTCGAAACATCTTTACGAAAAGAATGAAACAAAATTTTCTAGCTTTTTACATGTGTGAGAGCAAATGTAAGATAAAAAATAAAATGAATGTTCTCGGGCTATATAATTACTCATTTTATTTTTATTGGTCCTGAATTACACTATGTGGCATTTGACCTATGTGCATTCTACGTGCATTATTCGGTCACACACAAAGTAGTCTAAGACATTTCCAAAATAGCATAGAGTCCAAGAAGGATGAGGTATGACATGTGTGAACACTGTGGGGGAGGGACAGCAGCACATCTAAAGCCAGGGAAGTGTCTGGGATGAGAAGCCTCATTGGGAAAGTGAAAAGCAGTGACCAGGAAGGCAGGGCTATAGGTTCTCCCTTCCTAGGAAGGGAAGTAGTGGAGGGGAGGGAGAAGTGGGGAGGAAGGAGGGAGAGGAGCAGAGAAAGAACAAAGGGGTAAGCTCCCGTGCCAAGCCTGCGTGAGCCATCATCCTGCTTCAGACAGGTCCTGGCTGGTAGGGTATGCTTAAGATCATACAACTGATTGTTTTTATGCAGAAGCATTGCAACCAATCTGGATTCCTGTGCTTCCATCAGTCTAACAAAACAGGTTCACAAACGACTCTCCTTGGTATACTGAGCTAGAGAAAGAGCAGTGTGCTGCCTTGGGGAACTGTGTCCCAGGGTGATCACACACTAGTCACTGGTGAGAACCAGAAAGGACTAGTCACTGGTGAGAACCAGAAAGGACTAGTCACTGGTGAGAACCAGAAAGGACTAGTCACTGGTGAGAAAAGGCAGACTGGTTAAGGACAAAGGACCAGCAGCAGTACTCAAGGTTTTGGCATAGTTTTTCCAAGGTTCGTTTTTATAAGTGACTTCTTACAAAAAATAAAAAAAATAAAAATAAAACAAAAGTGGCTTCCTTCAATGCTTTATATATCTTCTGCATTTCTGTCTTGTGTCTCTATGATGGAAATTTCTAAAAATCAGCTTTCATGAGTTAAAATAACAAATATGTATCAATAAGGTCTACAAATATTTTTGGCATCCTTGAAAAAGCCTGTGTGTTTTTACAGCACACTCTCTTTAAGCAGGACTGTTTGTCATTCTTTGAAAGGCTAAGACATAAGAAAAGAATAGACCTTGACTCTGTGTGTGGCCACACTACTTTGCTTAATGCACTAAATGCAAGGATTTTTAGGGACAAAAAGAAAATCAAGAAGTTTCTGCTCCGCTGATAATCTGACAGTAACTATTTATTGAAGGTAAAATGCTTGCTGCCTGCTGTCACTGTTTGCTTTAATACATAACCTTGCTAACTAAATGAGCTTACAGCAGTGCAGATAAGCAACGGCATGCACAGGGTCACTTAGATGCCAATTTCACTGTTTTATCAGCTTTGGAATCCTGTGCCCCTGAATCTACTCTCCACTACTAAACCGTGAGTGGGGTCCCTCTACAAAGTTTAAGCCGGCAGTTAAAGAAAAATAAAACAGGTTGTCTTCCATGTCTGGACTTTCCCTGTATCTAAAGCAACAATGAAAGCCAATAATTAAAGTTTCTTTAAACCTCTATAAAGAGGTAAATGAAGGCTAATCTAGAATAAAGCAGCTCATAAAAAAGAAAAAACATATCAGTGAAAGGAAGAGAAAACCAGTTTCAACAAGGTTGAGTGGCAAAGGGTAAAGCAACATCAAAATCAAACTCACTGGGCGCCATGGAAACCCGCGCTGGATTCTTGTGTGAAACCTAAACTCCGTTAAATAACATTTTTGTAGACTTTTTGTCTCATTTTACTTTGGACAATTTTTATCTTATTGGTCTTCTGATTGTACATTTTGGTTTCTGGTTTTGTGTGTGTGGGTGGGTGGGTGTGTGGGTGTGTGTGTGTGTGTTTCTTCTCTTCTGTTTGTTTTGGGCTTTGTTTCTCTGTTCATTTGTATTTTAGAAAGGGAGAGAGAGAGAGAGAGAGAGAGAGAGAGAGAGAGAGATTATAAAGTGAAGTGGGTAGGGAGGTAAAGACGATCTGGGAGTCAGTTGTGGGAGGGGAAGTCATGATCGAAATATATTATATAAAATAATTTTATCAATAATAATAAAAGAAACTTCATTAAAGGTGCAGCAAGGGGAGAGGGAAACCTGAATGGACAGCAGAGAGCAACCTGAATTACTATGTTGACTAGCCTGTGAGCACTTTGATTTGGGTTTTAATTTCATCATAGTAAACAATACAGTAAAAACAGTTCATCAAACCAGGACCAAAGCGATGACCTCTAATGTGAGATATTTTTATTCCAACTATTGTTATAAAACTACTCTTCAAAAACAAACAGGGAGTATGGAGGAAAACACGCCCAACCCAGATAGAAAACCTGCCACAAACTTTTCCTCTGAGAAGTTTCCACTTGGATCTCCACAGGAGGAATTTAGCTTTTCCTTTCAAAACTTTTACATATCAAGCCACTGAATGACTAATCATCTTTGGATAGGAAAATGTGTAAAGGGGTTGGAGAGACAGCTTGACTCAGTAGTTAACAGCACTTGGCTCTCCCGTCGCATTCCCAGCACTGCACACCATCCTTAACTCTGGTTCCAAGGGCTCCTGCGCCCTCTTCCACCCTCTCCAGACACGAGGCATGAGTTTGGTGCTCACACATGTATGCAAGCAAACATTCACACATATAAAATAAAAATGAGTATTTAAAAAGAAAACAGAAAATATATAAATTCAAGGAAGTTACTTTTTAATTAGTTTTTTATCCTCCTGAGATCTTGCAGATACTCTTGGTTTCGATGGCTTAGTTGGTCTACTTTTATACGCTGGCTTAACTTCTTTTCCTCTGATTTGCATGAAGCCTTTTGGTTCCACCTTTAAAAACACACAGAGCATGCTGTTAAAAAAAAGTTGGAATATGAGGAGCTAAACTTTTCTCTCATATTTAATGCTGTGGCTCATATTTAAACTCCTGATTTCTATTGCATAGCAGAATATAGATACCAAAGGTAAGTTACTGTTTCTAAAACATTCCTAATTTTATGTCCATGTATCTATGAATTTTGTTTTAAAGTTAGTATTTTATTTATAAGATGAACCGTAGGTCTCAGTCATGCTAAGCAAACACTCTACCATTAAGCTATGCCCCAGCCCAGTATGCTTTTTTTTTTTTTTTGGCTTATGTGTTCGTATGTATGGTCACATATGTGTTTGTGTGCGTATGGAGGTCCAAGGCTGGTTCGGACAAGCCCCCCACCACTCTCCACCTAGGGTCCGGTCTCCTGAGTGAACGCACAGCTTCCTGATTCAGCTAGTCTCCCTAGCCAGCTTGTTCCAGAGATGCCCTGCCTCCCACCTCCTAAGTCGGAAATGAACCAAACCAGGAAGCCTGCACAGGACAGACCTACTGCCTCTGGATACATGTAAGAGTTGTATAGCTTGGTGTTCATGTGGGACTCCTAACAGCGGGAGTGTGGGCTATCTCAGACTCTTTAGCCTGTTTTAGGGACGTTTTCCTCCCACTGGGTTGCCTCATTCAGCCTCAATCTGAGGGGAGGTGCCTAGCCTTACTGAAACTTGATATGCCATGGTTGGTTTCTATCCATAGGAGGCTGGCCCTTTTCTATAAGAGGAGTGGATTGGGAGAGTGGGGGTAAGAGAGAAAATGGGGAAAGGGCCAGGGGGCCAGGAGAGGAGGAAAGAGAAACAGCCATTGGGATGTTTTATAAAATTAAGAAACAAAGAAAGAATATATATATATATATATATATATATATATATATATATATATATATATATATATATATATATATACACAAAGAGAGAGAGAGAGAGAATATGTGATATGTGTGTATATACATTTTTTTTAAATCAGGCTACATTATCCACCTGGCATTTAAGTGAGTTAAAGGGATTGTGTCCTGATCCATCTCCCCTCCTACTCTTCTTGACAGATGTCCCCCCAACACACACCTTGATTTCCTGTTTTAATAAAACCTGCCCCTTGTCACTTCCTGAGGACCCTGTTATACCACTACTGGGCATATATCCAGAGGATTCTTCAGCATGCAATAAGGACACATGCTCCACTATGTTCATAGCAGCCCTATTTGTAATAGCCAGAAGCTGGAAAGAACCCAGATGTCCTTCAACGGAGGAATGGATACAAAAAATGTGGTATATTTACATAATGGAGTACTATTCAGCCATTAGAAACAATGAATTCATGAAATTCTTAGACAAATGGATGGAGCTGGAGAACATCATACTAAGTGAGGTAACCCAGTCTCAAAAGATCAATCATGGTATGCACTCACTGATAAGTAGATATTAGCCTAGAAACTTTGAATACCCAGGACATAATCCACACATTAAATGATGTCCAAAAAGAATGGAGGAGTGGCCCCTGGTTCTGGAAAGACTCAGTGCAAGAGTATAGGGGAATTTCAGAACAGGGAAGTGGGAAGGGGTAGATGGAAGAATAGGGGGACGGAAGAGGGCTTATGGGACTTGCGGGGAGTGGGGACCCAGAAAAGGGGAAATCATTTGCAATGTAAATAAAAAATAAATAAATAAAAATAAAAATGAAAAAAAATAAAACCTGCCCTTAGTTTCTGAAAGTTTGGCAAGACTTCTGACTACAAGCACAGCTGAAGGCAGCTCTAGTGCTTTACAGTATAATTCTGAGCGATATTAATCCAACTGTGCTCCTTAGAGTTGCACATGTGCTGTATTTCTATTACCCGGCACACCCAAATACATTCTGTCTCACAAAGTTGCTTCTTAATAATTATATGTTGAAAATATTGTTTTCTCAGATCTCTTGGAAATGTTTCAGACTATGTGGTTGCAATAATTTACATGCAAGAGTTTTCTTCTTGGGATGCTCTGTGCTTTGTCTTGGGACTAGATTCAAGAGAGAAAACAGGAAGGCTTTCCCAGGCAAGGCAGAGGAATCGCTGGATAAGTAGGAGAAGGCCAGGCGAAGGGAGGTTATTAACTGCAGGATTTGGACTTAACTCTGTAAAACATGAATTCCCTCTTGCAGTTTCTTAGGTGAGGAATTAGCAAGTCATGAAAGAAGAACACTCCATTCTCAGCTGCAGTTCATTCCTGAACTCTACCTACAGTACCTCCACCAGTCTTGGTCATCTGCTTGAATGAGGTAGGGACCGTGAATGATACACAGGGTCAGCCATTTCCACTTCCAAACACTCCCACTCACTCACATTCATTTTCTAGAATGAATGTCTAGATTCAAACCTCAGGAATTATCAGAGTACAGCATCTCCCTTATGTTTCACAGACACTCAGAACTTGAATACATTTAGTACATTTTCCCCTCAGATGGACATCTCTGGTGCCTTCAACACCACCGTACATGGAATGGTTTTTGAAGTGGTGTCCCTTGTCGCCCCTCCTTCAGTCTTGTCAGGGACCCTTTTGTGGTTGGATACTTGGGTATGGGCACAATATTTGATATGTGACATGATCAGATCAACCAAGTGAAAGATGACTCTCCTAAGGCATCCATCAACCTATGTAAACTGCCAACTGTATTTGTCTTCCCAATGACAAAACATTATAATTTAAAGCCCTGGGGTTGTTCACGTTCGCTACTAAATCCTATTCTCATACTTGGTTGGTAGACACAAAGGTAAAACATAGCTTAGCTTTATGCCTATTAAATTTAATCTCAGCTCTAAGCAACTGAATTGTAGATGTTATCTGTAAATCTAATCAGCAAATATTCCATATTCTCCTCCACATTATTGAGGAATATGCTAAACTTGACACAATCCTATATCTTTCCACTTGAGACTTTCACACACTAATAATGTACTATTTAGATATGTAACTACAAGTCTATCGAGTAGTTCTAACACCATCTCACCTACAGCAGCTATCAGGAGGCATTTATATGTAGACTGCTGAAATCCACAACATATCAACCCATAATCATACTAAGACTTCTGGTGACACAGCATCCCTGCAACAGCAAGGTGACACTGCCATTACCCTCCCTAACAACTCAGGCATTAGCATATCTGTCCTCTGAGAGGCTCTACCAGCAACTGACTGAGACAGATGTGGATACTTACAGCTAACATTGGACTGAAGTCGGGGTTCCCTATGGAAGAGTTGGAGGAAGGGTTGAAGAAGCTGAAGGGGATAGAAATTCCATAGAACGACTAACAGTGCCAACTAACCTAACCATGTAGGAGTTCCCAGAGACTAAGCCACCAACCAAAAAGCATACACTGGCTGGTCTGACCCCACCCCCACACCCCCACACACATATGTAGCAGAGGACTGCCTTGTCTGGCCTTAGTGGGAAAGGATGTGCCTAGTACTACGGAGGCTTGATGCCTCTGGGAAAGGAGATGGGGGACAGCACCTTCTCAGAGTAGAAGGGGAGTGGGGAGGGGGTGGACAACTCTAGGAAGGTGGACTAGGAGTGGGGACAACATTTTGGATGTACATAAATAAAATAATTTTAGAAACACATACACACACAGGTATAGTCTGTCTAGTAACGGGAAGAAAGAAACTGTGTTCATGAAGAATCTGGGCCCAGAGCCTTGTGATTTATCCATGACACTCAGTGAGCCACATGCCTAGCATAAGAGAAGAAACAAGGTTGGACTTCCATGTTTGTCTGTAGGTTTCCACACTTTGGAAGGAGTTAATTACCTCTTCCTGTCAGGAGGGTTGGGAAGCAACATTTTTAATAAGCTATTTAATCGTTCTAATGCTTCCTAAAAGACCAGTACAGCACAGAGATTGCAGAAATCAAAACCTTTAGCCTTCCAGCCTGAGTTTTTGCAGTTTCTGGTCTTCTGCATTCCAAAGCCTTCTTTGCCACTTAACACTGACACTGACAGGAGGCAGCAGCACTGGCAGCTCAAACAGCACAGCAGGTGACAAGCACCTACCTGAGCTGCTCAGACACCAGAACTAACTCCTAGAATCTCTCATAAATCTCAGGATTCCACCATTTTTTAAAACCCAGTTCCTCTTTCTAAACTAAAGATCACTCTCTTTGTCAGATTTTTAAGGTGAAACATGGGTTCATCAGCTTCCTCTTCTGTCACATGTCTGTTTAAAAAAAGAAAACCCACAATCCTCTTTTCAAAAATAAGCATCTCTGTCATCTGCTGTCATTACATTATCCAGCCATGATGACAGGGTAGTCTTTCTCCCCACCCCCACCTCTATCTACCTTTGCACCAAAATAACATTTTAAAAAAAAAATCACTATTGTTCTTAACACTGCAAGGAGTTTGATGGCTGCATCTCAACTCTCTAGGAGTGATTTTCAAACAGTTGCATGCCAGGTTCCTAGTCAGTTGTGATGTGCACTTTATCTTTCCCGTGTTTTCAGAACTCTGGAGACCAGGAATCAGTCATAATTGTGCACTTGGAGCTAGAGACTCTGATCGTTCTTAAAGTTTCTTCCTCTTGTGATCTTGACTCACTCTTGTTTTAATTTCTCTGCTATAAAGGTAGCCAGTCCTGTTTCTATTGTTTCAAGCATTTCCTCACCAAGTTGCTATCATGACTTTTTTCCTGTGGTTGGTAATGACTTAACTCAGAATGCTAATGACCCTTACTTCTAGTCAGAGAATGGCCAATAAGGCTGAAATTGTGCACTCCGTGTCTGGAGCTCTCCCGGCATGTGTCTGAGCGGCTAACATCCTGCCTCGCTCTGTTATCTGGATGTATTTATTAGCTACGTCAAAAAGTCGCCTTGTCTTGGTTGACTGGAGCACACTGTTCCTCATTCCTGCACCACTGACACTACAAAGAAAGCATTTGGCCTATGTATGAGGTTAAAGGTCATGGATAACGACTGACATTGAGATGATCCAAGCAAACAAGCACAAACTTCTGACAAGCACAAACTTCTGGCAAGCACTGGTACAAAGGGCGAGAACTCCAGAGTGGAAATAAATCGGAACGGGGGACAAACACACAAGCATTACCAAGCTCATCCAGACCTAATCTAGGGACTACATATCCTGACTCCCTTCGGGCAGACGCTATGTAGAAAACTTGTGGCCAGTTTCGGAAGAGCCTAGATACACTCTTACCTAGAAAATCTGTCTTTTTATCCCAGGAAATTAAAAAATAAAAATAAAAAGCCCTCAATAAAATGTCTGCCTCTAGTGGCCCCTTGTTCTGAAAAGACTCAGTGAAGCAGTATAGAGCAAAATCAGAACAGGGAAGTGGGAAGGGTTAGGTGGGAAAACAGGGGGAGGGAAGGGGACTGATGGGACTTTCGGGGAGTGGGGGGTCCAGAAAGGGGGAAATCATTTGAAATGTAAATAAATATATCAATAAATTAAAAAAAAATGTCTGCCTCTTTCTCTGCACTTCTGACGCCCCTTTTAAGGCTGAAGTCCTTCCCCCAATACTGCCACATACGTCATGCCTTGCTCCTTTCCTGGGAACTTCTTCACATTTACCCATCCCCAGTACTCACAATTCTAAGAGTTCCCAACACAAACAGATGTGTTTTGCTTACTTTTAAAGTTGGCCGCCTGGTTGGTTTTACATCACTTGTGGGAAGAGCACTATCCAGAGGTTTACTGGAGTCCTCGGGTGGTACAATGTCTAACGTCTCCTGAGATTTAAAAGCTGGGTTATCTTCCTCTATGGCTGTCCATTCCATAGCCTCCTCCTGTTCCATCTGGAAGATGCTTGACACAGCCTCAGGGAGCTCCTCATAAATACTTGGCTGGAGAAAAAAAAAAAAACGAAAGTACAAAAGGTTCGTCTCATTGGTCCTTCCAAAGCCTTCGGCTCTACAGCACGTTCTATCCAGCGACAGAGTGGGAAAGCAGCTGTGCATCTGAGACTCAGCTTGAGCTGGCAAGATTTTCTTTCTGCAGATTCCAAAGCAAAAGTTCAAGTTGACTTTATAAAACATCTGAAAGCCAGAAATATTTTTCCCTGCCCTACATCACCAAATCCTAAGGAAAGAAATCTCATGGGTACATTTCAACAGTCAATTAAAAAAAAAAGATTATTTGGGATTATGGACCACTGGGAGTTAAAAACAGGTTGTAAATGTTTTCTGAATGTTTTCCTAAAATGAAGTATGTTCTCACTATATGTGTGTGTGTGTATGTGTGTGTATATATATATATATATATATATATATATATATATATATATGTTTACACATACATATATGGGGTCACATCTTCAAAACTCTCAAGTAAAGCAACCGATTATAATGTCTTCTTATGTAAATGTGGATTTACCTTTCATTCATTTACTTTTACTCCATTTCAAGTTTTACTTTAAGTGGAGTCACTTCCCATTATCAGAGACCTTGTTCCAGACTGCTTCAAATACCTTAGTCATTTTCCCTGAGGTGGACAAAGGGAAACCTTGCTTCTGAAACACTTCTGTTACCCACGGCCCAGACTGCACTGTTAGCAATTCTTGTAGCTAAATGTACAGTAAGATGATGCTTGCTCAGAGGCTAATAACTTTTAATTGTATCTCAAGCTGCTTTCTATAGTAAGCATCTATAGTTCCGGAGAGCCGTTCACTATCTTTCCCCATGAAAAGGGAATCTGGCCTCGCTGAAAACAGTTTCTGAGGGCCAAGGGAGCCAGATGCCCACACAGCTTTGGGTTAGATGATTAAGCGCACTTCAAAGAAAGTTAGAGGAAACCATTTTTAATCCCCTTAAATGATCAGTCAACAAAAGACACACTATTTCTTTAATTCAGGGAAAGAAGATTTATACTATGGATGTTACCACAATTGGCCGATCCTTAATACTTGTCTGGTACTTTCTCTCTTCCTCCATCTCCACTGCTTCAAACTGTGCCTGAGACGGTCTGAGGTACATTTGTTCCATCAAAGAAATATCCTTGAGACAAAAGAAAACAAAGTAATGTCAACTTATAAAACCATTTAAATGCATTCATTATCTAATATGGCAGTGTAGTCAATTAGAGTAGTAAACATCAAATGCATAAGAAAACTTTAAAATATTCAATAGCATTCCGTAAAGGAGAAAAGGATTATAAAAAACATGAAAATGGTTTTTGTAGATGGACGTGGTGGCACAAGCCCTTAGTCTCAGCACTTAGGAAGCACAGGCAGGTGGATCTCTGAGTTGAGAATCAACCTGATCTACATGGTGAGTTTGAAGCCATACAGGGCTCTATAGTGAGACTCTATCTCTCTCTCTCTCTCTCTCTCTCTCTCTCTCTCTCTCTCTCTCTCTCTCTCTCTCACACACACACACACACACACACACACACACACTCAACACACACACATACTCAACACATACATACTGACACACTCAACACACACAACACACACACATACACACACTCAACACACACACACATATGCACTCAAGTTTATTCTATTTCAGGACTTTTAAATTGTGGACCTTTATAAATAGATGATTAAATTTAATAAGACAATTAAAGAGTGCTATATTAGCTACACATAAAACATTGCCATCTGATCAGGTACTGTAAAGCATTACACAGGAAACTAAAATCAAATCTAAATTTCAATCCAAGCAAAAACAAAACTGAATATGAATATATTTTAGTAACCACTGACTGGCAATTCCAGGGTCACTTTTACCACTACTGATGCTTGCTATAATGACCAGCACTCTACTTAGCTCTGTCCATAAGAAGACATTAAACTGAAGGACAATAACCCAGGAATCAAGAGACCTTGGCTCTGTGTAAACTCTAAGTCTCCATATCTAACATCACCAGGCAAATTAGTCTATTTGCTTTACCTCGGTTTTATCACCCAGGCACTCAACTGTATGGCTGGTCAAGGGCCCCACTCTCTTTAGCTTGTTTAGTAATGTCAACAGCAAAATATAAAAACTATTAGACACAAGACATTCAGGAAATCTCGACACCATGAAAAGACCAAGCTTATGAATGATGGAGGTAGAGGAAGAAGAAAACTAGTGAAAGGAACAAAAATATTTTTTAAAAAAATCACAGAAGAAAACTTGCCCAATCAGAATAAGCAGGTGTCTATGAGGTGTAAGAAGCGCGCGTGAGGCACACCAAATAGACTGGATCAGAAAAGAAATTCCCCAGGACTCATAACAGTCCAAATACTGAGTATAAAAAAAATAAAACAAAGGAAAAGAGCCATGTCATGTATAAAGGCAGGCATGAAAGAATAGCATCGGATATTTAAACGGAGACACTGAAAGCTAAAAAAACAAAAAAGCCCAGATCAACTATCAATCACAATCAACCAAAAGACACACTGCAAGATGAAAAAATTAATAAATTCCTATCTACCAATACACCTCTAAAAAAAGACACTAAAAGGAAAACTTTAATCTGAAGGAGTCAACCACACTCAAGAAGACACAGTGAATAACTAATCTGAGAATAATAAATAAAAAGTGGGCACCAACCATAACAGCAAAATAACAGAATCAATAAAGATTGCTCATTGATAATTATCAATGCTAATGGTTTCAGTTACTCTATAAAAAGACACAGACTAACAGACTGGGTTAGAAAAGAGAGTGTGTCTTTCTGTTACATCCAAGAAACACCTCTCATTAATGAGAATTGACATCACCTTTGGGGAAAGGATGGATAAAGGTGTTCCAAGCAAGTGTCCCCAAGAGGCAGGTGTAGCAATCTCAATCTCTGACAAAGTTGAGTTCAAATCAAAACTAATCATAAGAGACATGAAAGGACACTACACACTCATCAAAGAAGAAAACTCCACCAAGAGGATGCAGTTCCTCAGGAAGCTAGGAATAGATCCTATTCCTCAAGATCCTCAATATCCAATACCTCAAGATCCACCTCTATACCACTCTTGGGCGTAGCTCCGGGACTCTAAACCCCATTACACAGATCCTTGCTCACCCAGGCACATCACTGCTCTGTTCATAATAGCCAGAAACCAGAAATTCGCTAGATGTCCATCCGGCGATGAATGGGTAATGACAATATGATACATTCACACAATGGAGTATCATTCAGGAATGCATGAAATTCACAGATAAATGGATGATGCTAGGAAAAAAAATCATCCTGAATGAGGTAATTCAGACCCAACAAGACAAAGTGTATGCTTTCTCTTATATGCAGACATTAACTTTTTAAGATTTCAAAATGTGTACTACAATCTGAATGACCATAAAGGTTAGGTAGCTAGAGCAGGAGAGGTTTTCTCAAGGAAGGGGAAATGGAATATAGTAATATGAAGCCAGACAATGGTGGTATATGCCTTTAATCACAGCACTTGGGAGGCAAAGGCAGGTGGATCCCTGTGAATTCAAGGCCAGCCTGGTCTACAGAGAGAGTTCCAGGACATTCAGGGCGCCACAGAAAAACCCTGTCTTGGGAGAAAAAAAAGCAGAAAACAAAAAGAAACAAACAACAGAATATAGTGCTGTGGAGAAACAAAGGGAAAGAAGCCAGAGTAAGAGGGTGACATACGGAGGGGAACTGGGCGAGAAGGGTGAAGGAGGGAATAAGGGGGAGGAAAAACTAAGACTAAAGGCCATTCGAAAAGCCATATGGAAACCTAGCATTGGGGAAGCTTCCTGCAATCTGTACATACATGAAAGGAATCTAAATGGAATCACCAAACAATAGGGGACACAATGTCCCAATTAGACATCTTATACCACTAAGTAAAACCCCAGTGCCAGAAATGGACACATCTTGCTCAGTCATTGGCCAAAAAGAGCCCATGGAAATTCTCAAACATCACATACTATTGCCAAGGTTACTGGTTCTCTGCACAACTGGATGGTAAGACCCTGCTATTTAAGACAATACTTACTTATGTCTTCAAACAGAGAAGTCGAGCTAGTGCCTAACTGACTGACTAGCATTCACTCTACTACCTGGAGGTACTTTTCACACAACCAAGAGAGAAAGTGATCACCAGTGTCACCCAAATGCAAACCCTGTCACCTACAACAGGAAATTGGCTGCAAGATACATTGGTCCAATGGTGGCACAAATCTTATGGGAGAAGCCATCCACTCTGATTGGATTTATGGCCCATTCCATGAGATGCATATCCAGTTGTGAAGAGCATCCTGACACTGCTAATGTGGCCAAAAACCTGAGATGATATTGGTCACGGGCCTACGAGAAAACCTACTATTATTATTCTACTAAAGGAACGTGGCAATGAAATGGCTCCTAATGACATACTCTACACCAGTGCCTTACTTGACCAGTATCAGAGAAGACCCTTCTTGCAGTGCATAGGAATTAACAGGGACTAGCAATTGGACAGTGCAGAGAATGAGAGGCTTTGGAGTAAATGGTATTAGTCATCAAGCCTCTGGCGACACAGAGTTCAGGGATCTAGGTCAGAGAGGAAGCAGAAAGAGATGGTGGATTACTCCAAGGAGACAGTGTCATCCAGACACAACAGGACAGATGCACATCTGAACTCGTGGAGACTGTGGTAGTATGTACAAGACCTGTGGGGCTTTAGGCCATACAGCATCTAAGCACTAAGGAGAGAATGTTAAAACAGGATCCCACCCACCCCTAACCAAGAAGTTACCTAAAACTGATACCCAACAGCAAAGGGGAAATCAGGTTTCCAGGCAGTCTCAGAATATATCAACCGAGAATGTGTCCTTATTACATGCCGGGGAATCTTCTGGATATATGCTCAGGAGTGGTATAGCAGGGTCCTCTGGTAGTGTCACATTCAGTTTTCTGAGGAACCTCCAGACTGATTTCCAGAGTGGTTGTACCTTCTTGCAATCCCACCAGCAGTGGAGGAGTGTTCCTCTTTCTCCACATCCTCACCAACACCTATTGTCTCCTGAGTTTTTAACCTTAGCCATTCTGACTGGTGTGAGGTATGTTCATAGCAGTCTTATTTATAATAGCCAGAAGCTGGAAAGAACCCAGATGTTCCTCAATGGAGGAATGGATACAGAAAATGTGGTATATTTGCTGTTGGAAATGTGGTATAATTGCTGAATGGAATACTATTCAGCAATTAAAAACAATGAATTCATGAAATTTGTAGGTAAATGGTTGAAACTGGAAAATATCATCCTAAGTGAACCCAGTCACAAAAGAATATACATGGAATGCAATCACTGATAAGTGGATATTAACTAGCCCAGAAGCTCTGAATACCCAAGACACAAGTAGCATATCAAATGACTCCCATGAAGAAGTAAGGAGAGGGCCCTGATCCTGGAAAGGCCTGATCCAGCATTGTAGGGGAGTAACAGGACAGAGAAAAAGGAGGGAGATAATTGGAGTATGGGTGTAGAGAAGGCTTATGGGACATATGGGGAGGGGGGAACTGGGAAAGGGGAAAGCATTTTGGAATGTAAACAAAGAATTTAGAAAATAAAATAAATAAATAAATAAATTATATATATATGTATATATATATATATATATATTCTTTATATATATATAAAGAATATATCAACTGAGCTTCAGGACCTGTGCCAAGAGAAGTGGAAGGGGGGTGGGGAATACTTAGTGAACTCAACAGCATTGTTAAATTTTGTTTTGTTTTGGCACATTTTGATCTTATTGGTCTTTTGATTGCTTATTTTAATTTTAGGTTTTTGTGGTTTTGTGGGACATTTTGTGTTTCTTTTTGCCTTTTTGGTTTGGTTTGGTTTGGTCATTTGCTCATTTGTTTAAGGAAAGAAAGGGGAAGATAATATGAAGCTGTGTGGGAAGGAGGGTGGGGAGGAATCAGGATGGGGGAAAACATGATCAGTGTACGAAGAAAAGTTTGTCAGTTAAAAGAAGGATGCAATGGGAATCTGCACAGCTTTATAATGGGCATTCTAGCTGTATAGAACTGCATTAAGATATGTAGGTTTTTATATATGGTTGATCTTGCTGTGTTTTTATTATCAAGTTCCTTACAGTAAAGTTTTAATTCAGAAAAACACTGTTAATAGAAAGATGCCAGTTAAGGCAAGTAATATATCTTCTGGGTGGTGAAATGGTTTGGAAACAGTTTTATACATAAATAAAATGTTCAAAACTTCATTTCTTAGCTCCTAGATTTGTCTTGTTTTCGCCAACATGGTAAAAATTACTGTAATAATATATTGTTTATTGATAAGAGGAATGTAGAATTATTTTTAGCCTAATAAACCCTGAGCAATTCACACTCAATATTTTGAAGGCACATATTACTAAAAGCAAAAATTTTGCTGGGCATAGTTAGTACACGCCTTAAGCCCAGTACTTGGGATGCAGAGATAGACAAACCAGTGTGGCTGCTCAGCCACCTTATTCTACATGGAGAGTTCCAGGCTAGGCAAGACGATATAGAGCCTGTCTTATTTATTGACCACAATAGTTTTATTGGTAGTAGATGGAAATTTTAGAGACAAAAACCACACAAATGGGAGTTAATGAACAAGTTTCATACAACTCTAAGGGATACATGGCTATGCAAAGCAACATGAGCTGTAATCCCGGATGCTCCAGGGTCTAAGGCAGCAAGACAGGAAGGCACCTCTGGGCTCCAGAGTGAGCTCAAGACCTCAAATTCAAAAGGTGGAAAGGATATTATGGACAGAAGTCAGCGTGTCAAACATTTGCCCAACATGCACAAGATGCACGCGGCCCTAGGATCAAACGCCAGAAAAAAAAATGAGAGAAAGAATGAACATACAAATATATTGGTTTTTAAGCCATAGCAAACCCATAAGCCCAGCCCTCATAGGAGTCCTGAAGCAGCAACATCATGAATCCAAGGCCAGCCCAGGGCTACACAGTGAGTTTGAAAGACAGCCTGGTCTCCACAGAGAGATCCTATCTCAAAAAAAAAAGAAGTCATTAATTTGTAAGTCAAATAAATTATAGTCTCATGTGAAAAATCACAGATGGAAGGAAGTGTGGAAAAATAAGTGGTGAGCGCACGAGCTCTGTTTGGGGTTTTAGCTATTTCCTCAGTCAAGCAATAACTGAACTCTCTGAACCCCAGGTCTATAACATGGGGATAATATTGATACATGCCTCATGTTTATGGGAGACTGAAACAACAGATGCAAACAGAAAATCTAGAGAGCTAATAGATATTATTATTTACAGTAAAAACCAAAGTGAGGATGCTTATAGCACTATCAACACTTGGTTTTATGTTGGAAGTTTTAAATATAAAACAACTCAACTATGTAATATGAAAAATGGATTAACCACCTATCAGAGGCTATAATTATAACCTAGACCCAAAAAAATAATCTAGAGAAAACTTCTAATGAATCCTTAGAAGGTAAACATGGCCTTTTAGAAAATGAGAAAAGCCATAAAAAAACAAACCAACAAAAATTATAAGCTATTGAAATATTGAAATGGCACTTTGAGAGCAATGAGGAGGCTTTTTAACTTTCACTTGCCAAAAAAAAAGAAAGAAAGAAAGAAAAGAAAAACTGTCTTGAATCAAAAAAATGGAAGTTTAGGCTCACAAGGAAAATCAAAGGAAAATCATTAAGAAGTACTCGCAGCATCCTGTTTAACATGTGTGAATGTTATATCATCTCTGAATCACTAACTGTTAACTAATCAGGAGAGTGTTTCTGCATCTACAAGGTCCGGAACTGCATTGAACACACTTTGAAGTTCTGTAAGTAACTGAAAGTCTGTGCGGCTGACGGTGGGCCAACTTCACGGTCCTCACTGCAGCGTCAGAGCTAGGAGGCTCCTGAAAGGTCAGCACCATCACAAGAAAGTGGAATGTCTGTTAAGTTCTTAAATCTTTTCAAAAAGATTCAGTATTTCTAGAAATACAGTATTTCAAGTAAGATGGAATATCTCTTTGGTAAGTACCCCTTACTACAGAATTATATACACTCTGTGTTTAGTAAAAGCAAAAAAAAAAAAAAAAAGGTTTTTTTTTATGAAACAGATTCTTTAAAACAGAAAATCTGAAACAGGCATGTCCTAACTAGCTTAAACTGTCAACTTGACACAGCCTAGAGTCAACTGAACAATCTCAACTGAGACTTCCCAGATCAAACTGCCCTATAACCATGTCTGTGGGAGTTTGTCTCCACTGTTAATGATAGGGGAGGGCCCATCAAACCGTGGGCAGCACCATTCCCTAGGCTGCTTAAGAAAGCTAAGCATGAGCCTGCCAGCTAACCAGCCAACAACACGCTACCATGATTTCTGCCTCTAAGCTCCTGCTTGAGTTCTTGAACTCTCCCAATGATAAGACTGCAACCTATGAGTTGAAATAAAACCTTGCCTGGCCTACACTGCTTTGGATTGTGGTGTTTGTCAATGAAACCGGAAAAATAAATTATCAGAAAAATATTTCAAGAATAAGAGAGCGCCTAAGGCTGGGCAAAGCTCTGTTCATCACTCACTGTCATCAGCACCGGAAAAGACAACCCAACATCTGGCTTACTCTTTCAGAAACCTATAAAGAAACTTGACTCGAAAATAAAAGAAATAATAATAATAATGAAACTGCTAAAAAAAAAAAATAATGGCAAAGACAGGCCTTCCTGGGAACGAAAATTACATAAATATTCAATTACAATTTATAAATACTATTTATATGAAAGCAAATTGCTGTAGCATTGACCTTAAGTACTCTTGATCTTAAGATAATTCAGACTTTGCAGAGGTGAAGAATCCTATAGAACAATACTAATAAAAAAATCTGCTTAAAACAAACAAAAAAAAGGAAGAAAAAACTTGAGCAAATGCGCCTGCCTTCTTCTTCTAGGCTGTAGCGTTAGCTGTCAGTATGGTGTTCCTTTCGCATTAAGTAGCAAGTATTCAGGGAATGATGCCCTGCTAGTTCTGTGCGCAGCCCTGTGCTACAGCACTTCAGTTAGGAATGCAGGAGAAGTAGGAAGACAGAGGACAAGACTCCTCCCCTGAGAAGAGGCAGACAAGCTAGAGATAAATATAACAGACAGGAGATGGTTTTCAGACTGCACAACAAATACATTGACTCAAGCCTAAGCATTAGCCACAGGCTCTAAGTTCAATCCTCATATAAATCCAATTTATACACAAATATGAAGATAAGATTATAAATAACAGAGAATGTACCTGCTCCTAATGTGCTGATGGAAAATTAATTTGAGGATGAGTTGGGGTCTTGGAGTGGGAGAGAAGGCGGAGAAAATGGATCATGGTTGTTGTTCCATATATTTATACAGTAGATGTGAAAATATTTGTGTGTCTAACAATTCTGAAGACAAAGATACCTCTCGCTTATCTAGTCAACAATACCATATAAAAGTGAAGTTTTCTCAGCTGGAGATGTGGCTTAGTGGTAGAGGAATTACCCGTGATATATGAGGCCTCAGGTTCTATCCCCACTACAGGTCTGGCAACACCGTGTCTCAAGATACATAAGTCATTTTGTGGGATGAAGCCCTTGTTACTCATCCCCATTAGCACAAAACAACAGCAGCAGAGGTGACAAAAAAGATGTCAAGATGTGTCGATGACTTTGTGGGACAAAGGGTCTATGAAATATTGCCCAGTGTATATTGCTAACGTGCATGCACATTATCAATATACACTGTTTATCTATAAATTTATCTATGGATTCTGTCACCAGCCACTTCACCTTTTCATTTCCTCAGTTTGTATCCTGAAAGTTCTAGTTTCTTTGTCCACCATCCCTTTCTCCCTTCCCACTGCCCCTGACAGCCATGGTCTTCCCAACACCTCCTCAATCTTTTCCAGAATGTGATAGTTTAAATTATTCAACAAATTGCCTTTTACAGTTTCTTTCTTTCCATATGTATGTATGTGTGTATGTATGTATGTATGTATGTATGTATGTATGTATGTATGTATGGTTATTTCCACATAGTAACCTTTGAGTGGTAGTAAAGTGTTCTAACTCAACTTTGTGAGAGGGAAGATGAAAATATGTCTTTATTTTTCAAAAATAACACTATATCTGAAAATGATTCAGTTTTTGTTATTTCTGAATTGAATAATAAACATAATTAGTCCCCTTGATATACATTCTATATTTTAAATGCAAAAAATAGAAAATCTGAATTAAACATGAAGAACCTAACCTACGTATAACAAAAGCAGTTGTAATACTACCTGTAGCTTTTATTCCAAAGGCTTCTGAGAGCTATCAACGTGGTCCCGTAGCACACTCAGCTCCTGAGTTGGCCCCTCCTAAGTGAGCAAGCTGACTGTGTAATCTATCAGATACAGTAGGAATGGAAAAGTGCAGCTACACCATAAAACTCAAAGGCAACTTCTGCCTTTCTCTCTTACATCTTTCTCTCATTTGTTCTTGGGAGGGCCATCTAGCATGTCATCAGGGCAATTGCACAGTCCTATGGTGAGGAACTGCAAATTTCAGGTATTGTGATTTAGATATCCTAGAAGCAGATCCTTCAGTTTTAGTAAAGACTTCGAATAACAAGGGCTGCAGACAAGACCTAGACCTAATCCATCAGAAGTGTGGGGACACAACCATCCAGCTACGCTGCTTCCAGACTTATGACTCAAAAAAACCTGCATGAAACAATACACGTCCAGTTTTTAAACTATCTAAGCTTTGTGACACTTATTTCACAGAAATATTGGGAAGATTGGAGGGAGGATAAATTGCGGACAGGATGTATTATATCAAAGAAGAATAATTAAATATATATTCCTTAGACACATAATTAAAAAAGCGAAGTAGTTGGTGACAGAATCTTTAGATAACACAAGTATGTGTGTTAACAATATACACTTGGCAATATTTCATATACCCTTTGTCCTACAAAATCATCTATATATCTCGAAGTCTTTCTGTCCTTCCTGCTGCTGTTTTGTGCTACAGGGGACAGTAACATGCTGGGTTAGCTTTTCATAAATGAGTTAGACCCAAAGACCCTGAAGTCGTATCACTCAATTTCTCATTATTCATCAATACCTTTAAATGACACACTCCTTGCAGGACTGCTGGAGTATTTGTAAAATTTTCAGAAATCAAGAGATTACAAGAAGTAGAACATGATTCTTGACCTTATTACACAAAGGCAAATGAGAACAAAACTCTTATTCTTTCAGTTACACAGATCATGCATGAGACTTTATGCAATGTATGTGTCTTCCTTAGTTAAGATAAAGATTAATTAAGATCCATGAAAGTTAATGATCAGTACTAAGTTTTACTTTCTGTATACTAAGCTCCATATTCTCTGAACTTTTGTACCACAAAGTTGAGAAAATAAATGATAAATTTTGAAAAGAATTTATTTAAAATATTCTCTTGAGCTTCCTAAGATTTAATAACATACATAAATGCTCCAAAAATAATATTCAGAGCTCCAAAAGCAAGCACATTTTTTGTTTACTTCATTCAACAAATATTTATTTATAAAGTAACTACTAAGTCCAAGGAATTATATGAAGTGATTTGAAGCATAAAAAGGCAAAAGAAAAATATTCTTGCTTCCACATTTTATGGTATTCAAACACAAATTCAATATTTTAATCCTTATAAAAACAGAAAAAAATAGACTCAACTCTGATCACTTCGGTAGTCACCACCAAAATGAACATATATATTAGTGGTTAGATAAATAATAATAATATGCTACCAAATGAGTTGTTTCCCAAAGGGGACCCATGGAAATCCTGTAGGTGTACTAGGTTTCCTTTATAAGCAATAAGATAAACTTTAAAGTCACCAAGAGACTAAAATATTCTTGTTTTGTTCAGCTTTTTTGAAAGGTAATTAATCTCACTTGAAGGAATGTGTTTTCACTTGTTTTCCAAATAGATACAAAAGTAACAATATGTCAGTTGTGAGTCGGAAGATGAAGCCAGCCAATATGCCATCATGATAAATGCATGCCTTTGGAAATCATAGATTTCAGAAGGGAAACATATATGGATATTCCTAGTCACATGTTGACCCCAGGGGAATATATTACCAACCTGATCCAGCCAAAACAGAGTCTTTAACTGATTCACTATATACAAATAAGACAAGTAAGCAAAAGAGGCGTGAGCAGGCTCTTCTAAATTAGCTAATACCAACTATGTTTAGCTTTAACAACTTGACACAGTGGAGTCATTTGGGAAAGAGTCTCAGTGAGGGCTTGCCTAATTGGGTTGGTCTGGAGGCATCCACCAGGAACTGTTTTAATTATGTTAACTGATGTGGGAGGATCCAGCCCAGTGTGGCACCATTCCCTGGGACAGGGTTTCTGAATTCTGAGACTAGAGCAATCAAGCACAGGAAAAGGAAGCAAGTGCACTCAGTCATCCCTGCTACTTTAAGTTCTTGCCTTGACTCACCCACAGTGATGGACTGTAACTACAACTGTGGACTTTCTCCCCGAAGGTGCTTTTTGTCAGGGTATTTCATCCTCAGCAGTAGCAGCAGCAATAGAGCTAGGGTACCAGTCAATCTACTGATGTGAGAAATACTATTTAAAGCCATTGGGCTTTGGGAGTTCTTTTGTTATATAGCATTAGCTGGCTTATATAGCTATGCAGGAAGACAAAAGATGAGATAATAAGATGACACTGACAAAATCAAATTATGAGGGTCGTTCTCTACGCTGGGATATCTGTGGTTTGAATTTAGATGTTATCCCATATCAATAGAGATCCAATCTCTTGTGAAAAACAAATTAATAAGTGTCTGGTAGAAAAACTGAGTTTTCCTAGGGGTGAGGCATGGGATGCAGGCAAGTGCTGATGACGACCTAACCTAAGGCACGAGAAACAGAAATAAGAACATTTCTGAATAGTCCCTGCTCTCCACTGTTTAAGGGTTACCTTAAAAAGAAATATTTAATTAAAATAAATTCCAAGTTTTTAAATATAAGAGAGGATCCATCTTCAATAAACTGGAATTTAAGGGTGTCAAGAAATACCTGGAAAAATCTGATGGGACAGAACTCTCTAAATCTTATTTTCAAGAGCATTGAAAGTCACTTGGTTAACATTCCGGAAAATGAAGGAGTTAGTCATGATGGGAGAACCTCACCAGAAAGCCGGGGTCTTAGCAAAGGGGACAGTGAAACAGCTCTTCAGAAGTTGCTCTTAAGTCGCTCTTCTCACAGCATTTCTACTTAGCATTTATGAGGTTAGCATGCACACTGTGAATGTGTTATTCACAGACTTCAGTAAGCTGGTTCACTCTGAGGTTCTTCTCTGGAATCCCAAGGAGCCAGATGCAAATGCCAAAAGGAAGCATCTCCCCTTAGGGTCTCTCTTCTCTTCTTGCCACCCGAATCTCACTAATCACCAGACCTTAAACTTGCTGCTCACATACATAGCTCCGGGGAACACACTGTAGTATGTTAAGTACTATAATCACATTTCTGCTGCATCTCCCACTGTATCCATTCATTTCTTAGGGTATTATCCTGAATCACACACACACACATACACACACACACACACACACACACGTACATACACAGAGACACATACACACACAGACATACACACATATGCACACATATACATGTATGCATGCGCATATACACACAGAGACACATACACACACAGACATGCACACACAGAGACATACACACACATGCACACACACATACATGTGTGCATGTACATACACACACACACACACACACCCAGTTAATCTCTGATGAGGTTAACTAACCATATAACACAGGCTATTAGAGCCCACTGTAGTTTATCAAACTGTTGGGTTTTAGCCTATCTTTCCTCTCAGATCAGAAGATCAGGGACAATGGCACTATGCCTGATATACAGCAGTTGCTCAAACACAAGATGCTTTGTGAGTGGTTAGTTAACATCTTACTCTGCTTTGCATTCTCAAAGCTACCAGCTACTTTGAGGAAGTCCTTTATAGAATTTCCATATTCCTACAGTTTCTGAATTATCTTTTGTAATTACTTACTTTCAAGGTTCTTTCTGACACACACACACACACACACACATACACATTTTTTTTCTTTTTCAGTTGCTACACCTGGATTTCTGATGCCAAGTCATTTTATTTCATGTTGTTCACCCATTTTTATTTTATTCATAAGGGATTGTCATAAGTAGTATTTGCTATTTCCAAAAAAACTTAACTCACTCTCAAAAGTTAGACACTTGACAAGAGAGAGAGAGAGAGAGAGAGAGAGAGAATGCACTATGAAAGCTCTCAAACCTTGTGCCCCTGTATGCCAGGCCTAAGTGAACATTTTATGACTATTTCTCAATAACTCTACATAATAGTGCTCACTATTAGTCTCATCTCACAGTAAAACAAACCTACCAAGAAAATGTAGAAGCAGTGGCCAAGGCTGAAGTGTTGAAGAGTCATGGCCTTCAATTACTGGCTACAAAAAGAAGTGATTGTGTAGCCAAGTCCCTTATCAATGCCCATGCATAAGATATTGGAGGTAGAAGGTATCACACCAGTGTTTCTAAGTGCTTTGCATTTCTTGGGAATTTGCAGTCTTATCCCATTATCCTTTGCTGGTCCCTGTTTAAAGTCTTTGGGGATCTCTGTGCACATGAGTCATGATGAATTAATCAGTGCTAGTAATTAGGAAAATAAAAATTGAGAGCAGGGATATTGCGTGCCTTTATTACCAATATAGCAGAAAGTTCAGGGAAACAAAACACTCATTTCAACCTGGCACAAAGGCAGTTCTGTCAGGAAAGACAAAGCTGACTGATCTCGTACCTATAAAGATGGAACACTAAGATTCTTCATCTCAACACTGTAGCAAAACAGCAACACAAAAGTAAACCACCAGCATTACAACTCACACGTGTATCTGAACATTATCCTTGCTTTTCCTGCTAAATATGAGACTGATACACCACAGAAACAAGCAGTTTAGCGTCCAGTGGGGACCAGGGTGACAGTGACAATAACATTTATTGTACACCTTAAGAACAATCAGAACATCACATTATCACACGTATTCGAGTGGCAAGGAAATCATTCAGCTCAGAGATTACTGAAGGAACAAGTTAAAGTGGAAAAAAAAACCATGTCTGGGAAGGTAGCTCAGCATACAAAGGCCCTAGGTCCAATCCTCAATACTTCAAAAATGAGAAATATAATTTCTAAGTTAAAATCAATAGATCATAATCAGTGGTAAAACTTAAAAATGTTTCCTGTGAACCAGAAAACATTTCAAAGACACAAGCCTCTGGCATAGCCATATTTCTAGAAAGAATATAATTTAAACAAATTTAACTTTTTTTCTGTATACCAACTACATATTTTGTAAGTTCATGGGATTAAATGTTTTGAGGTTAAGTGTCTTAACCAGTCTTGACGGTAAGAAGACAATGTTCTTCCCATTGTGAACAAATGCATGAGAGGAAGTTTACTTTGGATGAGATTTAATAAAAACCTCAAGACGTAGTCTACAAGACAATTATTTATTTTTGCGACTTACTATTGCAATGCATGTAGTGAGTCACCGGTGCATAAATGAATAAATAAAAGAGCCCATTAAAAATAACAACAAGCATGTCAATAAGCTGACAAGAGAGTGTCATGTAAATATTTCCTTATTATTTTACCACAACTCTGAAAAGTAACTATTTCTTACAAAAACTGAAAAGCCAGCAGAAAAACAGGCCTTGTAGTTCCTCATATAAAACCTTAGAACGGTTCAGGAATTAGATAGAGACTGCAGACTCCAAGGATGAGTGGACAACCAGGACCAGAAACAGCCTCCACCCTGGTCCCCTCTGTGCAACCAAGTAGCTTCTCTCCCACCCCAGAGCAGTGACCAACACTTTGACCTAAATCAAGAAGCTAAAAATGAGGTGTCCCTGAAAACATTACTGAATTTTATACCTACAGCCGCAGACATCAGAAGACAGAACTTCCAAAATTCAAGGTAAAGTGATTTACGATCTAGAGTTCTATTACCAGCCAAGCTATTGTTTTAAGAGAGACTGAATAATGAAATTTTTGTGTGTGAAAATCTAACTTACCTATGCACAACACACACACACACAAAACACACACACACACACCATATCTCCTGACCTCCCAGTAGATTGGAAAAGAGGAAGATGCAGAGGCAGTGAACACGTGAGGTCAGAAAGCAGACCTGAGTGAACTAGGTAGCAGGGCACAGCACATTCAAGCTGACTGAGGCCAAAGGCTCTAGAGGAAAGTGTCTAAGAAAGAACAGGAGAGATTACCTAATATGTCCAGATGCCTTCAGAAAACAGTTACACTTGTATTCAGTGTGAAAAAAGTGATATGCACACAAGAAGCCAACTAACAGGAGAAAAACTTTGCAATTATGAATCCAGAAGAAAAAGCAATTGCTTGAGAAATTAAATATTTCCCCACAACACCTACCTAACTACAAGACCTCAAACTCAAAAGCTCAAACTCACTCTATTCGAAAGGTGAGAAAGTCTGTGAGCCCTGGCAAAGGGGGTGAGCTGTAGCAAAGATGACAAACTGTCAAACTCCATAATGGGAGAACAATAGACTAGTGCAGAAAGAGAAGCTATCAGCCCAGCCCGGCATGTGGGGTTGCATACCTGCAAGCCCAGCTCAGGAGGCTGAGGAGGCGAACCACAAGTTTAAGGCCAGTTCTAGCGACACAATGGGACCTTGCCTCAACATGTTCCCAGAGAGAAAAGGATGGAAATGAAAAACCTATCAGCAACAGTATATGACACAAAAATATGAAGTGATATATAAATTGCAACAGCTAACCTTTTGAAAAGCAGCTATCTCTGAGAGGCAGGAAGCAGCAGGAAAAGTGGAAATTTAACAAGAAGTTTAACAAGGAGCTGTTTGTATACGCCAAGTACTATATCAACTTTTCAAACAATGTTTATGTATTACTTTGGCCAAGATTAGAATATAAAATGTAACAAAACATGAACATCTAGAAAACTTTAGGAGCATTAAGTCTACTGCTGCTCATGGTGTCTCCAACCAGTCTCTCTGTGTGGGTCTTCTTTTCCCACAGTACATAGAAATGCAATGGGAGACCAGCAGGAGGGACCAGGAAGACTGGAAGATCACAAAAACAAAAGGCATTTATAAGAATGCCATTAGGAACTACCGGAGAACCCTGCTATACCACTCCTAGGCATAAACCAGAGGATTCTCCAACATATAACAAGGAATATGCTCCACTATGTTCATAGCTGCCTTTTTTATAATAGCCAGAAGCTGGAAAGAACCCAGATGTCCCTCAACAGAAGGATGGATACAGAAAATGTGGTATGTTTACACAATGGAGTACTACTCAACTATTAAAAACAATGAATTCATGAAATTCTTAGGCAAATGGATGAAACTAGAAAATATCATCCTGAGTGAGGTAACCCAATCACAAAAGAACACACATGGTATATGCAATTGCTGATAAGTGGATATTAGCCCAGAAGCTTGGAATACCCAAGATACAACTCACAGACCACATGAATCTCAAGAAGAAGGAAGAACAGAGTATGGATACTCTGGTTCTTCTTAGAAGGGGGAACAAAATACCCACAGGAAGAGATACAGAGACAAAGTGTGGAGCAGAAACTGGGGGAAAGACCATCCAGAGACTGCCCCACCTAGGGATCCATCCCATATACAGTTACAACACCCAGACACAATTGTGGATGCCAACAAGTGCTTGCTGACCGGAGCCTAATATCACTGTCACCTGGGAGATTCTGCCAGTGCCTGACAAATACAGAGGTGAGTGCTCTCTGCCAACCATTGAACTGAACACAGGGTCCCCAATGGAGGAGCTAGAGAAAGGACCCAAGGAGCTGAAGGGGTTTACAGGACCACAGGAGGAACAATATGAACCACCCAGTACCCCCAGAGCTCCCAGGGATTAAACCATCAACCAAAGAGTACACATGGAGGAACCCATGGTTCCACTGCATATGTAGCAGAGGATGGCCTTGTTGGACATCAAAGGGAGGAGAGGGCCTTGGTCCTGAGAAGGCATGATGCTCCAGTACAGGGGAATGCCAGGATAGGGAAGCAGGAGTGAGTCAATTGGTGAGCAGGGGGAGGGAGGATGGGTTAAAGGATTTTCAGGGGTGGGAGAACCAGAAAAGGGGACAACATTCAAAATATAAATAAAGAATATATCTAATAAAAAGTGAAAAAAAAACACCATTAGGAGGTCCATACACTTCATGATAATTCTCAAAATAATTTATGATAAGGGAAAAGCAATCTTCATCTTGTTCCTCTGAAACTTTTTCTACCACAGCCAGACTAGCTCTGATCTATGATCTAGCTATGATCTGATCCTCTGCCAATCCTCAATCTGCTAATATATGTTAAGTTTGAACCATAGGAACCAATTCATTTTTTAACCCATCCAACTTATTGGCTTGTCGTCATCAAGCCATTGATGACGGATTCTGAGGCCAGCACTCAGATGTCTCTTGTTGCCCTTTTTTTTTTTTTTTTTTTTGCAGCCTGCTCTGCAGCCACACCACCCTAGACATAGTTTGACGTGCAGCTGTAACTCTTGCTCCCACCAGCCAATGGCAGTATTGCATCCAGAGTGCCCCTTCTAAAATATGAGTCGTACTGTGTCACTCAGTGTCACCGAGCACTGTCAGAACCAAGACGGAATTCCTTCCCACTGCCATGTGCTACCCACAGCACCTCCCTCCAGCTTCTGCACACTTGGCCTGAACCCAACACTGTGTTTCATGCTAAATTTACAGAGATGTCTCTTCTACTTTGACACACATATGAGAGGTCATACCCCTCTAATGATTACTCCTTTAAAGAAGCTAATAACCACTAGTTATAGGAAATCACAATTTTAACAATGATCCAGAAATTAATGATGATATTCAAGTTTTTCTAAACCAAAAGCTGACAGTGTTAAGTTTCAGATGGGACAGTAACAGTAAACTCTAGCCAGGTTATAAACTGTAGTGATAACAGAGAAAGAACAGGAGAGAAGCAGATAGAGAGAGGAGGGTCTGGAGGATATTAGCTTCACAAAATATGATCAATCTATGGGCAGAAACCCAGCCTCCATTTTCCATAAGCAGAACTTAAAAAAAAAAAAAAGATGGCTAAAGCTAGACTTTAAGCTGGTCTTGGAGGATGTGTGGACACAATATTAGTACTTCTATTTGTTTTCTGGAGAACTGTCATTAACTTTTAAAAGTTGACCAACCAGTTCTCAAACCCTTCCAACAAATGCTTAATTAGTTTTGGATCTTTGTTTAAACTGACAGCTGTGGTTCAACCCCCCTCCCTGCCCCCCAAGGTCAGCATTAGAGTTTGCATCTTAAAATAATCAAATGGCCTAAAGGTTTTCTGTGGTTCTGAGGTAGTTATTCTTCATTTTGATTTGCAAAGGTACTGGTCTATAGCTCTATGCCCTAAATATGCCTTATTCAAACACCAACATATTTTCACAGTGTCTGAGCCAATAAGAACAGAAAATGAAAAAGGTAGTTATTCCTTACCCAGTCACTGCGCAGGTATCTTCTGATCTCAGTGCCTGGCACAGAGTTTGGGAAGCAGGACCTAAGCAAAGAGGCCTGAAGCGATGTCAGCCAAGGCCCGAGGTTGGAGGGGAGCTGGCACTTTCCCATAGGAAAGCTTCCAAGGCCCTGCCTCTGAGGCTATTTGCCCTCACTTTACAAATAATATTGCCAGGTTTATTTATCTAGCCTCTAAGCCTGAGGCAGAACAGAAATAAGATATTAGGAGGAGACGCTGTGGGAGAGGAGCTACTTGCAGCATACTGAAAAACCAACTGCAAAACAGGCAGCTGCATCATAATGGGAAGGAGGAAACAGAAATTATTAAAAAAAAAAAAGAGGGGAAACAAAAGAATTCAAAGCACAGCTGAACGAAGGGGGGGCGCGCACACACACGCTCTCTCTCGCTCTCTCTCTCTCTTTCTCTCTCTCTCTCTCTCTCTCTCTCTCTCTCTCACACACACACACACACACACAAGCAGGCGTTACTCTCCAATAAGACCTTGGAGTATCACTCCATACTGTAGACTAACACAAAGAAGTGATAACCAAAGAATAGTGTCCTCCATTCTTGAGGAAAGGATTCTCCGAGCACTCCTGCTGAGGGTACATTCACAAAGGTAAAGGAGAGAAGGAGAACAGGATGCATTCAGTTGAGCAAAATAAAAAAGGCATATTTGTAGATTGCTGCCTAGCTGGGCTGTCATCAAGAGGCTTCATCCAGCAACTGGTGGAATCAGATGCAGAGCCCTACAGCTTGAGGAATCCTGAGAAAGAGGAGGAGGAAGGACTGCAGGAACCAGAGAGGTCAAGGACACCACAAGGACACCCACAGAACCAACTAACTGGGCTCATGGGGGCCCATATAGACTGAACCGACAATCATGAACCAATAACGCATGGGACTGACCTGGCCCTCCGCATACGTTACAGTTGTACACTTGGTCTTCCTGTGGGATTCCTAACTGGGAGCAGGGAACCTCTCTGACTCTTTTGCCAGCTTTTGGAACCCTTTTCCTCTGGCTGGGTTGCCTTGTCCAGCCTTAGTATATGGGGGGGGGGGGGGGATGCCCACTGCTACTGCAACTTAATATGCCAGGGCTGGTTGATAGCCATGGGAGGCCTGCCCTTTTCTGAAGAGAAATGGAGGAGGAGTGGATGGGGGTGGGGGAGCAAAGGTGATTGGGGGGGGAGGAATTGGGGGTGGGGAGCTACAATCAGGATGTAAAATAATAATATCATCCAGTTCCTGGTGTGTCAATCATCTCTTTATTGTCTTTTCCTGGAAATGGTTTACATGAGTAAGCCATTCTTGTACATGTCCACACAGGAGGAGAAATCTTCTAAAATACAACAGGAACTAGATAATCTTCCGTGAAAAAAAAAAGTATGAACTAGATTCTCAAAATTGGCTTTTCTATTTTTAAAAACATCTTAAGCTATCCTTTGCCATCTGTACAATATTAATGTTCCCTCAACAGGCAAGTGTATTAAAGGAATGTATCTAAAACAAAGAAAGAAAGAAACTTGGCACCAATTATAATTACTTAATGGTGAAGGGATCCACAAACCAGCAGAAAGAATAAAATTGCAAATCCAGTTACGAGACGCTGTACTGAGCTGTTGACCTTAAGCTGGGAAGGAGTTTTAAGGACCTGCTCAATGGCACAGAGCTGGAAGGAGAACCAGAGTAGTGTTGGGGATCTGGGGCCTGGAGTCTGCTCCACTGCTAACTAACTATACGTGATCATGGCAGGTTGGTTGCTTCTCTGAAATTCTGTTTTTCGTTTTTTGTCTCTGAGGACTCTAAGAGACAGCTGTGAAATAATGACTCCCTACAACTCTCCACTGCGATTCTGCCTTTGCCCGGATTGCTCACTGTGGGCACACGGCCTTGTGGTACAACGACAGGCTCTACCATGGAATCTGAGCAAAAAAAAAAAAAAAAAAAAAAAAAAAAAAAAAGAGGTTCTCCTGCCTCTCAGCTTTCAAGGGAACTTGGGAGAATGGAAGAAAAAGGACAAAATCACTACTGATTTCAGATTGGAAAGCGATGATTTTTGAGTCATCTTTTGAACTTTCTCAACCCTCTGAACTGAATTCCTTGGCCAGAGTCAACTGACAGGGAAGTAATAACTGCATGGATGCTTTTGGGGACGAGGGTTTCTACCCAGCACTCAGGGCTACGTCCAAGAAACAGCCACGAGATGTGTTCATGGAGAACAGAAAACAGAAATGACCTAGAACCACTTCCCAAGCAGAATCCAAAAGCACCAAGCTTCTAGGAAAGGAATGGATGTGTGTATAACATACATGTAGGAAATGGGGCAGTGTGTAATTCTTATAGCACTTACTAAGTCCTGGAACAGCTTGAGAATGACAAATTACTTCTCTGTGCCCCACAAGCAGATATGTATTAGAATGTTTTGGACAAAGATGGATGCCTCTGCCGAAGTGCTCAGTATGGCCTATGACACAGGGAAAATATACACAATATCTAGTCAGCATACCTACTTAGGAGAATACCTAACATGAACCCAGACTATTTTATAAATTAACTGCACCTAATAATAATAATAAGCAAAAAAACAAAAATCAGTCTTCCATCACGTCCTGCATAGTTTTCATATGCCCTGTGTGATGGTTTGTATATACTTGGCCCAGGGAGTGGCACTATTAGAAGGTGTGGCTCTGTTGGAGTAGGTGTGTCACTGTGAGTGTGGGCTTTAAGACCCTCATCCTAGCTGCCTGGAAGCCAGTATTCTGCTAGCGGCCTTCAGCTCCTCCTGCACCATGCCTGCCTGTTCCTGCCTTGATGATAACGGACTGAACCACTGAACCTGTAAGTCAGGCCCAATTAAATGTTGTCCTTATAAGAGTTGCCTTGGTCACGGCGTCTGTTCAAAGCAGTAAAACCCTAACTAAGACACACTGGAAGACATGACAGTAAAATACAATAGTTTATGAATATATGAGGCCAGAATCTAATGCATTTTATATATGTAAGCACAAAAGGTTTCCCCATTTACCCACGCTGTATTCTTACCCAGGAATGGTGCTACTATGCCAGTTGTCACCTCTCTGCTAACAGCACTTTTATCACCAGGCTCATCAGTCTCTCTCTGCAATTACGCAAATATACACACTGAATAAAGAAGTCCATTCTGTAAACGCAGCACCAAGCATACTGGGATTAGCAGCCAAATGAAACAGATGAACGGATTTTTGTTAATAAGGAAGAGGTGTTATAATATTATTGTTAGTTGATACGATTTTCAACAAAATGTTAATGAGATTTTTCAACAACTACACACTGAAGCTGTACGCTTAATTTAGAATAGCCTGCCCTTCCCTCTAAAACCGCCCATGAAGGTCTATTTCTCCTTGTCTTCTGGTACTGCCTTTTTTCCAGTCCTTTCTGTACTGTTAACGTCTATTAATACGTTATTTTTCTTACTAGAAACTGATTGTGCCCTAATGTGTTAAGATTCCAATCTATGAGAGCTGTTTGTTTTTTAATGCACTCTGTCACCCTGTTCCATGTCACAATACAACTTTGATGCTCCGTTTAGGCAGAGTATCATTTGTTCCACTTCAAGAGTCCTTAGCTGGTCTTGGCATACATGGCTGTTTCTCGTGCAGCACGGCCATTAGTCTGACATTGGTGTGTCTCCTGCTGTATGTTCTGGTGCTGACTTTATTGTCTGCTTTCTTCTGTCATTGTCTGGTCCTTCCTGCATACTATGGTTCCTTACATTCATGAATCAAGATGTATTTATTATCCATAGATAAAAGTTTGTGACAATTGCATTAGGGAATTTCACTACAAAGTATTCTGGTTTTCCCTGTAATTAATAAGTCATATTAATCTTGACATCATGATACAGAGAGAAAAAATATAACTATGAACTTTATTTCATAACAGTAAATAGGATAAAATATATCAACTAAGACTGGCTACCTCTGGGATGTCATCTCCCCATCCAAAGTCCTCCACTCCTCAAACACCACAGGACAGTTCTGCCTTGAGATTCTGCGGTTTCCTTTCCCTGCACCTGAAACAATCCTCTTCCATGCACAAACCACATGCCTGCCCTCCATGTTTCCTTCAGGCAGGCTCAACTGACTCGGTCTCTTAAGACCCTTTCCTGACCATTTTCTTTAAACGAATCTCACTCTCCATCATTCTCTGCCTCTCATATCCTAAAATTTATTTTTCCTTAATGTAGTTACATAACACAATACTTCACCAATGTGTCTATTCTGTCTAATCCTTCTAGATTTTAGGCCTAAGAAAGGGACTCTTCCCAGTCTGGTGAAAATCTCCCATGACAGGAATATAACATGAATGGATTTTATAAAAATCACTACTGTTATAGACAGTGGAGTAGAAGGAATCTGAGCTGATGAATTAGATTCCTGACCCTCCTACGCAACTGAGGCTCTGCTGACATGCTATCAAGTATCCGGGATGTTGAACTTACATCAGAGGTCTTCTCCGAAAACAGTTTCCACTCCTAAAAAGTACTGGAAGGTCTTTGAACTTCCAAATTAGCAAAACTCAAAGGCACAGTGATATACAAGGCTGGTGGGGAGACAGGCTGGCGCTCCCTGTTGAGGGGACTGCAGCTCATTTGACTTCACAGGGCCTGATGCAGCAGAATGGACTAAAAGCCTTTCAATTCAGTGCAGGTTTTTACTATGTGTTCCCACACTTGGGATAATCTTGGAGCCAGAGAGATGGACCCATTATCTATATCCCAGATACTTGAAAGCAGGTGCATAGGAAGAACTGGGAAGTGCGGGCGAGAATCTAGTCGAGTGTGCTCAGCAGTTAAGCTCGCTCGCTGTCCCTCCAGAGGACCAGTTTGGCTCCAAGTACCCACTTTGGATGGCTCATAAACACTCGTAACTCCATCTTCAGGGGGATCTGATGCTCTTTTCTGGCTTTTATGAGTACCCAGGCACCCAAGGTTGAGTGCACAAGTGTGTGCATGCAGATACAATACAAATATTTTTATAAAAGATAATTTTGTCCTCACAGGATTGTATAGCAGTACTAGCTCCATTGTATAAATGAGGAAACTGAGGCGTTGCAAGCTAATGAACGGTTGCAGGGACGCGTCTCCCCCTTTTTCAGAATAACAAAATCATTACACAGGTTTCCCACACAATGATTTTATTTTTCTTCTTCTTTGAGAGCTAAATGTGCTTGCACACCGAAATTAGGGTCAATACAATATAAGCCAAAATTATAAGCAACTCTGGGCATGTGTTTCTCTTATTCAGTGGCTTCCTGCTAGCAAGAATGCAGATGTAATAGATAGCTGTGGCGGTCATAGGGTCAGAGTGGACCTCAAGATGACCGTGGGAATGAGGGTCACAGGAGGCGGGGCTATGAGCTGACAGGAATCTAGACCTTGGCCTGCCAGATTCCATATCTCTCCTGCACTACCTTTACAAGTTTTTTTTTTCTTTGAATGAGGAAGAAATAAACTTTGATGTACTCTAAGCCACTGTTACTTTGGGTTCCTCAGTTATCTGGATCTGTCAGCTAACCACAACTAGTTGTGTAAGGCCTACTACGGATTCCTTGTTTCTTCTTAACACAAGGTTTGGCTAAACCGAGTTGACTTTCTCCTATTAGCAGTTTCTATGAATTATGCATTCCATTTAGCATTCTCAAAAATTCCCCCTCGTAAATGTGCATTTACTGTCTCTTCTCTTAACCCCAAAGAGCAACAAGACAGTCACACATAAAAAATCCACTATTAGAATAATATTCAATAATCACTGCCCAGAATAACTGACTGCCAAAGACCATGCAATGAGGTGGGTCTCAATAATGTAATAAACATATGAAAAGTCTCTCAGCTGACTCAGGCTTTCGATTCTGTATAACCCTATTTCTAAGGATTAAGAGATGAAGAGCTTACGATTTGAAATGATCTTGAGGGGAAATCTAGCTGAAATGCTAAGGTCTTGGCTCCATTATGATCTGCTCCTGTGTGCCTAATAAATTTATAGTGAGCCAAGGAGAGAGAGAGAGAGAGAGAGAGAGAGAGAGAGAGAGAGAGAGAGAGAGAGAGAGAGAGGAGAGAGAGAGAGAGAGAGAGAGAGAGAGAGAGAGAGAGAGAGAGCAAGAATTTCATTTATTACATTATCCGCAAAGGCGAGAGAAGATATAATACCACTTTAAAAGGTGGGTGAGTAATAGGTTTAGGTTATTAACAAGGCAGAATAAGCCCAATTACCAATGTGTTGATGTAAGTTGGGGAGCATTACCACAATGAGCCTACAGCCACAGGTCAATAGTATCTATTGGACTGACTTTCTCCTCATAGCATGGGGGAATTCTTGGTAAGGACGAATACACATCCCATCTTAATGAGAATTTCCAACAAGGCCCCAACTCACCATACATAATAAGAAAGACTTCATGTACATCAGTCAAAAGAGCTTTTATTCACCTAAAACAAAAATGGGAGCCGGGTGGTGGTGGCACACACCTTTAATTCCAATAATTGGAAGGCAGAGGCAGGCAGATTTCTGAGTCTGAGGCCAGCATGGTCTACAGAGTGAGTTCCAGGACATCCAGGGCTACCCAGAGAAACCCTGTCTTGGTTAAAAAAGGGGGGGGGGGCGGGACTCATAACTCCTAGCCAAGGAGAGATAATACAGGTAGTTTGCTTTGAGACAAGATGAAGGCTTTCTATCTTAAAAAATGCTCAACTTCATTAGTCATTAGGGAAATGCAAATCAAAACAACCCTAAGATTTCATCTTACACCAGTCAGAATGGCTAAGATTAAAAATTCAGGAGACAGCAGGTGTTGGAGAGGGTGTGGAGAAAGAGGAACACTCCTCCACTGCTGGTGGGGTTGCAAATTGGTACAATCACTCTGGAAAGCAGTCTGGCGGTTCCTCCGAAAACTGGGCACCTCACTTCCAGAAGATCCTGCTATACCACTCCTGGGCATATACCCAGAAGACTCCCCACCATGTAATAAGGATACATGTTCTACTATGTTCATAGCAGCCCTATTTATAATTGCCAGATGCTGGAAAGAACCCAGGTATCCCTCAACAGAAGAGTGGATGCAAAAAATGTGGTATATCTACACAATGGAGTACTATTCAGCCATTAGAAACAATAAATTCATGAAATTCTTAGGTAAATGGATGGAGCTAGAGAACATCATACTAAGTGAGGTAACCCAGACTCAAAAGGTGAATCATGGTATGAACTCACTAATAAGTGGTTATTAACCTAGAAAACTGGAATACCCAAAACATAATCCACACATCAAATGAGATACAAGAAGAAAGGAGGAGCGGTCCCTGGTTCTGGAAAGACTCAGTGAAACAGTATTCGGCAAAACCAGAACGGGGAAGTGGGAAGGGGTAGGTGGGAGGACAGGGGAAGAGAAGGGGGCTTACGGGACTTTCGGGGAGTGGGGGGGGCTAGAAAAGGGAAATCATTTGAAATGTAAATAAATTATATCGAATAAAAAAAAGAAAAAAAAAGAAAAAAAAAGATGAAGGCTTTCTAACAAATACAACTACTAAGGTAAAAAAAAATGTTAACGGGTCTATTACTCATCCTTGTTCAACATGAAAGATATAATCTTTTATGCAAAATGAAAGCAGCATAGGTTAGCAGCATCAGGAGTGTTTGAGTGAATGTTACAGGCCAGTGATCATATAAGCAACTTTTGGTGTGACAAGTGTTGTTTCTCCTATCTGGATCCCTTCAACTGATGATGATGAGTGGACCAGCTTAGGTCCATAGACCAAACCCCATCTCCTACCCATGTCCACTAACAGCATGAAGCTAGAGCAATGGTCCCAATCTGTGCTGACTTTCTCCAGGTCTATGTGGTTTAGTCCCAAACGTGATCAGGAAGAGACTGCATGGTCAACCCACTGTGGGAAGGTCGTTTTACCACAGAGACCTAAAAGCAGAGGGTTGTGATGAGAAACAATCTCAATATTTGATGTCTGGGTCTTGAGGTACTGGAGGAGAAGAGAAAAGGAAGACATGGGAAAGGAGAGAACGGAAAGGCTAACCAAAGGCTAAAATAAGCAGCTATTCTGTACTGCCTGTCAAAGTACTCAATAGTCCACTCCCAAATAAATTGGTCACTGGACCTAGCAATAGCCACTTTCCTCACTGAGGTCTCAGTCTTCTTATCTATAGGAGAGAGAGAGAGAGAGAGAGAGAGAGAGAGAGAGAGAGAGAGAGAGAGAGAGAGAGAGAGAGAGAGGTGAACTTCGAACTTCCAGATCAACACATTATTTTAGGGCAAAACAGGGTCAAGAAACACTATGAGTGATTAATCACCAGAACTCTAAAAGTTCTTGCCTATGTAATAACTGCACAAAGTAAAATATATCTGAGGCAGTGTGTTCAGTGAGGAGGTGTTTCATTTTGATGGTATTTAACTTTACATTCTATCGTGATCATAAGAAAACACACAATGGAAACATGTATGAGTAATTCCATCAAGCCATTCCTCCCCACTTTGGTGAGACAAAGATTCAACATTCAACACAGTTTGAAATGAAGAAATAACCTTAGCATGTCAGCCCTAAGATGAAATATGTATCCAAAACAATTATAAAATGCACTGTGTAGTCGTTAGACTGTTTTCATTTGGGATAAGAGATGCTTAACCACGACTGTAATTGGCTAGTTTTCAAGATTTTGATTTTACTGTCAAAACTGTTTATCTACCCATCCTTAAAACCCACACGTTTACTTATCCTGCTTCAAAACAAACATTGTAAAAACTACACCTGCCTACCTTCAGGCTGTTTGGAGCTACAGGATGTCTAACTTCAAGGACAACCAAATACTGTACTTTTCAGTAATAAGAAAGTTTCTCGTGTATAGTAAGCTGATGTGTAACGTACCTGGGCTATTTAGTTGATTCAAACTAAAGGCAGTCAAACTGTTCTTAGCCTTGTAGCCACCTTACACACTACACCAATGTTTTTACTTATATATAAGCTTTCCTTTT
Source organism: Apodemus sylvaticus (assembly GCF_947179515.1). Lineage (NCBI taxonomy): Eukaryota > Metazoa > Chordata > Mammalia > Rodentia > Muridae > Apodemus > Apodemus sylvaticus. The sequence continues at coordinate 65,308,041 of NC_067477.1, forward strand.
TCCCTCTGGTTTCACTCAGAGTAAATAAAAATCATCACTTGAGGGGATCAACAAGACTGCCTTGTTAAAGGCTTGAGAGCAGTTGTCAGGACAGAAGGGCCACTGAGGGGTGAATTAGCCAATTCGAGGGATTAAAGAAAAAGTGTTATGGAAACCCAGTACAAGCAAATTGAAATACATGCATTTAAAAGACAGTAAGTAAACTCTCCACTTTAGTTTTCCTGCTGAAGAACATGTGGCTAGACAACACGCCATCTCCTCGTCCACAGCAGCCTTCTCAGTGAGGCTCTCTCTGACCCTTCACAAACAGTATTTTGAAGCTCACGTTGAAGTTTCACCTGCTCCTCCAACCATTTGGGGGGAAATATGAACTGAGATTCTTCCGAAATTAGCCCCTCCCCTTACCAACATTTAACACACCTGTAACCTTAAATAACAGACCATTCACTTTTGTGCTACACATTGCAAAAATAATTCTAGGCTGGTCCCATCTCTCTAGAACCTCATCTGCTCACATGGCAGAAGGGTAAAACCACCAACTCTTATATAGTGCACAACTTGGCTTTAAATAACTTCAGTTTTGTTGAGTTCGGTTTTGTTTGGTTTGTTGCTGTTGTTTTTGCAAAGTACTGTATAATTAAAATGGGGAGATATTTGATAATTACCACTAAGCCTTAAAAAGAAGCCTGATGAGTATCCCCTCTAAGCAGCACAGGTTCTTTTGCCGTTCCTCCTAATCTCCCACCACAACTAGATGGTAAGATTTTATTGCTGACACACCATGTTTTGATTATAGGACATACAGAAATCAAACTAGATCTGCCGTGTGAACTTCCTCCCCGCAGGATAGCTTTCCTGGTGACAAAGGAGCTATGCAGCTGTTGAGCAAGAGAGTCCATCAATTACCTGCACAGTGGTGCAGCCCGTGCTACAGCATCAACCTACCCGGCAGGACACGCCCACGGGGGCAGTGACTGTTACTGGGGTAACCAACTGTTTTCTGACCAGATTCAAAGCCTGCTCCACAGGAGGTGATTCATGCCTGGCACCGTAAACCTGGTCAAAAGCCTCTATCTGGGGAGGTCAGATGCCCTGGGTGGGGCAGCCTACGACTGTTTTGCTAGAGGCACAGGCCTTCTAATTATTATGTTTAATTTAGATTAGTGATGCTCTCAGACCTGGTGAGAAGGTCTTCTTTGTACAGTGGGCAGCAGGCAATGCAGGGACTCCTAATTTGTCAAAGTGCTGAGAATAAGTGCAGAATCCCATCAGACTTTCAAAGATCTACAGCCATTCCTTCTTAAATTATTACAGAGAGAGACAGGAGGGGGGCGCGGCAGATATGAAAAGAGACAGGCAGACAGACAAACAGAGAAACAGAAGTCACACATTCAAATTCCTTCTACAAAGTAAATGTCACTCTGATACCACAACCAAGTAACAACAACAACAAACTACAGGCCAGTATCCCTGAGGAATAAAAACAGAAATACACGGGTACATCAGAAAGATTATACACCATGACCAAGTTAGCATTATTTCTAAATAGCAGGGACGGTTCAACATATGTGGGTCAATAAACACAATAAACCATAGAGATAGATTTTTTCTTTTTTTTAAATTAGATATATTCTTTATTTACATTTCAAATGTTGTTCCCTTTCCTGGTTCCCCCCTCTTCCCAAAATCCCATAAGCTATCTCCCCTTCCCCAATCAACCTTCCCCCACTTCCCTGTCCTGGTATTCCTCTACACATCAAGTCTTTCCAGGACCAAGGGCCTCTCCTCCTTTTGGTGTCTAACAAGACCATCCTCTGCTGCCTATGTGTTTGAAGGTACGCAGTAACTCCATGTGTACTCTTTGGTTGATGGTTTTGTCCCTGGGAGCACTGGGAGTACTGGGTGATTCATATTGTTGTTCCTCCTGTGGCGCTGCAAACCCCTTCAGCTCCTTGGGTCCTTTCTCTGGCTCCCCCACTGGAGACCCAGTGCTCAGTTCAATGGCTGGATGAGAGTGTCCCCTCTGTATTTATCATACACTAAGAGAGCCTCTCAGGTGGTAGCTATATCCGGCTCCAGTCAGCCAGCACTTGTGGGCATCCACAATAGTGTCTGAGTTTTGTAACTATATATAGGATGCATCCCTTGGTGGGTTAGTCTCTGGATGGACTTTCCCTCAGACTCTGCTCCACCTTTTGTATCTCCTTCTGTGGCTATTTTTTCCCCTTTTTACAAAGGACCTAAGGATCCATATTTGTTCTTCCTCCTTCTTGGGCATCATTTGATATGTGAAATGTGTCTTGGGTATTCCAAGCTTCTGGGCTAAGATCCACTTCTCAGTGAGTGCATACCATGTGTGTTCTTTTGTGACTGGGTTACCTCCCTCAGGATGAATTTTCCAGTTCCATCCATTTGTCTAAGAATTTCATGAATTCATTGTTTTTAATGGCTGAATAGTATTCCATTGTGTGTGTGTGTGTGTGTGTGTGTGTGTGTGTGTGGTGTGTGTGTGTGTGTGTGTGTGTGTATTACATTTTCTGTATCCATTCCTCTGTTGAGGGACATCTGGGTTCTTTCCAGCTTCTGGCTATTATAAATAGGGCTTCTATGAACATAGTGGAGCATGTGTCCTTATCACATGCTGGAGAATCCTCTGGGGATATGCCCAGGAGTGGTATAGCAGGGTTCTCCAGTAGTATTACGCTCCCAGGGACAAAACCATCAACCAAAGAGTACACACAGAGTTACCCATGGCTCCAGTTTTCTAAGGAATCGCCAAACTGATTTCCAGAGTGGTTGTACCAGCTTGCAATCCCACCAGCAGTGGAGGAGTGTTCCTTTTTCTCCACAACCGCTCCAGAACCTGCTGTCTCCTAATTTTTTTATCTTAGCCATTCTGACCAATATGAAATGAAATCTCAAGGTTGTTTTGATTTGCATTTCCATGATGACTAAGGAGGTTGAACATTTCTTTAGGTGTTTCTCAGCCATTCTATATTCCTCAGTTGAAAATTCTTTGTTTAGCTCTCTACCCCATTTTTTAATAGGGTTATTTGGTTCTCTGAAGTCTAACTACTTGAGTTCTTTGTATATATTGGATATTAGCCCTCTATCAGATGTAGTGTTGGTAAAGATCTTTTTCCAATTTGTTGGTTGCCATTTTGTCCTTTTGACAGTGTCTTTTACCTTACAGAAACTTTGTAATTTTATGATGTCCCACTTGTCAATTCTTGATCTTAGAGCATAAGCTATTGGTGTTCTGTTCAGGAAATTTTCCCCTGTGCCCATGTGCTCAAGGCTCTTCCCCAGTTTCTTTTCTATTAGTTTCAGTGTGTCTGGTTTTATATGGAGGTCCTTGATCCACTTGGACTTGAGCTTAGTACAAGGGGACAAGAATGGATTGATTTGCATTCTTCTGCATGCTAGCCACCGGTTGAGCCACCACCATTTGTAGAAAAGGCTATCTTTTTTCCACTGGATTGTTTCAGCTCCTTTGTCGAAGATCAAGTGACCATAGGTGTGTGGATTCATTTCTGGGTCTTCAGTTCTGTTCCATTGATCTACCTGCCTGTCACTACACCATGCAGTTTTTAACTCTATTGCTCTGTAGTACAGCTTGAGGTCTGGGATACTGATTCCCCTAGAAGTTCTTTTACTGTTGAGAATATTTTAGCTATCCTGGGTTTTTTGTTATTCCAGATGAATTTGCAAATTGCTTTCTAACTCTATGAAGAACTGAGTTGGGATTTTGATGGGGATTGCATTGAATTTGTATATTGCTTTTAGCAAGATGGCTATTTTTACTAAATTAATCCTGCCAATGCATGAGCATGGGAGATCTTTCCATCTTCTAAGGTCTTTTTGATTTCTTTCTTCAGAGACTTGAAGTTCTTGTCATACAGATCTTTCACTTGTTTGGTTAGAGACACACCAAGATGTTTTATATTGTTTGTGACTATTTTGAATGGTGTCGTTTCCCTAATTTCTTTCTCAGCCTATTTATCCTTTGAGTATAGGAAGGCTACTGACTTGTTTAAGTTAATTTTATACCCAGCCACCTTGCTGAAGTTGCATAGAAATAGATTTAAAGACAAAAACCCCATGTTCATTGTAATAAATGCAGAAAGGACCTTTGAAAAAGTCTAGCATGCCTTCATGACAAACATCCTAGAGAATGTAGGACTAGAGGGAGCGTATATCAACATAATAAAACTATACAAGAAACACATAGCCATTATCAACACCTTGAAGTACTAGCTGAAGCTACAAGGAAAGAGAAAGAAATGAAAGGGATTCAAATAGGGAAGAATTCAGGCTGCCCCCATTAACAGACTACACGTATCTATGCAAAAAAGAAATCACTAGAAAACTTCTAGAAATGATAAACAAACTCATCAATGTACCAGGATACCATTCACAATAACCTCAAACTAAATAAGGAGAAAAATCTAGTTATAAACCAAACCTAACCAAGGACATAATGGACCTCTACAACAAAAACTTTAAACTTCTGAAGAAAGAGAGAAAGACACAAGAAAATGAAAAGGCAGCCTAGGCTCATTTGATAGAATTAACATTGTTAAAATGACAGTTTTTTAGAAAGCTATTTACTAACTCAATGCAATTCCAATAAAAAGCCCCATCTCATTCTTCACACCAACAGAGAAAAAACCTGTCCCAAAATTCATAGGGAGCCACAAAAAAAAAAAAAAAAAAATGCCAAAACAATCCTGAGTAAAAGAACAATGCCAGAGGAATTAAAATTCCAGATCCTGAGACAGCAAACGCAGACAACCTGCAGGCAGGCCCTGCAGCTGAGAAGTGACTAATGGAAATGTGGTACATATAAACCGTGGAATATTATTCAGCTCCGAAGAAAATGGAAATCAAGAGCTGTGCAGTTAACGAACGGATCTAGAAAAGACCATTTTGAGTGATGTGATCCAGACTCAGGAAAACAAAGGTCATGCACGTGTTATCTCTTACTGGAGGATCCTAGTCCCAAATCCTCAGATGTGAGTATAGAGCCTCTAGAAACTACATAGACTAGGAAAGTAAAACAGGACCCCTGGCAGCTGTCCTAGTCCCTGTTCTATCTCTGTGAACAGACACCATGACCAAGGCAATGCTTATAAAAGACAGCATTAAAATGGGTCTGGCTTACAGGTTCAGAGGCTCAGTTCAGTTCATTATCATCTTGGCAGGAAGACATGTGCTGGAGAAGTAGCTGATGAGGTTTACATCCAGATTGGCAGGCAACAGGAAAGAGAAAGCCCCTGTGACTAGCTTGGGTGGCTTCAAAGCCAACTCTTCCAACCAAGCCACACCTCCTAATCCTTCTCAAGTAGTGCTGCTCCCTGATGACCAGGCATTTAAATAGAGGAGCCCATGAAGGCCGTTCTTACCCAAACCATCACACCAATAGGTGGGGGGAGGCAATAAAGAGGGGACTAGCAGGGTACCAGCAATCAGAGCAGGGAAATGGAAATAGAGGGGGCTCCTGAGAGAAGCAGGAGGGTGGTCAATACAGAAAAGGGTAGGGGTAGGCAAAGTAACAATAAGGATGTCTGAAAATAGCAAGAAATCATACTATTAACTATTTGCCTTTTTAAAAAACCCTATCATGCACATAACTCCGTGTATAACTATACATCTCTACTTTTAATGAAATTTCTCATTAGAGCTGACATTGCTCCCTCCAAGGACTAACGGCCACCTAACAAAAACAAAACAAAACAAAAAAAAACAAAACAAAACAAAAAAACAAAAAAAAAATAATATCAAAAATGAGAAGCTCTCTTTTGAGGGGTGGGAGTTAAGTCCTTATTCCTGAAGATTCTATGCCTGTTGCTTAGGAAACAGTTAAGATACTGACCTGAATTGCCCCTCCCTGAGGAGCCTTTCATGGTACCAAAAGGCACAGCACAGGCTTCCAAAGGAGAAAGGCAACCTTCAGTCCTACCCAGCTATAACGCCTTTGAGTCACATCAAAAGCCAGCACAGCATAACTTTTACTAGTGATTGGGTACTTTTTCTCTTTGCTGATACACAAATATAATGCTATAAATTTTCCCCCTCTGCTTTACTTCATCTGTGACCCCACACACTTTGGACATTTTGTTTTTATCAAAATTCAGTTTGGTATGACATGTCCTCTTTGACCTAGAACTTACTCTAAATTACACTATCAAGTTTCCTACTGTTTGATGATGTTCTTCTTGGTGTTCTAGCTGGATTCCCATATGGTTACAGAAAACACTGCAGTTATTTTAATTATTTCACTTTTACTGGGATTATTTTGTGGTTCATTTCATTATATGGTTCATTTTATTGAAAGACCCTTTGGCAGGGATAAACCAGGTATTTGGCTATTGCTGGGGGAGTCTGCCTAGTTTTCTTAATCAGCTCTTAAAAGAGGAATGTTAAGAGTCTTCTGTTACAATTTCAGACTTTCCTACTTGGTTTTTCTTCATATATTTTATAGCTCTCTTACTTAATACATATACATGTAGGATCCTTTGTCTTCTTGGCAGATTGATTCTTTTTTGTAAGCCTATACTAGTTATTTGAGAAGCTTCAATGGTTACCTTCTCTGATAGTAATACAGACACTCCTGCTTTCTCTTGGTAAGTGAATGATGTATTTTCACCTTATTTTTTAACTACATATATGATCATTTCAAAGACCATTTCTTATTGACAGTATAGAGCTGGGTCACATCAGTTTCAATCCTTGTCTTTCAACCGATGTGTTTAAACGACATACACTTAGTGGTACATCAAAGTCTAGTCTCCTGTCTTAGTGCTTTATTTTCCTTTACATATGTATATGTGTGTATATACATATATATGTATATGTACATATATATGATGTAGTGATTTATTAGACTTTGATTGTTGCTATGACAAAAAATAACCTGATGGAAACAACTTAAGAATAGAAAAGTTTATTCTGGCTCACAGTCTGAAGGTCCACTCCATCATAGCAACAAAAAAGGCAGGAGACTGAGGAAGCTGCTCACGTGTGGACAGCTGGGGCGTGCGGAAGCTGAGGATGCTCTTGCAGCTTTCTCCTTTTGATGCGGTCCAGGGCCCAGGCCCAGGCCCAGGCCCAGGGAGTGGCACCTGCAGCCACTTTAGGATGGCTTGTCCCACCTCTATCAACTTAACGAAAGCAATCCCTCACAGCTTAATCGAGTCACAGGCAGGCTTCCCTCCCCTCCTTCCTCTCTTCTTCCTCTAGCGTGTAGGACTCAAGTTCCCTTATTAATATTTTTGAGAGTCACCACCAAAGCAAAGTGTACATCACAAAGAAAATGTCTTATATATGACTCTATAGCTTGTTTCCTATGAGGAACATATATTTAATAAATGGTGTTCTGGATATAATTCTGACCTATAAGATGACTGGGGTTAAAAATCCCAACTCCTCTAATACATTAGTTCTGGCTGGGTGAATTCATGAGCTTCACTAAACCATAAGGCTTCCCAGGGAACAGCCGTTTCACGTGGAAAATCTCACTTCTTTTCCTACACAAAGCAACCCTTCTATTGATATCCACCTATCTGATGTCATTCTGGACATCAGCCTCAGGTGTCTAGACACGCATGTGCGCACACACACAACTATGCATACACACAGAAATAGAAAAATATTTGTGTGACATGTGTCATAGTGCTTAGAATACACACTTACAAGTGTCTAAACTGAGGAATGACTAAGGAAAGGTTTTAAGAGAATAAAACCCACTAAAAATTCTATTACGGAGTTTGCGTACGTTAAATGTAATAGTGATGATGGTTTCCTTGACCTGTAAATTCATTATTCTGTAAATAATGACTAATTAAGCTAAACTCAAAAAAAAAAAGAAAAAGGAGTAAAATTCTTCGACATCATGCCAGTTCTGGTCTTTCAGTACTAAGTAACGACAGTCGTTGAAAGGGAAGGCTACTAGTAGTAATGTAGTATTCTGGTCATCAGCAAACATTCTTTGAATCCATTTTTTGAAATAACCTCTCCATTTCTCTGATGCTAAAAGAATGTATGATCAATCCATTAGGAAAAATCCAAATATTGAAAATTCAAGTAAGATGCAAAGAATTTCCGTAACACCTTGAGATTCGTCTCATCATATAGACTGAAAGATGCACAATGAAATGTTATGTGTGCATACATGTATGCATGCATACATGCACTAAATGCATACATGTATTGTGTTACATGTATGAATAATCTCCTACAGTTCATATACCCAGAAGCACTATTCTAGTTCACCTACTTCCATTGCGATGTCGTAGTTCTGGCCCAGGATGCTCTGTATGAGCTCCTTGATGGTTTGGTCTGAGGCCTGCTGGGCTTCGGACTGCAGAGAAGCGATGATCTCCTCTATGTTCATGGGCACGTAGCGTGCCCCCTGCAGAGGCCCAGTTCCCTGGCTGGTGGAGCTCCCCTCGCGTCCGGATCTGGACATGGGCTTGTGGTGCCACCGCATGATCTCGCGCTGGAAGTGGGTGCGAATCCGCAGCCTGCGCAACCGCGCGCTATCGTCGGCTTCACTGCTCAGGCTGGACAAGGAGCTGGCGTGTCTGTAGCGGGTGGGGGCCATGTCGAGCATGGGCGATCCTTGCGCGGGACTCTTGGACACGCGCTTGGCCACCGGCGCCTCCCGGGCCTTCCCGCGCAGCCTCTTCCGGCGCGAGCGCGGCCGCAGCAAGATCACAGGTCGGGTGGTGCCAACCTGTGGGGCGATGGCCGGCGCCCCCTTGAAGGGCGGATGCCGCCGGAACGCCGAGCTCCGCATGTAGAAGTCCCGCGGGCAGAACGGCTGGGGCTTCCCGGGGCTGCCTGGCGCGCTGTGCGGCGCCCCCTGCAGGTCGGCCGCAGCGGGACGCTCCGCGCTCTGCGCCCCAGACGACGGCTTGGCAGCCCAGGACACGTGCACCTTCTTCGCAGGACTGCTGCGCGCTGTGCTGCGCGCTGTGCCAGGGCGTTCTTTCTCCTCCGGGTGCGGGAGTTCATCCTCAGATGATCTTGCATCCAAAGGCGGCCTGGCGGCTAGCCTCTGCCTGAACTGCTCACAATCCTTCTTGGACTTCTGGCGAATCTTCTCAAGCTCTTTGAACATAAACGATTCTTCTCTGGCTGTCAGTCCGAAATGCTTTGGGATGGTTGACATCTTGACCAACTGGACCTGTAAAATACGCCCCCCGAAAAAAAATTATATATTAAAACATATATTTAACAAAACTTAGGTTCATAAAATTACAGTTCTGCAAAGTGTCCCGGGATAGAACGTATTGTGTTCAAGTAAATTTGTATCTAGGGTCTTCTTTCCCATGATCCATGAAAGCCCCTCCACAAACCAGTAGGTTTCCACTCCTCTATGTATCGACACCTTCTGAGAACTAAAAAGCCTTCACACGTGTCGTCTGAGACCATAAGAAAATACGGATAATTACATTACTATTTATAACAATAACGAAATTACAATTATAAAATGTTATGGATGGGGGATTCCCAACATGAGGAACTGTGTTAAAAGGTAGCAGCATTAGAAAGGCTGGGAACCACCTGTAATCCCAGCACTCTGGGAGGCAGAGGCAGGCTAATTTCTGAGTTCGAGGCCAGCCTGGTCTACAGAGTGAGTTCCGGGACAGCCAGGGCTACACAGAGAAACCCTGTCTCAAATAAATAAATAAATAAATAAATAAATAAATAAATAAATGCCAGGCGGTGGTGGTGCACGCCTTTAATCCCAGCACTTGGGAGGCAGAGGCCGACTTTTAAGTTCGAGGCCAACCTGGTCTAGAAAGTGAGTTCCAGGACAGCCAGGGCTACACAGAGAAACCCTGTCTCAAAAAAAGAAAAAAAAAAAAAAAAAAAAAAAAAAAAGGCTGGGAACTGCTGCTCTAAACAAGTAATTTTTTTTCAGTGATAATTCCTAAGCCCCTTAGAACCTATTTTAACATTGCCTTAGACTACAATGCTGTGCCCTACTTCCAACCAAGCAAGACTCCCATAAGTCTATGTGGTAGCAGGGATAATACAGAATAAGGACCTCCACTGTACCTCCATGCCCTGTAGCTCGGACTGGGACAGCAAACATGTTTTTCCATAATTTGGAAGTTTCTCAAAAATATAAAATTAAAACGGGCAAGTTTAAATTGGGACCTTTACACATACAAGTTTCTATTGGGAGAAAAGTGGGGTCTCTGGTAACATAAGGACCAAATCTCTGCCCTTGGTCTAAAGCTGCTGCTACCCCTTGCTTCTCCACATAGTCCCAGGTGTCTCTGCGCCCCCACCCTCCCCCACTCATCCAGCCCCTCTGTTTACTACTCCAAGGGTCGCCTGGACTTGGTATAGCACAGGAAGGGAGAGAGGAAGCCTGCCTCCAGACAGGGGCTGGGGCTTACTCACAGAGCCACGGATGCTAGATGTTTGTACTTAATCTGTGAGCTACTGGGAACCCCTTGAAATTTTTAAGAAAAAAAAATGCGACTTGAAAAAATGAGTACTTGGGGATGATCTTACACCAAGGGAAAGGAGGACCAAGCCGTGCTGCAGCTTTAGCCTGAGGCCTGTAATCGCTAATCAAGCAGAAAGAAAACAGACAGAACACGGCGATAGCACCTTGTCAACAATTCAGAATAAATAGGATCTGGGTGTGCAGTGTAACCCTGTCATCCCAGCCCTTGGGGAGGTAGAGGAAGGAAGATTGGGACAATTCTGAGACAAGGCTGACCTACGTACTGAATCAAGGCTACATAGCAATATCCTGCCTAGAAAATAAAAATCATAATATACAAACTTAAATATCAAAAAAGTAAATGGGAGCAACTAAAAGTTCACTCAAAAATAAAACCTGATACTTTTACGGTTTAGGAAGGGTGGCTCAGGGGGAAGTAGTGGCTTGCCGAGCATGAGGGTGAACCTGGGTTTCATCCCAGCTGAAAACTAAAGGAGGCCCTTGCATCTCTTCACTGAAGTTTGGCCATGCTCAGATGCATAATAAAATGTGCTATTCACCCAAATGTACCTTCCAAGTGGCTAATAAGGTAACTTTCATGTAGTGCATTCACTATAACTTTTAAAAGCCAATTTCCGTTTTTCACCAGGCCCTTGTATGAAGCCCATGATCCTGAGTGAATGGTGGGATCCTCAAGCACTGAGATCATTACTGATCCCTAGGAGGATCCCTGAGAGACTTCGAGGAACTTACCTGTGAATGCTGGAAGGAGGGGGAGCTGAAGGAGGGGGAGCAAGGGAGCCAGGAAATGCAGCTCATGTGGCTCCCCAAAAGCTGGGAAGAGGAGTTAGAGGCGCAGAACTAAGGCTATGAAAATAAAGACAGAAAAGAATGGATCAGAGCACCTAGGAGGCAGAGACCGGACCGTGGGAAACAGCTTCTGAACATCATTGGATTTTGCAGGTTTGACTATGCAGCTAGAGAACATAGGTTCCAAAGAACTATTTAGAATGTCAGTGTTCTCCAAAAGACTTGAACCTAAAAATGCATATATGAGATATAATAAATGCTCTCATGTAAAACATAATGGTGAGTCTTTGTAATAATTCAAAGAGTAACACCATATGAATATTTTTTTAATTGAAAGGCATAGAAGTTTGAATAGGCAGCTACTGTTCCTTGGTGATAAACCGACTGCTTTAATTAATTATATCAGGAAGTCTCAAGACAGTATTGATTTCATGTTACACAAAAAGTCTAACAATGGTATTTCAAATGTTTTAATTTGTTTGAAATAATAAACAGGATTACTAAAGACTATGAGAGAAGAAACCGAGGGTGGTGCACGTGTCCTTTCGTGGGGGAGGGGGATGCCAGGATAATTAAGACTTGCACGGACTCCTCAGAACTCAAACACTGTTAATAGAATCAGGAGATAGACTGAGAAAGAATTTTTTGAGATGATATGAAATATATTATAAAGGCAGAATTTGATTGATGGAAGGAAGGAAAAACTGTTCTATAAATCATGCCAGAACCATTCGTTGACTACATGGGAAAGAACTGTGCCTTGATTTACCAAAAGCAAGTCAAGGTCTACTTAAGATATGTAATAATTAAATATTTAAAGAATTTATTAGCTTTCCACTATCTGTATTGATTAGCCTCATATCAATATACCAAACAGTTGTTTTCCTAGTAGAAGTCATTTACTATCTAGCTTGGGAAATATGGAAAAAAAAAAAAAGCCCCGTTTATCCATCTCTGAAACACACACCCCTGAATCCTAAACTGATGACCTTTGCAACGGGGCAGAGCTCTTGTCTGGGAACTAGATCTTCCTTCTGCACCAATAGACAGAGGTCCTACAGACAGTTCAGTTCTGTGTACACTAGCGGTCCATATTACAGAGTGAAAATTAAAAGGTGTGGTGGCTGACGAATACCTTTGATCCTGGTTCCTGGGAGGCAGAGGCAGGTACATCTCTGTTGAATTTTAGGCCAGCCTGCTCTATATAATGAGATCCTGTCTCAAAGGGGGCAGGGGGGAGGGGTAGAAGGGAATAAAATCTATTTGTTGTCTGTTGCCCAGCCTGTGACATATGAGCACTAGAAATGGGACCTAGGGGCTTTAAGGAAGTTCCCTCCTTTAAAATCTCCTCACAGTCCTTCTGCTCCCATTGTTTGCACAGGTGACAAAGTGCTAGGAGGGTTACCAGCTGCAAGTGGCTGAAAAGTATTAAGTGGCAGGAGGCACAGAGGAGAGGTGCTGTGACACCTGGTGCTGTGACTCCTGTGCAGTTCCCCCCCCCCCCTTGCTTCCTGTTCTGGGTTCCCTTCCCAACTTCTGGGCCCTAGCTTGTTCCTGAAACTTAAACAAATGTCTGTTGTTTGACACTGCTACGTACATCCCCTTGAAAGCTGAATCGAAAAGGGTTTTCTTTTTATAATGGCAAAAAAAAAAAAAATGGATAGGAATTAGGACTTACAGATTAGATGGATGGGAGCTTCCAGTCTGGCGTTCCAGTTGGTACCCTAAGGCTTACTGGGTCCTATTATCAGGGTGTGTTGCCTGTAACTCCCCATCCACTCCTAACACCACCAAATAAGGAAATCGCTTTTTAAATATTCAGTCTCCGAGGAAATTAGAATACTTTCTCTTTCTCAAGGGCAATTTACAAAGACAAAGGCTGGTTCTAATTTGGAGACTCTCAAAGAAAAGTAATACAGGTGTCCCTGAGTAAGAGATACCAGGAGGGGGTTAAATTTTCTACTCATAATCCAGGCTAGGCAAGTTACCACTGCAGTTTGAGGTGGCACAGTGTATGCTTAAAATCTTTGGAAAGCAAGCAATGATTTCACTGTCCTGCTCTTTCCAAATTTGGAAGTGCATCCATTTTTGTGTCTTTTGTACTGGAAGTTCAACGCAGCAGGTACCAGAGGGGCAATATCTAGACTTTGCTCCTTTCCTACCAGGCCAGGTGAGGTATCAGGAAGAAACTGGGAAGAACTAGTTAGACTCTCTCTCCAGGCTCACAGGCTCACAGACTCTATACTTGACACAAGCAAGCTGATCTCTGGTTCTTAGGATTATTTTCACTTCTCCTATTAGGATGGAAAATCCAAACTGTGCTCCAGACCCATAGGGTTGGGGGAGCGGGGGAGAGAAGGGTTATTGTTGTTGGTTTTGAGGTTTGGGGGTTTTTTTTGGGGGGGTTCCCCCTTTGAGAAAAGCTCTTGCAACACAGCCCTGAGAAGCCTGGAAGTTGCTGTGTACACAGGCTGGCCTTCTGGTGATCCCCCTGCCTCTGCTTACCAAAGCATGGGGAATTACAGGTGTGTGATGCCACACTCAGCTCCAGTCTCTGTGTGAGGTAAAACTTTACCTAGCACTCCCTAGATGACCTGGGCCCTCGCTGCAGGAAACCCTGAAGTACAAGGAAAGAAGCCCTGCTATCAGGCCTCTGGGCCTTGGCCTTGCTCCTCACGGAGCCCCAGCCTGCAGCCTGGTTTGCTTGTCCTCTTTAATACAGTCAGCGTGCCTGGATGGGAGACAAGACGGGATGCAGAACAGGATTCGGGATTCAGGCTCTCTTGGGCCCCTGACTGAATATCATCTCTATTTCCTAAATTCATGTCACTGTAAACTCTAATGGACTTGAGGTCCATCAGAACCACCTGAGCCCATGGAGTGCTTGTCTCAGCTGGTAAAACCTCCACCTTCAACAAGAAAACTAAAAATTCTTTGAAAGCAATACTGCTTTTGAAAACTCAGTGGTAAATAGAAGACCTATTTGTGCTTTGATCAGAATTTGCTTGAAGATCTAAAAGGATATATCCTAACACATGAATAATTCTGAAAATGAGATAATAACTGTTTCCTGCTTGCTACATTTTCCATAATATTTGAAGCCTTGGTGAAGACAGAACCAATTCTTAAGATCAAACTTAGAGTATATGTTTGCATGTGCATGTGCCCACACACACACACACATACACACACACACACACACACACACAGAGCATACATGAAGTGAGGGGGTTCAGCAGCCACCAAGACTTGAATACCACAGAACCCAGTGTTAGTCAAGAATGGGCCCATGTCCTCATACTTCTATAAGTGCACTGTGGTGCATACATGCCCCTCCCACAATGAATAAATAAATGTAACTTTTACATTTATATTACATTCCATTAAATTACATGTAAATGTAATTTAAAAATATACCTTGATGAAATACAGTATTTGTATACTACTCTAAAAATGTAATGAAATGAAGGGATAATTCCTTAGTTGGGAAAAAATCATATGTAATAATAATTTTTATGGGGCTGGACAGATGGCTCAGTGGTTAAGAGCACTGACTGCTCTTCCAGAGGTCCTGAGTTCAATTCCCAGCAACTGCATGGTGGCTCACAACCATCCGTAATGGGATCTGATGCCCTCTTCTGGTGTGTCTGATGATAGCAACAATGTACTCATATACATAAAATAAGTAAGTAAATCTTTTAAAAATAACAATAATAATATTTTATCTCTTATTGTATGATAAGATGAGGAAATTACCACAATTTTTGTATTTGTAAAGACTATTTGTAGCCAATAATTTGACTTATTTTTGAGAAGGTTCTGAGCACTGCTAAGAATGTGTGTCCAATATCAGAAGTGGAATACTCTGGATATGGCTTGTCAATTTAGCTTTGATGTTCCCTTGCTGATTTTTAGTTTGGAAGTTCTATCCAAACTATCTATATGAGAGTGGAGTGTGCTAAGGTCTCTCAGTTATTATTGCATCAGGACAAATACAGTCTTTTATGTCTTTGACTGTGTGCTTTATGAAGCCAGGGTACCTAAGATTCAGTGCATACATGTTTACAATAGATATATTCTCTGGATGAACTGTCTCTTCATTAATATGTAGTGGCCTTCCATGTCTCATCTGACTGGCTTTGGTTTGAAGTCTACTTTATCAGGTATAAAAATGACTATTCCATCTTGTTTGCAGGTTCCATTTGCTTGATGGGTTCACTTCCACCTCTGACTCTCATATTTTGGATGTCTTTCCTAGTTTTGTGAGTTTCTTGGTGACAAAACGTAGTTGGATCTTTCTTTTTTTCAGTCAGCCAGTCAGCCTGTGTCTATAGTTGGTGTATTAAGACCATTTATGGGGCTGGAGAGATGGCTCAGTGGTTAAGAGCACTGACTGCTCTTCCAGAGGTCATGAGTTCAAATCCCAGCAACCACATGGTGGCTCACAACCATCTGTAATGAGATCAGATGCACTCTTCTGGAGTATGAAGATAGCTACAGTGTACTCATCACATATATAAAATAAATAAAAATCTTTTTTAAAAAAGACCATTTATATGTTAGGATATTATTGACAACATTTTGTGCTTTCTGATGATTTTGTTGATCATTTCTCTGATCCACTTGTCTATTTCTATTAGGAGATCTTTTCTCCCTCTCCTGCTGATATAGGATTTTTGCAGATTTGGGGCATTGAAGGGGACAGATTCTTTACTGGGTCTCTGTTGATCTCTTCCCTTCAAGAAATGCTTTCTTTCCTGTTATGCAGACTAGTTTTATGTTAAGATCAGGCTGTAAGCATGCAAGCCTGTAGAGTATTTTCTTAATCAGTGATTGACAGGGAAGGGACCAGACCATTGTAGGTGGTGATATCCCTGGGCTGGTGGTCCTGGATTCTATAAGTAAGCTGAGCAACCATGAGGAGCAACCCCATGGCTTCTGCATCCGATCTCACCTGCACACGCCTGCTCTGTGTGAGTTCCTATCCCAATTTCCTGGATTTTCTTTTTTTTTTTTTTTTTTTTTTTTTTTTTTGGTTTTTTGGAGACAGGGTTTCTCTGTGTAGCCCTGGCTGTCCTGGAACTCACTCTGTAGACCAGGCTGGCCTTGAACTCAGAAATCCACCTGCCTCTGCCTCCCAAGTGCTGGGATTAAAGGCGTGCGCCACCACGCCCGGTTCAGGATTTTCTTTGCTGATGAACTGAGCTATGGAAGTGTAAATCAGATAAAAACCCTTTCCTCCCAACTTGCTTTTTGATCATGGTGTTTCATCACAGTAATAGTAATTCTAAGATAACACCTGTATTCTTGTGGATGAAACCTTGTTTTTTTATTCTGTGTGTAGTGTTCCTTTAATAATTTTCTACAGTAACTTATTGTTGCATTAACTTGTGTTGATCTTCAAATATCTTATTTACCCATAAATTTCTCTATTAAATTAACCTTGCTAGGTATCTTGGTTGACAGTTATTAACTTTCAGGACTTGAAATACACCACTTCCATCTCAAAACTGTGTTATTGGATATTAGGATGGTGACACCTGCTTATTTCCTCATTCTGTTTACTTGAAACACGTGTTCTATCTTTGGATGTAAGGTTGCATCCTGCCTCACATGGTGAGGCTCATTTCCAGGAAGCACAAGTAGATGGGTCCTGTCGTTTAAATCCATCTGCAACTCCGAGTCTTTTAACTGCACAATGGACACCGCTGGTATTCAGAGTTGTTTTTGGAAGATGTATATTATGCTTCTTGTCGTTTTACTGATTTGCAGTAGTTGGTGCCTTTATTTCCATCATTCGCTTACCTGTGGCTGGAACACAGTTTGTTCTTTACTGAAGCATCATAGACACAGTGTTTACCTTTCTTTCAGAATGAAGGTTTCTTTCACATATCTATAGAGCTAGAGGATCATGAATTTCTTTTCCTTTTTTTCTTATTTTGGATTTTTTTTTTATTACTCTGTAAATTCTGACGGTTGTTTTGCGTATAGTAAGCTGGGTTGGCTGTTGTTTTCTGAGCTTGAAAACCAATGTTTCTGATGAGAAATCTCTTTTATGAATATGATCTCTCCCCTGACTCATACTTTATATATGACTTGGTGTTTCTCACTTGCAAGTTTGGTTATATTTTCTTTGTTCTGTATATTTATTATTTTAATTTTAGTATTATGTAGGAAGGCTGACTTCTGGTCTTGTCTATTATGTTTTCGACATGTTGGCTGAATAGACATCATCTCTTTCTCTAGATCTGGGCAATGTTCTGCTATTACTTTTTAATGAAAATGTCTTCTAAGTCTTTTGCATGAAAATGCTTCTCTTCTAAGTCATTGTACTGTTTAGCATCCAAATTGTAATGTTCCCTCTTGAAAGGAAGAAAGGAAGTTTATAAGACTTAGGAAGTAAACAGGAGCTTACAGGTCTCAGAACTGATGGAACTTGCAAGACCCCGTCCTGCCCTCTGTGATACAAACAGTAACACCTGAGAGAAGAAACCCTTCCACTGCAGGGAGTCCCAGGGATGCAACTTTCGTGGGTCATTGCCCAAGCAGAATCGGCTTCTTGGTGACTCAACTGCCCTTGAGTCATCAGACTTCCAGTAAGTGACCCTAGTAAACTCATTGGCTCACTAAGCAAGACTGCGGTGGAAACATTTCTTTGGTCTACAGTGCCCTACCAGGAGTACATAGGCATGAATTCAAGTCTCTTAGAAAGAATCACACAGCATGAATCACAGGTTGATTTTCATGGTGCCTTATAGATCTCACATGTTTCATTCATATGGTTTTATTAATTTATCTTCGTAGTTAACTGAATGCTCCTTCTCCCATATGTTGTTTTCAAACCCTGATAGTCTGTCTTCCACAAATCCAGAGGTTTTTATTTAACTTCTTGAATTTTTCATTTCTAGTTTGTTTGTTTTACTATTTTTATCTCTTTATTGAATTCAACCTTCATATCCTATATTGACTTCCTTATTTCATTCATCCTTTTTTGTTATCCTGGGATTTATTTAGGAATTTGTGTCCTCTTTGATTTCTTTGAACATATTTATAATCAGTCTTTCGAATTCCTTGTCTAGGATGTCATCTAATCTTCTTTCATTGGGAGGTCATTTAATAGGGATTAGTAATTTCTGGAATAGTAAGATTGCCTTGGTTTTTGCTTGCTTCTTTTGTTTTTTGTTTGGAGGGTGGGGGTGGTCTGTGTGTATGTGTGTTTGTGTGTGTGTGTGTGTTTTGTATTGAGACTTGCACACCTGGAGTTGGCCACTGAATGAATTTTTTTAATTATAATTATTTTAGTGACCCTGGATGCACTGCTCAAGACAGATTGTGTTGAGGTAAGGTTGAGGCGACCCCTATCTGCCATCCTCTGCACGAAGCCAGACTAGGATGCCAGACTCCATTCCTAGTACTCCCCTAAGAGTAGAATAATTTAAAAAGTCCAGTTACTCAAATCAAAACAATCCCCTCTTAACCACTCAACATTTTAAGAAGTCAAGGAAGAATGACAGAACCTTGCACAATAAGAGCCTAAGGCAGTAGCTTCAACCTGTGTGTGGGTCAAGACATCTTTGGGGGTTGAATGATGACCCTCAGAAAACACAGTCACTGACATTCCAATTCACAACAGGAGCAAATTATAGTTATGAATTTGTAATGAAATAACTTTATGGTTGTGGGTGTCACTGCAACATGAAGAATTGTCTTAAAGGACCACACAGCTTTAGAAAGATTGAGTACCACTGTCCTAAGGTAGGAATGTGAAGAAAAAAAGAGTGAGGGGTGAGTTGAGAGTGGGAGAAAAAAAACAGAAGGCAGAAAACAGTGGGGGAAAAAAGAGGGAGAGATGAGGAAACTTTGACCAAAGGTTGAATAATGAGTAGGAGGTTTGAAAATGCAATCCAATAGCCTAAAACAATCCCAGCTCTGAGACATCCACAACACGTGGACACCACAAACCAAGATAGCTCATGGTCTGGAGAAAAGCTTATCAAGGAGGGTAAGGGAAAGAATGAATGCATGAATAGCGAAAGGGTAAAGATGAGAGGGTACAGAGAGAACAGAACAGGACACTAACAATGAATACTAAGTAGAAGATGAATAACCGTGCAGAGGAGAGAGCTGGGTGGAGGGGCTCCGTCTGGATGGTTTGTCTCCTTGCCACTCCAGCCACAACCCCACCTGCTCCTTCTGTGGCTCCCAGATGCCTGTCCTGCCCCTGGGCAGTCTTTTGCACAGATGTTTTGTGGATGTCCTTCAAGATAATCGGGTTGGAAATGCTGTTCTCCACGGTAGGTGGTCCTTTGCAGGGCTGGATCACAAACGCTGGCACTATCTTTCTTTATAGATTTAAAGTGGAAATCTGTACCACCGTTTCATACCCTCTGGGCAATTCTTTCTGGTGTCAGGTACACTACCAGGAACCTGTATCTGTGTTTTCCAAATGATGCTGGTTCCATCCAGGTTTCTGTCTCACTGAATACTGCACAGTTTCTTCCCCATAATTTAGAGTTATTCTGGTCAGGTTTTAGCAGGTAATAGTGCATTTGCTCTGAGTTTCCTAAGAGTGAAGGGCACTGGGGGCCCGGGACCAATATGGATTTGTTAAAAAAAAATAAATAAATAACTCAGTGTGGCCCTGTTTATGTGCTTGATTACCTTTTAATGGCATTTTGCTGCGATTCAGGCAGAAGGCTGGGAGAGAAGTTTTTCACTTACAGCCCAAACTGTCCCTTCTTTCCTCCTTTTCCTTTTCCTTCCTCCCTTTAAAATGTCTGTTACTGAGAGTAGAGAATTCCTGAAGCTGTCTGTCACCTGGTCACTTCCTGTCTCTGGGAGGGGAGAACTCCCTCGACCATACCAACCCCTCCAGGAAGGACTCCAGATAATTTTTTTCTGTTCTGCTTTGCAGCAGTTTCTATTTTGCTTTGATACTAAGCTAGAAAAGTTTGGCCGTCAGCCACCTATTCCGATAGCTGTTATCAAACTGAACCATTTATTCTCTAGAGATTGTAGCAGACTATGTTGGCTTGTTATCTAGGAACTGCAATAATAAATCTCCAGCAGACGTTTCTTTAACAGAAATAACAAGCTAATTCTAGCATACTTTCAAATTCACTAATTCCAAATAATTTCAAAAAGGAAAGACAAATCTAGACAATTTACCATATCCGGTTTCAAAACTTGCTACAGGGCCAAGCATGATGGAACAAGCCTGTGAAACCTGCTCTTTGGAGACAAAGACAGGGGGTCACAGTCAGGTTAGTCCAGGCTATATAGTGAGACCCTGTCTTAAACACAAGCACAAAGAAACAACACCCACTCACATTACTACAGTAAACTAGATAGTTGGGAAAAGGGCCTTAGCCAGTCACCATCTTGAGTAAATGAAGACAGACAAAAGTTAATATACTACATACTTTAAACTACAAGCACACAGCTGCCTCTATAATGTCACGAAGCCAACCTCAGTGACTGCAGGGAAGCTAGAAGGGTGAGAGCAGGTGTGGATGGCAGAGTGAGGGGAAAGAGCAAAGATTCAGTTATCTTGATTAGAGCAATTGTTTTAAAGGTGAATATCTGTCAAAATCCCTGAAACTGTATACTTGTGAGGATTCTCCAGTAGGTAGACTGTATCTTTGTGCAGCTTACTGCTTAGAAATCATGCCATTACTCAAAAGTGTAAACAGGAAAAGAGCAAATTGTAAACATTTATATTTGAATGCTTTAAAAAAAAAAAGACTATCTCCTTAATTTCATCTAATACAAATCTGTAAAAAGACTTACTTTGTCTGAAGTCTTCAGTAGCAAATAACCCTTACAATAGACTCTTAATATCTCGTTTACTCCCAAACTCAAGACCAACAGCTCTCTATTCTGAAATTAGCTAGATAAACTCCATTGCACATTCTCACCTAATTGTGGTTAAAGTTTGTCCAAAACAAGCTGTCCTGGCTCAGGGTGGCCGAGATGGTCAACGATGGCAGTAATTCCCTGCACTCTGAGCTTTTGCCCTCCCCACAGCCATCTTAATTCCTCACCCTTGTTTCCATCTATGCCCGCTTTATCGCGATTCCCCGAAGCCTAGTCCACCTACGTCTACTAGAAGTTTTCTAGTTCCTCTTCAATCCATGCTCGTTTCACCTAAATAAATGTCCCTTTAGCTCAAGCTTACAGCTACAGAAGCCCGTCAACTACTCCAGCCTCGATCACGCGTCAGCCCTGTGTTTGACACAACTTTTGTGAAACTGGAACCCACCAAAGAGGATGAGAGAATGAGAACACTGGTTCAGCTAATTATCTGAGTCTTGCCAGAGTCCAAAGGGATTCACCTGCACCCCATCCACAGCCCCTGCTTACCTGCCTGGTTCCGGAGGCTCAGTACTTCTCCCAGCTGATGATGGACCAGATACCCCAGAGACTGCCAACACTCAAGGAGGCCCAGGCAGGCTCTACCAGCTAAATAGGGAGGGAAGGACCGGTGCCCGTGTTGCTTAGCAACAAACCTCGCCTCGAGGAGGTTCCGGTTCCAACACCTGAGCTCCGGCACACGCTCCACTCCCAACCCCGTCACAGTGGATTGCCTAAGGCTTAGTGTCCAGAAATCAGTTCTAGGACCTGGTTCCAGCGGCTTAACCCTTCATGAGAGGTCTCAGTTCAATGGATGGTGGAAATGGGTCCCAAGAGGCAGTCTGGTCACGCATCACCTACAACAGCTGCTTTTCCCAGAATGGCCAACTGCCCAGCTTAATGAAGCATTTATAACACCTTTCCTTGTACAGACATACGATCATTTGTTTTTAGAGGAGTATGTCTATATTTCCTGTCAGTGTGCTGCCATGTTGCTCACCATGACCTCAGCTCTAGAGATTTGAACTCTGAGGCATGAGAGTCAAGTTTCTGGAGCACTGCAATATTCAGTTTTTCTGATGTGATCTACGAAACAATTGGCCTTATCTATTAAAGTTGAATGTACACATACTTAATATCCACCAGCTTAGCTAAGTATAGCAAGAGACACATACAGAATATATAGACTCTTTAGGAAAAGAGCAGAATGTTACCATTTATATTTCAATCTTTTAAAACTTAGTCATTTTGTCTATCTAGCTAAAAATTGAAAACAATCCAAATGTTCATTAAAAGCAAAATTCGCAAAATGTGTGGTCATAAATCGCAACAGCTTATACAAAGGAAATGAATCCAGTTCCACACTGAGGGACATCAACACAGAATCTCATACATGCAATGTGGGGCAAAGAAGCTAGACAGAGAAGCTAGACATGTTATCTGAGTCCATTATATAGAGCTCAAATTCCAGATCAGCATAAACAGCCACTTACAGATGCACACTCAGTTGACATTACAAATAACCACAAAAATACAGTCTCCACAGAAGCCTGCATGACTAGTTTTATATCACCTGACAGAAGCTAGAGTCACTGGAGAGGAGAAAGGCTCAGTTGAGAAATGCCTCCAAGAGATGGGGCTGACTGCAGCCTATAGGGCATTTTCTTTTTCTTTTTTAAAATCAGTTATGTAGCATTATCTAGCATTTTCTTTTTTAAAATTTATTTTATGTATGTGAGTACATGATAGCTATCTTCAGACAGACCAGAAGAGGGCATCAGATTCCATTATAGATGGTTGTAAGCCACCATGTGGTTGCTGGGAATTGAACTTAGGACCTCTGGAAGAGCAGTCAGTGCTTTTAACCGCTGAGCCATCCCACTAGCCCCTAGGGCATTTTTTTAATTAGTGTTTGATGTGGGAGGCTGGTACTTGGTCTGGTGGCCCTGAGTTCTATAAGAAAGAAGGCAGAACAAGACAGAAAGCAGCTCCCCTCCATGGCTTCTGCATCAGCTCCTGCCGCCAGGTTCCTGCCCTGTTCCAGCTCCTGTCCCGACTTCCTTTTATGATAATCAGTGATGTGGAAAAATAAACTAAATGAACCCTTTCCTCCCACATTGCTTTGGTTGTAGTGTTTCATCACAGCAATACAATCCCTAAGTCAGTGGTCATCTTGGGGGAGAGAAAGTAAATTCAAATAAGTGAGTGGTACCTTAGGAGCCTTGGGGAGAGGTGGGGTTGTAATGCTCTGTTTTAGATTAGTTGGTAGCTCTTTGGTGCGTGTGTGTGTGTGTGTGTGTGTGTGTGTGTGTGTGTGATAAGCTTTGCATTCTGATTGCTTCACTTACTTTTAAAGGAAGAAAAAGAATAAGAGAAGACAATTTGACGGTGTGAGTTGAAGTGCTTTGTTTAATTCCTGCCATTTAGACTCTCAAATGCTTGTTACCCTTCCACTCTCTGCCAACTCACCCTCTTCAAATGCTCAAGTGACTTCAAAGTCATCCCGGCTGAGCACCTCTAAAGATCCGTGATGAAGTTCCAGACCTGGAAGGGGGCTTCGCCAAGTGGCCATATGCTAGGAGAGAAGAATGCTCTATAGGTTCCAACTCTGTGGGACGAGCCCAGAAACAGCCCAATCATGCCAGTGTCCTCTGGCCGTCCCAGGACTTGGAAGAAGAACCTCCATTCCCTAAACGTAGGTTGTGTGTTTCTTCATCCTCACCTACACGATGGGATAATGATTCTACCTTGCAGGTTTGTTTCACTTCCTCACAGGACACATTCACAATGATTGCTGAATGCTCCTAAGTGAAATCACTCTGCAGAAAATGGCTCTGCATCCCTGAGGCTTCATCACTCTGGACGCCTAAGTCCAGATGCCCCGGGAATGCTCCGTGAGGATAGCTCCACCGTGGGCGTGGAAGGAGCTCCTCTAGGACAACAGTAAAGCGCTTTTCTGGACTTCCCATCAGTTTCCACACCTCCCAAGTATTCAGGTGGTCAGGCCATAAGAAAACACAATCCATGAGCTAAGTACTATTATTTCCATTTAATAAGTAAGTCATTGATGGTCAAAGAGACAACAGTTTCACGGGAGTCCTTACCTGGTCCTGTGCTAGGAATGCCTATTCTAGGTCTACTTTTACCAAAAGAAAGAGAGACAGAAAGGTAGGAGAGTTAGTTATTTTGTCATAGTTATTTTTATACTGCTTAAAAGATTTCATGATCAAGGCAACTTATAAAAGAAAGTATTTACTTAGGGGCTTGCTTACAGTTTTTGAGGGTGGAGCCTTGACCATCATAGCAGGCAGGCAATATGACAGCAGGCAGGCAATATGACAGCAGGCAGGCAATATGACAGCAGGCAGGCAATATGACAGAAGGCAGGCAATATGACAGCAGTCAGGCAATATGACAGCAGGCAAGCAGGTATGGTGCTGGAGAAGTCGCTGAGAGTTTATATCTCATCTAAAGATTAGAGGGGGGGGGGAAACAGAGAGACAGAGACAAAGACAGGGAGACAGAGTGTGGCAGAGAGGGACAGAGACACTGAGGCTAGCCTGGGCTTTTGAAACCCCAAAGCCCACTTCCAGGGACATATCTTCTGCAACAAGGAGATATCTCCCAAAATAGTTCTACCAACCAGGGACCAAGCATTCAAATATCTGAGCCTGTGAGAGACATTCTCATTTAAACAACCACAGTGATGTTGATTATTGATCTAAAATCCAAAGTAATTTCATATTCATTCTGTGGTATTTCAAATTAAAATAAACTTGGATTTATCTAAAAGAGAAGGAATTTGACTCAGCAGAACAGAATAAAAAATTATTCAAGCAGGCAATGAAATTCTGTGATATTATCAAATCCTTGTGACTCACCAATGTCTACCCACTAATTCTCTTGTCATGACTTTTGAAGTCACCTCTGGTATACACAGGAAGTAATGGTAACTCACATGTTGGTTTGCTTGGCCCAGGGAGTGGCACTATTAGGAGGTGTAACCTTGCTGGAGTAGGTGTGGCACTAGGGGCGTGGGCTTTGAGACCCTCATCCTAGTTTCTGGGAAGCCAGTCTTCTTACTCATGAAGACCAAGCTTATAAAGGAAAAAATATAAAGGGGGCACCAGGAGGTGAATGGAGTTGACTTCTGTGTCCGCGTATACTAAATTGAATCAAGGGAGTGGTGACCTTGAGGCAAGATCCCACCTAGCTAAAATTAGGTCAAGGCAAGGCAGTACAAGCCTTTAATCCCAGGAGGCAAAAGCAAGCAGTTCTCTGAGTTCAAGGCCAACCTAGGACAGAGAAGTATCTACATGAAGCAAAAAGCTTAAATCCAGGTGTGGTGGTGCATACTTTTAAGCATTCAAGACACAGAGGCATACAGATCTCTGAGTTCAAGGTTAATCTACAGAGCAAGTTCCAGGACAGCCAAGCTTAGGCAGTGAAGGAGTTGGAAAACAGAACGTGATAAAGTAATAGTAATAGTATAGTAATAGTAATAGTCTTCTCCCACATGTATTGTGGGAGGGGGAGGGGATTCAAGCCCAGCAAGCAACAGAACTCAGCAGTTTCAGCCATTTGGCTCTGGTTTTAGAGTCAAGAATAGAAGGGACTCCTGGGAAAATTAATGCGGGTTAGCTGGAGCTAAGAAATTAGTGGTGATTAAGAAGAGACCAGTATCACTGAGATGAAATCTTCTGGGGACTTTTTTCTGAGAGCACAAAGAAGCTGTCTTCCAGAGATAGCCTCATGCTGCAGCTATACTTGATAATCTGTAAGAGTCACCCAGGTGTTACTGGCTTTGAAGGCATGAAGACATCATGAAGAACAGCTGAGGATTGGCACTGAGAGAGGTCATGGAAGGTCATTGGTAAAGGTGTAGCCCCAGTTACAGTTAACAGCCCAGATCTGAAGGCGGTCATGCAAAGAATTTGAGGCTTGACACTATGAAGAGAGCCAATGAGAGGTTATTGGTGACACCTAGTTGCACCAGAAGACCACAGTGTATTGGAGATGCCAGTACCATAGGATGACCACCAAGAACAGCAGTGGCAGTGGAGTGGATCAGCTTGAGCTTAGACTGCTACCGAGGGCAGAACTGGAGAAGTGACACCGGCTCTTTGAAGGAACCCACAAGATCATGTGTAGATCCCAGACATTGAAACAAGAAGCTGTAATATTGAAGTTACTTTGGAAACCCCAAGATGTTCAAGATGCCAGAACTGTGAGCTATCTGTTGAGAAAATCTGCTAATAAGGAGTAGAATCATCCCAGGAGAAAGAAGTTTGTTGCAGTCAACAAAGATGAAAAAGGAATTGGAGATTTAAAGACCACTTTGATATCAAACATGGAGATGCAGAGTTTGGAGTTTGCCCAGCTGGTTTCCTGTCTTGCTTGGGAATTACAGTGAAGTGATTGAGTGAATCTCAAGAGACCTTGAACTTTGGACTTTTAACATTGTTAAGACTGCTATGGGGGATTTAGAGGTTGGACTGAATGTACTTTTTATTATGCTATGCATATGTATGGTCCCCATGAACTCATGCATTTAAATAAGCCTATGAGGACCAGGGAGTGGAATACGATGGTTTGTATATGCTTGGCCCAGGGCGTGGCACTATTAGGAGGTATAGCCTTGTTAGAGTAAGTGTGTCACTGTGGTCATAGGCTCTGAGACCCTCATCCTATCTGCCTGGAATCCAGTCTTCTGCAAGTTACCTTCAGAACAAGAGGTAGAACTCTCAGTTCCTCCAGCTCCCTGTCTGCCTAGATAGTGCCATGCTCCTGCCTTGATGATAATGGACTGAATCTCAGAACTTGTAAGCTAAACCCATCTAAATGTCATCCTTATAAGAGTTGCCTTAGTCATGGTGTCCCTTCACAGCAGTAAAACCCTAACTAATACAACTCATTTCCATCACATCTCAGCTTCCATACCTCCAAAGTGCCTCAAGAGAAGAAAGGCCAAATGCAGTTCTCCAGGCAGAACACGGGTTCTTCATAATTAGAGACTGCCCAAAGTTTAAAAGATTTGGAAAATAAAGGTGTATCTTTATATTCTGCACATACACACACACACACACACACACACACACACACACACACATTTCAACTGGACGAAAGATTTTGATTTGTGCAGTGAAGACTTGTAAACATTAAGCTACAGAAACCATGAAGTTCTAATTCTATGTAGTTAAATAAACAAAATTATGATGCAAATAAGAATCTGGTGAAAATCTACAATGTTTATGGCAGAAACAAAATCACAGATGAGTCTGTGAGGCATAGGTTAGTGGCAGAGCACTTATCTTGCATACACAAGTCCCTAGGGCCAATTCCCAGCACTATAAAGTAATGCCGTAGATGAAAAGTAGACCAATGCTACTTTTCTAGCCTTGTTAGAGAAAGTGTGTCACTGTAGTCATAGGCTTTAAGACCCTTATCCTATCTGCCTGGAATCCAGTCTTCTGCAAGTTACCTTCAGAACAAGAGGTAGAACTCTCAGCTCCTCCAGCTCCCTATCTGCCTAGATACTGCCATGCTCCTGCCTTGATGATAATAGACTGAATCTCAGAACTTGTAAGCTAAACCCATCTAAATGTCATCCTTATAAGAGTTGCCTTAGTCATGGTGTCCCTTCACAGCAGTAAAACCCTAACTAATACAACAACCAAATGTTTTCAAGGATAAAAAAAAGTGTGAACAGTCCGTTACACAATGAAGAAATACTTATAATATCACCAACCTAGCATTAGTTAATACTGAATTGTTTTCAAGTCATGGGCGTAAAGAATTGAACTCTAGATAAAACTAAATATTGTGGAAATGAAGAAGCCAACGATGCTAGGTCTTTCTCAATATGTAAAGGCATAAGCACTTCCTATTCGCTGGACTTAGTTCACAGTCTGGTTATATTAATACAACTTAGCAAAAGTCTCCGTCCTTGCTTGACAGCAAGGTCAGTTCAGCCAAGGTCAAAACAATCTTGGATAGTATTATTATTTAGTTTGGGCTGTAATTATTTTAGTGAAGATGTAAAATGCATTTCACCAAATTCAAGCAATGGGTATAAAGCAGATTATCTCCAAATTTGCTCTGATGCTAGACCCAGAGGCAGCCTTGCCTTCAAAGGCACAACCACCCTAGAAGCTCCATGCCTCCACCTCAAGACAGCACAAGGAACAGGCGGAAACCCTATGAGTTTCAATATTCAAAGGATGACCCAGGAAATAACTGAAGACTGCTTTTTCTCTCCTGTCAGGTCTGCAGAGGAAACAGTAAGCTGCTCACAGGAAAGAGAAGTAGCATGGGGGGAAGACAAGAGTCAAAGAAATTGACTCTGGCATGGCTGTGAATGGAATGAGAGAGGGTCACCTGATATCTACAAACACTAGGGCTTAGAAGCATACATTGAGAGCTAAACTGAAAGAGAGGCTTCCCAGTTGGGAGACAACAGAGGACAAAGCCACAGAAGTAACCATTGCCCCTCATTGGCCAAATCCAACTGGGAGCCCAAAAGACAGGAAAACCACACAGCATGCCCCACTGAGGTCAGCTTCCAGAAGCATCCAGAAGAATCTCTGCCCATTCGTTTTCTATACTGTTATCCTCCCCACCTCACCCCACCCCCATGGAAATAAATGCATATACCATGAGACAGTTTCTACTCCCTAAGGTCCACCCTAGACTGTCTGCCTTCTCCAGTCTTCTCCCACAACACTGGTCACCATGTTGACCAATCCTTTCCTAGATCTTGAACTCTGAGGTGGTTCTAACAACAGACCTTAGCAAGCCAGTCACCTCTTCCCCAGGGTGCCTCAGAAGTCTGGCGCCTGGTCTGATCTCAGTGTTCTTAGGTAAGATAAAAATAGCAGGCATGGAGCAGAGGGAAACCTCTGAGTAAAGCGAACCATTGAAAAGAAAAGATACACGCAAGCAGGTGTACTTGGCTGAGAATTAAAGGTTTATTTTTCTTGGAGGTAGGAGCTGACATCTAGCATTCCCCCATACACTGCAGTCCTCCAAAGGGCTTTGATAGTTCCAAGCATGGTAATGCAGTGGGAATTTTACTGAGTTTGAGGTCAGAACCATTCTTTTTTTCTGAAGGTAGGTATGTAAGACAGTTGTACCGGCTTTGTAGCCTAAACATTGAGCTTAGAGAACCAATGGTTGCTGCTTAGAAAAACCAATGGTTGGTGCTTAGAAAAACTAACAGCTCTCCCCAAGTAAGCTGTAAAAACAAAACCTGCATTTAACCAGCAATCACTGCTGGAGAGAGACTTCTGTGTGCTGGACCAGTGTCTTCTATTCACCACCCCCAGTACCGACCCAAGAAAAATTAATAAACTTTGAAGATGTGTTGTTTTTCTATTCTCCTGTAAAGGAAATATTTTATCTGTCTCCATTCCAATTACCCAGAGAAGCAGAAGTCAAAAGCTTATTAGAGCCTGCACACAGGACCCTCAGCCCACCCAAGCACTGTCTGAAATTTGTGTGACATTATTCATGAGAGCCCCTCCATCCACAACTGAACTCCAGCCTTTCTAAATTCCCTCAGTGGGAGGGGTTAATCATTCATGAATCTTCACCCAGCAGATGAGACTCTGCCTGAGGAGAGCCTCTTGCGATTTGTTCTTTCCACACACTGTATTGTTTTTCTTAATTAAGCTTTAGGACCCCACTAAGCCTTTTGTACACACAAGGTAATATTTATAATCTTTAGTATTTGAAGAATCCACCGTGAGTCCGGTGTTCCAGCTTCATTTCTGAAGGACTTACACTCCTAGGAAGAAACATTTTTTTTTTTTTTTTGGAATTTAAATCAAATAATCTTAAAGACAGCAAATAAAGATACCTTGTTATAATGACATCTTGGGTTTGGGGATTTTAGAAAATATCTAAGTGGTAGTTCTCTAAATGAATGGTCAACAGGTCCTTCTAACTCTGCCTTGGGAAGGGGAGTGCGGTGAGCGGAAGGACAGGAGGAATGGGTAATGATTGTCTCACCTCAGGTCTCCCTAAGTCCAGGTCCTGAGGGAACCTGGAACCTCCCAGTTCCTCTCCCATTGGCCCTCTTTTCTTATAGAGGTGCCCCTGAATCTAAGCCTCCAACTGGCTTCCTCCAGGGCTTTCACTAGCCCAGGAAGCACTCAGAAAGCAAGCATGCTCCCCACTAGCTGCAATTGATCCCAGCATGGGAAAACAGTTTCTAGAACCCAAGGTAGCAAGAGCACAGCTCTTGAGAAATGTCTTCCCCTTTCTGAATGGGAGCTTAGGGAAGGGAAAATGCATTCCACTTTCCTAGTTGAGTTCTGTTCTGCCCAGAGAGGGAGAAGTCGAGGAAGATTCAGGAAACATGAAGGACCTCCTGTCCAGTCTCCACACAGGAAGGGCATGGCTGGCAGGGATGGTCCAGGCTGGTACCTGGATGGCAAGGCTTCCCTGCCTGCCTGCCTGCCTGCTGCACAGCACAGCACAGCAGCCCAGCCTGCCTGTGCACCTCCGTGAAGCTCTCTCCTACCTTTGTGTCTCCAGTTTGCTCTGCTTCCAGCTGGCATGGGGTGAACTCTAATACGCCCATTTTGACCACTGGGAAAAGTGAGGCTCACAGGGAGGCAGCCTCCTGCAGAATCTACATTGGCATTTATGTCTGATTCCAGCCTTCAGTCGCTGACTTGCTTCAGTTGCCACCTTTGATGATAGTGCCAGTGAAAAATGAAAAGCAGAAGACATTTTGCTTGGAATTTACCAGGACACAGGGACCACAAAACTAAATATTCAGCAGGAAGGTGGGAAATCTTCATGTACCAATGCTTCTAGGACTTCCCTTTCCATAAAGGTGCTTTTCAACCTGCTTCACTCCACCCACAACAGTTGGTCCCTCCTAGGTTCACAAGGGTCCCTAGGTCTTGGAATAGAAACAGGTCACACCAGTCCCCGGTGCTTTTTTCCCTGAGATAGCAGCAGGATGCTCAGGTCCAGACTTCCCCCCCTGCACATCCTCAGCTAGCAGCTGAATCTTCACACACACTCTCTAGCCCTCAGTTCTTCCCTGGTCTCTTGTGAGGGAGACCTACCTCATCCCCATTCCAGCACCTGCGGGGGTTTTAGAAGCCCCGGCTCCAGTGTAAACTGACCTTCAACCTCCTCACTGGGCTTTATTTATTGAAACCATTTCTCTCAGTGGGAGGTGCTGAGGTGGTCATAGGGAGGTCAGAGGGAATCCAAGATTCACAATAGAAGGTATTTTTGGCTTGGTGAGAGGAGGGGAGTTGGATAAGCCGAGTACAACCAGCAAACTGACTGCACCTTCAAAAACATCTGCAGGAAAACAAATTTACATCAGACCTGCTGGACCCTATCAGTATATAGTGAGTCTGGTTGTACCCGAGCTTCAAGCAGTTCTTCCTCGATTGAGCAGCACAGATACCTAGAGGGGACACAGAACACCAGATGTGTCAGGGGAGTGGCAGAACCCTCAGAAGAGGAGGCAGTGCTGTGCTCTCATAAGAAGCCCCCCCACACACACAATGCCTATTTGCATGGCAAATAAAATTTGGTGAGGAAAAAATTAAGTTGAGGACTCTCTGGTTGGTGATTGGTGTTTCTTTAAGAAAAGTCATTACGGGAAGATGGATAGAACACAATACTTTGTATTCTCCTAGTGGTGGGAGTATAGAGGCTGATTTCTGATAACGCCTGCCCCCTTTACTGAGGCCCACCGAGAAAAAGGAACAAGGGAGGATCCTGAAGGAGACCGCCACTAAACAAACTGGGCTAGGCAGCCCTGGAGACTCAGGCGCCAGCCAGGGCAGGGTGGGACCCAGCGGACAGCAAGTGAGCTCTATACCCTGTGTAACCTCAGACTCAGAAATCTGCTCGGCTTTATTTATTTGCCAGTTTAAACACATTATTTAAACCCCGACCTTTCCCTGTACTGCTGTGAGTAAAACGTTTGTGCTTGTTGGGAAATTGATGAGGTTAACTTTTAATCAATATCTTCTATTGTTATATGCTATTGCCACAGCCTTTTCACAATGAGGAAAGGCGAAATATTTGTTTGGGCCATACATCAACCAACCTATATCAGCTATGATTCTATCGGTGTTCAGAGAGCTAGAAAGGGGGAACACTTAGTTTTGATATAACCTGATGGTTTAGTTTGAGACCCAGGTTCGAGAGGCTTGAAGCCCCTCTGACCGTTCTGGATCCCCTTTCCAAATTCAGGAACCTCTCCCTCCTGAAGCCAGCCAGGCCAGTCTCAGGATTGGTTAATTCTGCTTCAGGATCTCCTCTGAAGGAACTCTGGGAGCTGCTTGTGACCATCAGGGGAAACAAGCAAGAAAGAATTGGGTGAGGGCAATTTGTTGTACAGGGATGTTAAGGGCATAGCAGGTCACCAGCAGGACATGGAGCTAAAGGCGAATGCTCTGTTACTTGGGGAAAGCCTAAGGTCTCATTTTGGGGAGCTGCTTTGGATTGCCACCACTCATAATGTCTAACAGTGGGCAGACATTTCCTTTTTCTGAGCCAGGAACACCTTGGAACCTGAATCACACCATTGGGGAAGCACTGCAGATCTCACTAGTAACCCACCTAAGCCATGGCTCCAAGAAACAAACTGAACCGAAAAAGCAAGGTGAACTAAGCCTTGCTCTGTGACCCATTAGACAAAACAAACAAACAAACAAACAAAACCTGTATCACCATGATAAACAGCTCTAGTATACTCCAGTATAGCTACTGGAAACGGCAGAGGCAGCAAGCCTATATTGCCCCCCAATCAATATTTTTGGACAAAGAATTGAGCCTCCCCTACTTGTGTCTGTTATTTACTCTCAAAATTAGTGGGGTGGGGGCAAGACACGAATACAACGGGGGACATGAAATGCTTTTGATTGGTTTTGTAAATGAATGGTATGATTTAGTTGATTGTTTCAAAACCATCAGTTATATAGAACTATGTAAATGTGAGGATAATCACATTTGAATAAGCAAAGCTAAACCACCACAGGGTGCTGAAGGATGTGGGGAAGCTGCTGGGTGTGTGGGAAATGGGGAACTCCTGTGGATTGGAGGGGGTGGAGGGCTGGCACTAGAAAGCTGAAGATTTGGCTACTTTGTACCCTTAGGGAAGGATTACATTTAAGCTGCAAAAGGTGAAATTCGTTGACTTTCCGGAGACCTCAGCTTCCGTGGTTGGTTCCCCTTAGCGTGGATTGGACTGTTGCCCCGTGAAGGGTCAAGTCTGGGCCACACACTTGGGCAGCAGGTGTAAAAAAACGCCAGGGCCCTCAAAGGCCTCCGTTCAGTCCGTGGTACACAGTAGGATATCTGCCACCTTGGGGAAAAAAATATATTTTCCAGCTCTTTATGTGAAATGATCATTTTCCATCTTCCTTCAGAACCCTCTTGTGTTTTAATTAGAGGAATATGTAAGGCCAGTGTGCTTCTCCTATCCCCACACTTGAGGGGCTAGGTTAGGAAATAGGGACTGACCAAGCTAATCTTCCGACTAGCTCAGCTGATGGAAATAGTAGCTAACTTTCAGGACAAGCATCTCAAGAGGACCTGGGGGATCCAGATGCGTCCCTGGAGTGGGAGGTGCTAGAGAGGAACGGAGAGCGCTCCTGGAGGGATGGAGATAATTTTTCTCCAGGGAAGATGGGAGCCTTAACTTTTCCTTCCAAGGCTGTGGATTGCCCAGAGAGGCAAGTAGTTCTTCTCAACATTTCTCATTTGAATACATGAAAATGTGAGTTGATCTTGGCAAGGGGAAGCTCTCTCACGGCCAGACTGACGGTTTTGTCGCCCGCGGGCGAGGCCAGGTGGGGGAGCAGCTCCGGCTTAAACATCCGGCTGACGAGCCTGGGTCACGGACTCCGGGGACTTTCTGAAACCTGGCGGCAACTCAAGGGGTGAGAGAACGACAAACTCAATGCCTGGTTTTGTTCGTTTTTTAACAAAACAACCGAAAGCCCTGAATGCGCATATGTGTGGCGCAAAGGCACACCTGAACAGGTGTGCGGGCCCAGAACAGTAGATGATTTGGCCTATCAGGTGGCCCCAGAGCTCTCGCCAACTGGAGACTGGACTTCTTGCAGGCGGCGAACTGGTTCCTTAATGAAGATTTAATGGCAGAAGAAAGAGTAAAAGGATCGTGTGAAGATAGAAAGGAAAAAGAGGAGCAGCGAAAGAGCAGGAACCCGAATGTTTGCCCTGAGTTGGTACCAAGCTTGTTTTGGGTAGTGGTGGCGCTCACTGGTTAGGGCCACCGGGCCACGGGAGACCAGAGCTGGCTTCGCCCTGGGAAGGCACCCAAGCTACCTCCCCAGTCTCGCACACCGCGAACCCTCAGGGCGCCGCATAGCAAGTGCAAGTGGGTGCTCCCAGCCCAGCCCTCTGGGTGCAGCCTTCAGCTGGTCTCAGTCTAAGCTGGCTTTGAACCCAGTTAAAGACCACAGGTCTTAGCTGCTTCTAGTCTAATTCCGCCCCCCACCCCCGGAGGAGGACTTAAGCTTCTTATCTGGTGAGGGGGTGGAGCCCAGCGGAGGAACTCGGACCACCCGGCACCGGGCATGGCTCAGGCCACAGCGGCCTTGACCTGGCCACAGCCCTGAGGTGGGAGGTAACAGCAACGAGGAAAGGGGGCTGACAAGGGAGATCCAAGGAGGGAGCGCTCTTGAGACTCCAGCGGGCACTACAGGGGAAGTCCAGGCTCAAAGTCCTACTCCCTGTCCGCCTCTTAGTTCAGCAAAACAGCGAAGGTCACTAGCGACAGAAGAGGCACCAGCTAATCTCAGGATCCTGCGGCCTTTTATCCCCTGTGCCCTTCTGTCCTGTGATTACCTGCGGGATTCCCAAGTCGCTCTGGGAAGGGTAGGCTGAAGAGGACGAGCCAGTCAAGGGACCTTGTGCTGCCGGTGGGGCATTGAACAGATCTTAAGGCCATAGCTGGATCAGCTTCCGGGAATGACAGAGCCGCTTCCTCTGTTGAAACCGACTGGAACACCAGCGCAGCCCACCTTCCCGACTGCCCTGGCTACCTGGGGCGCCCTAGGCTGTGGCCGACTACCCTGACCCTGGCAAGTTCGGCCTGGGCATCACCAAAGAGACCACGTGGCTCCCTTCTCTTGTGTTCTCCCTGTCCCCCGCCACCCACCCAACCTGAAGGCAGGTTTAATTGCTCTGTTTTCACTCTGGCATAGGGGGACTACTGGGGTAAAGATGTTACAAGGTTTGGGATGCTTGAACTGCTTGTCTGGGTACCAACTAGCCAGAGTGAAGGCAGCAGCCAGCCCTTCGCTCCCCCTCCCTCCCGCCGCCATGGGGGATGGGCGGTTGCCAAGTCAAAGACTTAGAAAGAAGTGACCCCCCACTGTTTTACTTTTAAACCTGGGGGGAACTGGCCTCTTGGTGCACTAAACAACTTCACCAACTGAATTTGTTAGGTGTCCACAAAGTCCTTCACTAAAGTGCCGAGAAGTAATCGAAGTACTGCTTTTCCTTCTTCGTGGCTTCAGTCAACTCTGAATCAAAGCCCGTGCTGCCGGCCGCCTTCCCCGGCTCAGTCCTGTCTAGCCCTGCGGTATTGCGCGAAAGTACATCCAGGAGGCGCTGTGCCGTTAGGCCACAAACCCAAGAACTCCGGGATCAGGGCTTTAAAGCGAGCATTCTGTACCTCCACTCTCGGATTTTGACGATGCTTTTGAGAAACTTCCATGTGGTCTCACGCCTTTTAAGTAGACTTGAAAGGGGGAGCAAAGGAGATTTGGAAAATGGGCTGAAAGGGCATGTGATATTTTAATGAACTCCTTCCACATGACGGTCCCCCTCCCAAGTTATCAACTTGTTATACACTATATATAGCCATTACTAAGTTGTTACTACCCACAGGAGACGTCCAAGTCATGCTGCTGTAGAAAAGCCAAGAGGGCATCAGAGACTCAACCACGAAGGAACAAGGAAGCTACTTAGTCCTGCTGGAAGTCCCCAGAACCAAACTGAGGAGCTAAGCATCCCTGTGCTTTACAAATGAAACGGAGATCCTGTGTAGGGATGTTGAAAAAAGAATTTGTTTCTGAGATATATCCACAGGTACATTTACACACCCGACGGGAGTGACTTCTAGTCACAGGGGCAAATTGCAGTTGGGGAGGTTTGCCTGTTCTGCTGTGTTCCAGGAGGATTTAATTTCACTCTCATTCCTTTGCTTATAATGTGATGTCTACACACACACACACACACACACACACACTCACTCACACACTTTTTATTCAAAAAGGAATTGTAATCCAATGCTTTTATCTTTTTTATTTCCTTAAACTACACATCTTCACCTTCTCTGCTCTCCTGCTGATCTAAGAGATTTATTTGGTTCAAGGATTTAACCTGATTCTCTAGCCAGATTTCAAGGAAGAAAGATTTAAAAGAACAAAGCACCGGGTGGGGGTGAGTGTCTATTTGGAAGACAAGTAAAAACACATTCCTTCAAATGAGATTAATTACCTTAAAAAAAAAACAGCTTTGCAAAACAAGAATATTTTAGTCTCTTGGTGACTTTAAAGTTTATTTTATTGCTTCTAAAGGAAATCTAGCACACCTACAGGCTGGAGCAAGACATTCAGGGAGGGCCGCACAGTCACACTTACTTCGAAACGCAGGAAGTATTATACATGGTCACAAACACTAGAAGTCACTCGGAGGTAAGCACCTTCTCCAAACCTATGGCAAACTCTGTCTAGCCTAATCTCTTTGGTTTAGTCTCTTTCCACTGGATACGAAGGCAAGCACTACCGGAGAAGAATTGGAAGGAAGCAAGAGACTTTGAGTTGGGGAGAATTTTCCAGTTACCCAGGACCAGGAGTCTGATACCCTGACCCATCTCTTCCAGCTCAGAGACGACCAGGCACTACTGTGGACTGACTGGCTTCAGCCTGGCACCTCGTTTAGCATGGCAGATGCGTTCCAGCACCCAGGCCCACACACTCCCAGTTTATGCCGGTGTTTCGGGAGATGTCCCCTCCCCCTGACCTTTCTCTATCAGAAACCAGACGGTCGCCTGCAGCTCGGTCCCGGAGGCAGCAGAAGGGGGGGGGGGGGAGGATGGGGGGGAGAGGAGGAGCCCGGCCAGGAGAGAGGCAGGCTTGACTAGGATCCGCCTGCCTTATCACACAAACATCTGCGCTCAGTTTCTTCCTCTTTCTGATCGCTGCAGATGACAAGGGGAGTGGAGTGGACTGAGGCGGAAAAAAAAAAAGTTATGTCATAAAAATATAAAACGGTGCTGTGACTCACCTGCTCTTAGCCGCAGGTACGAGTTTCGTGGCAGCGCCTCCGTTCTGCTAGCCAGGAGCCCAGGTCGGCCTAACGTCACTCAGCTCGGCTGACTCAGATGACTGGGTTTCTAGTGACGAGGCAAAAGTGGGGCTTTTCCCTTTTCCAAGCACGGAGCCCGGGAAGTGGGGGTGGTCTCCCAGGGTTGAACTTTGGGTCAAGAACCGGAATGAGGGGAGCAAAGGAGCCGAGTGGACCAAGAACGGAATCGTAGTCAGGTCCAGAGGGTGGTGAGCTCCTCTAGGAGGGAACTCGGGTCATTCAGCGAGCATGATCCTTGTGCTGGGGCTCTGACGCCACCACCCCGGTCCTTCTCCAGCAGCACAGCTAGGGTTGAGAGCCCTAGCCTAGCCTCCAGGCACCGCCTATTTTTCTTTTTCTTCTTCTTCTTTTTTTTTTTCTTTCTTTTTTCCTTTTCCAAAGGGGGTCACACACACACACACACACACACACACACACACACACACACGCCCCATTTTCCTCTTTCCCTAGCCGCGAGGCTTAAACCAATTATACTGCTTTGTAAACAAAGTGAGGGCCAGGTTTGGGGGGAGGGGGTGGCGGGAGGGGCGCGGGGGGCGCGCGGCGCTGGCGCGG
The DNA here is from genome assembly GCF_947179515.1 of Apodemus sylvaticus. NCBI lineage: Eukaryota > Metazoa > Chordata > Mammalia > Rodentia > Muridae > Apodemus > Apodemus sylvaticus. Next base: position 65,346,106 of record NC_067477.1, read on the forward strand.
CGGGGCGGGAGGCGCGGCGGCTGGACTGGCGGGCGGCCGCCTCACAGGTGCACCTCGGGCTTTGTAGGTGCGAGCGTCTTTGTGCGGCGGACAAATGGGGAGAGGACGAGGAGGTGGGCACTCGGGCGACGTAAGATCCACATCAGCTCAACTGCACTCGCTTCGCACAGGCCGCCCGCTCACTTCCCGCGGAGGCGCTGCCGGGCGCCGCGCTCCGCGGCCCCGTCCTGTCCCTGGCGCTGCCCCCTCCCGCCGCGCCGCCGCCGCCGCCGCGCACGCCGCGCCCCGCAGCGCCCGGCTTCCTCCTCGCCGGGGTGGCGCTGGGCCCTCGAGCGCTCCGGTGACCGCCGCGGCTCAGCGCCCCTCCCCCGCCCCGAGCCGCGCACCCGCCCGTCGCTCCGCACGGGGTTGGATGGTTGTGTCGGTCAGGGTGACTCCAGGATGTTAGGGACTGTGAAGATGGAAGGGCATGAGAGCAACGACTGGAACAGCTACTACGCGGACACGCAGGAGGTGAGTGGCGGGGAGGCGGAGGGGCGTCCCCAGAGTCGGTGTCCGGGGAGACCCGGGCGAGGTGGGCTCCTGCCGGGACTGGGACGGGCGGAGTGGGGGCGGCTCGTCCGAGGCGCGGCTCCCATCGTGGCCCCCACGCCGTTCTCTGCCAGCCCCCTGCCCGCTGGATCCTGGCGCTTGCAACGAGCGGAGAGTTTTTAGGAAACTCTGGGCTTTGAAAACCCCGGCTCCGGGAAGCACTTGTGTTTGCCCGGTAGAGAGCGGGAGCCAGAGCCCGGCCCCGGGAGCCGTGGGTTGGCCGGCGGGCTCTGGCTTGAGTTATGGAGCAACTAAGAGAGTCGGTGCTCGCTTACCGGGCGGCCTCTCAGTCACGCCACTTAATTAGCCGATGTCTTTGGATACAAATAATCTGCCGCAAAAGTTGGAGTTTTTTCATAATGAATGATTTCTAAATTTTATAAAACTTATTCTTCAAAAGCCGTTTGTAGAAAAGTGTATCTTCGTTCGTCTCTAGGACCGCTGGGTGGCGCTAGTGCGAACAGAATCTTTTTCCAGAACTCGGGGCCAAGAACCTGTTTCTCTTCATTGTCCCCTTGGTGGCATGTTCGCTGGGTTTATTTTACATTGTGCACAAAAGCATTGCGAGGAAAATCAGGTACAGGCAGGGCCACTACTTTTTAAAAGTATTTTCTAGAAATAGCTGCCGATTGCCTTCCAAAGTGTAATTACCGTTATCGAAAACGCTTACTGAGAAAGCCTCGTGCGATCTTGGAGAGAGGGCTAGAAATAAATCCCAAAGTACTTTAAGATCTGTACAGAAAAGTACAGAATTCGAAAAGACCTTCGTGGCGATTTAGTTATTCGTTTCTGTGTTTCTTTGAGAACTATATCTTTTTTAGTCTTCTTTTTGAAATCTATCCATCTCTTATGATTTCAAATGGAGTTACATTTACTGATGAACATAAATTTAAGGACGTCAATATTTTCTGTTAGATTACCAGATAAGCAGTTATATGTCAGGACTCTTCTGTTTTTTAGCCACCTTGTTATTCGCTAGATTGCTATTGATGGAGATATCGCTTGCTGATGATTTTTAGTAGGAGCTTAGACCACTTTCAGGGTTTTAATTTTGATGCAGTCACCTCGGCCCACCAGAGAAGACCCCTATGGAAAGAGCTTTCTTACATCTCACAGCTGAGAATTAGGAAGCAGGCTAGCATTAAGAGAAAGTAAGTAGAGTTTCACTTGGGAATTTTAAATTGTTCCGAACTACTCGTGTAGTTTCAAAGGCCAGGCTTTGCTGGGAGCAGTAACAGCTATCAGTTACAGTATGTGTGTGTGTGTGTGTGTGTGTGTGTGTGTGTGTGTGTGTGTGTGTATCTGTGTGTATCTGTGTGTGTGTGTGAATTGTGTTATCAGAGTCTTTAATGCAAGGTTTTGTATAGGCGAGAAGAGCTGTACAGGTAAAGTGCCGCGTTAATTATATTATATGTTAATTATATGCGCCGCGTTGTTCTGGTGTACAGCTTTTTTTTTATTTTGTTTTTCCCAGAACTTTATTTAACTGATAAGTTTACCTCTTTTAAAATATTAGCTTTGTCACAAGTACGTGGAAAGCATTATTTCTAAATATGATAACGGAACGTCATCTTTAGCACCGACTATTAAGACAAAGCCAGTTTCTGGGAGATGAGTAATTGGTATGGGGGGGGGGTGTCCATTTTGACAAATAGGCCAAAAATGGGTGAGAGTTTTACAGCAGCCAGCACTATGCATCCCGCTGTGCGATTGATCAGCGTCGCCTGCCAGTCCTCCACAGGGTGGGTGCCTAGCTGGTGCCCTGTTGATCACCCAAGCAGGCCTGTGTGGAAGCTACATCCCCGTTCGGGTGAAGGGAAGAAGCAGGGGGCTCAGAAATAAATTCTATTTTTCGGAATTTTAAAATTGACCGGGCCAAAAGGCAAGTTGTTTAGGCTGGTTTGGGGTAGATACTTGGATAGAGCCAGCGGTGGATGAAATGAAGGGTCCTTAGAAGCCAGCCCCTGATCCAGGCTTGTAAGGCGATTATGCATCTTCCCGGGGACATATTTTCTGTGAGCATTAATCTTTCCCGCTGCAGCGCTAGGATCCCCCCCACCCCCTGCAGTGTAAGCCGTCTTTGCGTAGTCAGGGAAGGGCACCTAACAGTTTACCCTGGCTGGGGAGTTCCGGAGCTTTGCAGAAATGTTGTTAGCTCGCCCATGGCTCACTCCCAGGCCAGCCAAACTCTGGGGCACGCTACTAACCCCGCCCTTCGGGGCCTCTTCCCTCGCTGTCTCTGCTCCAGGCCTACTCCTCTGTCCCCGTCAGCAACATGAACTCCGGCCTGGGCTCCATGAACTCCATGAACACCTACATGACCATGAACACCATGACCACGAGCGGCAACATGACCCCGGCTTCCTTCAACATGTCCTACGCCAACCCGGGCTTAGGGGCCGGCCTGAGTCCCGGGGCTGTGGCCGGCATGCCCGGGGGCTCTGCAGGCGCCATGAACAGCATGACTGCGGCGGGCGTCACGGCCATGGGTGCTGCACTGAGCCCGGGAGGCATGGGCTCCATGGGCGCACAGCCCGCGGCCTCCATGAATGGCCTGGGTCCCTACGCTGCCGCCATGAACCCGTGCATGAGCCCCATGGCGTACGCACCGTCCAACCTGGGCCGCAGCCGCGCGGGGGGCGGCGGCGACGCCAAGACGTTCAAGCGCAGCTACCCTCACGCCAAGCCCCCCTACTCCTACATCTCGCTCATCACCATGGCCATCCAGCAGGCGCCCAGCAAGATGCTCACGCTGAGCGAGATCTACCAGTGGATCATGGACCTCTTCCCCTATTACCGTCAGAACCAGCAGCGCTGGCAGAACTCCATCCGCCACTCGCTGTCTTTCAACGATTGTTTCGTCAAGGTGGCGCGATCCCCGGACAAGCCGGGCAAGGGCTCCTACTGGACGCTGCACCCGGACTCCGGCAACATGTTCGAGAACGGCTGCTACTTGCGCCGTCAAAAGCGCTTCAAGTGTGAGAAGCAGCCGGGGGCCGGAGGTGGGAGCGGGGCCGGCGGCTCCAAGGGGGTCCCAGAAAGCCGCAAGGACCCCTCAGGGCCCGGGATCCCCAGCGCCGAGTCACCCCTCCACCGGGGTGTGCACGGAAAGGCTAGCCAGCTAGAGGGCGCGCCGGCACCCGGGCCCGCCGCCAGCCCCCAGACTCTGGACCACAGCGGGGCCACGGCGACAGGGGGCGCTTCGGAGTTGAAGTCTCCAGCGTCTTCATCTGCGCCCCCCATAAGCTCCGGGCCAGGGGCGCTGGCATCTGTACCCCCCTCTCACCCGGCGCACGGCCTGGCACCCCACGAATCTCAGCTGCACCTGAAAGGGGACCCCCACTACTCCTTTAATCACCCCTTCTCCATCAACAACCTCATGTCCTCCTCCGAGCAGCAGCACAAGCTGGACTTCAAGGCATACGAGCAGGCGCTTCAGTACTCTCCGTACGGCGCCACCTTGCCCGCCAGTCTGCCCCTTGGCAGCGCCTCAGTGGCCACGAGGAGCCCCATCGAGCCCTCAGCCCTGGAGCCGGCCTACTACCAAGGTGTGTATTCCAGACCCGTGCTAAATACTTCCTAGCTCCCAGAACTGAGGGTTTTGTCTGCATGGCCAACCTGGTAGCAGGGAAGAAAACCAACAGCAAACAAACAAAACCACACACACACACACACACACCAAACCAACCGCATAATACAATTCCCAATAGTTTTATTTTTCATGCACAATTTTCCCCAGTTCAGAGGACTGTTACTTTATTATTGTATTCAACACTCATTGTGTGTATTACCACAAATACATACCAACATTCCCCGCCCCCCCAGCAGAAACGTTTAATGATCCACAAATGTACATAGAGAAAATCTTCTTTCCCTTTCTCCCTTTCACTCCTTCCCCTGTGGACACATTCTAGTCCCTGCAGGGCTTATTTAAAAAGAAGATGGTCAACTTTGTAAAATACTTGTTTGTGCTTTTTTTGTTGTTGTTGTTGCACCTCCTCCCTGAGGCCCACTACCGGAGTTTACAGGTCTGTGGCAATACTCTTAACTCAGTAAAGATGGAAATGGTAAAGAAAACAAGTACACAGTAGAGGCTCTTGAGAGTAGTGATCGGTAGCACTGCCGTGATGCAGGAAGGGATAAACCGGTTACGCACATTGGAGCCCTTTGCTTTCACCTAACATTCAGAGAGCAGAGCGGACGTCTTTAAATGAAATGCATATATATGTCTATGGACTTAATACCGTGCCCAGATGTGAAGACCTCGTTCACTTTTGCATAACACGTAGAGGTAATAGCTAGGTATAGACGTGCTACATTTTCAAAAATTGCCTGACCGAGTTACAAGGATGCCTCTCCACACTTGTCCGCTCTACCCACCTACCCTGGAAATCCAGTTCTTCAGGAACTGCCTTCCTCCCTAATTCTGCTCCTTACTTTACAGAGAGTCATCATGGTCATGTCATTCAGAGGTCACATGTATAAAATTAGCTTTTGTGTATGTATACAATTTAAAGGATCCCCCCCAACCCAGGGGAAAAAAAGGAAGGATCATACTGTTGAGAGAGAAGTTATGAGAAATGCATTTCAAAATTTGGTCTGGAGTTCCAAAGTCCCAATTGTGGCCATTTAGTTATTGCCATCCTATTCTTGGTTCATCCAGTGTTAATGCACTTTCCACAGTTGGACGTGGTGTTAGCTCTAGACAAACGGGTTCCATTATTATTCCTCTTTGCCTTCTCGATGTTAATTTATTGCATGGTTTATTCCTTTTCTTTACAGCCGAAATTGCTTAAGTGATGGTTAAAATGACAAATTAAAATGTTAATTTTTATCGATGTGATTTGTAATTAAGATATTTTGATTTCAATAACAAAAATAATACAAGATTTGAATCTGTGGAATATGTTCCTGATCATTTGCAGTTAAGGAATTTAAATAAATCACATGTTAACGACAAAGAATTTCTGTTTTTCTCTTTCACTCAAAATCCAAAATAGAACTTTAATTAGAATCCAAAATAGGTCTTCTGAATGGGATATTTTACAAATTCTGAAATTTAATATTAAAGAAAAGCAGGGATATGATTAAACTAAAATGGTTTCATTTCCAATTTAAACGAATGTGTAACTAGTAAAATGTGGCAAAAGGAATTCAATTAAAGCTGGTAGGTAACTTGACACTATTCCAAGAACTGAGGTGTTGGTTTTTTTTTAATATTACTGGTAATATTTACTTGAGTTTTTTTTTGGGGGGGGAGGAGGGGTATAACCCTTCTGTGCCTCTTTTTAGTCTTTTTTTTTTCTTCCTGGTTTGAAATTAAATGATCAATTCCCTATTTTTTTCTAATCCAAGAAGTAGTTGAATAAGAATAAAACAGCAACTTTGGCTGCTAAAATTAAGTTATCTACGACAGACTCTGAACCCTCGCATTAACAGAGAAACAAAACTTAGCTATCTTAGTCGGTTTGGGGGGGGGGGGGCGTTAATTCATTCCTGCCGGGGAAGCTTTGAGAGTATTTCAGGGTAGCTGCTGTGTTGTGTTTTGTGAAGATATTTTTAAAATATTGTTTCTAAGAACTTAAAGCTGATGGCTTGTTTGCCTTGTAAGAAGCTTTGAAATGCAACTTCACACCCCACAGTTGCTTGAGATCACAAAATCATTAATCTCCTTTGATAGTAGGCTCACTTTCCAGTCCACCTATTTCTTTGTAAGGCTTGTTCGGATTGACACCAACAATAACAGCACAAGCCGAAGCAGAGGCTGGCCTGCCGGAGCCCTCGAGTGTGAACTCCATCCTCACGAGGGCTTGAACTTGGGCAGCCTGTACTGTGATCACAGCACTCCACACTACAGACAAGATAAAAAGAGCCATGCCAGGCGCTTAATTATCGCGTAATTACCTCCTAAGATGAGAGAAGGGTGCCGCGTAGCCACTTGAGAGAAATCCAGAAATCCCTGCTTTGCTCTCTGCGACTAATGAAAAGGGGGAAGAGAAATTGTTGGCGTGAGTAATTTCTAAACTTAATTCCAAGTCCTCTAAAAGACATCAAGCATCCCAAAGACTAAAAAGCTTTCGTTCTCAACAGTTACACTTACAACGGGTAAATAAATGGCAGCAAATTCAAACTCTTATGTAATACAAAAGCATGATCTTCAGCCTTTGCTTTTCTCGTGTTGTCCTGAAACGAAAGTCTAACTTCGGGTGCAGTCCCTTTTCTCCTCCTGGTTTGTGTAGATCTTAGTTTTTGCTCCTTGACTCTTTGTGCAGTTTTCTGGGTTTGCAGAGGAGAGGTGCCTGTGGTCCAGGCCGCCCGAAGGACGGGGGATGCGGGATGCTGGAAGCCAGAGCTAGAGTCCGGCTTGGCTCACATGCGCCTGCGGGCTGTGCTCCCGCCCCGTGGGCTTCGCACCGGGTTCTGTAGCTATGCTCTGTGCCACCGCGGGCCACCGCGGTCCTCTAGGAGCACGCAGGCTGGGAGCCCCGGACAGATGGTTGCTGGGGAAGAGGGGGTAGAGCGGATCGCTTGAGCATTCTGAGGTGACAAATGCAGTTAGTTCTTCATTGTTTGGGCATTTTCCCCTCCTAGCGAATAAATCTTCTGTTGAGCCACAGACCTAAAAGTCAACAAAGGAGGCCGGGCGCCGGGCCTCTGGCCCACCCCGCGGCCTGCCTGGCCGAGTCGCTCCCGCTGCGTAATCCCTTCCTCGGAAACCCCGACACACAAATGCGGGATCGCCCGACCAGGGCGCTGCGTCGGGATCGGGGAGAAAACATCTGTGCTTCCAGCGGCGCGCAGGGACCCTCCCGAGAGCACAGCCTGCGAGCGACCCGACATCCTCCGCCCCCACCCCGTTTTAGTCCCCCGGCCCCCGATTTCTTCACCGTTGCTTCATCCTCCAGAAAGTGAATGTACCGGGCTTAGCAAACGCCCAGAGCTGAGATTTTTTTTAGGAATTTTGTTCGGGGATGGGGGAGGGGCCGGAAGCGGGGGCAGCGAGGAGGGAAAAAGCTTCCAACTGACCCAAGTGGAAAGCTCCAGGGGCCGTGGGATCCACCACGCCGCGGAGTAAACAGTAACACAGAAAAGCCTTTGGGCAGTGAGTGCAGGGCCTGCCCGGGTGGGGAGCCTCAGTAATTACTTTCACCTTGTGTCTGGAAGCTCAGCTCTGAAACCTTTTTAAACACTGATTGAAAAAATAAAACAAAAAAGAGCCCAAGATAGATAAGGAAATTCTACTCCGCACAACTAAACTCCGAAGCGGTCCCAAGCAGAAGATAGCTCAGCCCGATTTCTGTGAGATCGGCAGAAATCACCTTCAAATCCCAAGGATAAAATGCAATTTCTATTGTCCCTTAGTGGCCTCCCGCACTTCAGAAAGATGACTGGGAAATAATAAGCGATGAAAATAAGCATATGCTAGTGAAGTTGTTAACTGATGTTTTCTTTTTTCAGAGGCGGATTTCACTGAGACTGTTAAACTTTTTTTCCTCGAGTTTAATCGTTTTAACAAATGAGCCACAACAGGAGAGAATTTCAAGAATGACAAAATTATAAAATTCTGTTGTTTTGGCATTTAAAATATTGATCTCAGTTCCAGGAAAATGCTTATTACGTTTCTTTAAAAAAAAAAAAAAAAAAAAAAAAAACCTGCCGTGATCAATAGAAATTCTTTTCATTGCAGACGAAAGTAGGAGACCTGTAGCCCAAATTAATTAACCTTTCCCCAAGATCAATTGGTTTTCTGTTGATTTAGCAGTAATATCATAGAACATTTAGCTATAATGTATTTTAATGTGACACTTCAATATGTCAAGAGGAAAGAACCTCACTGAAACTAAAATTGCTTAAATTATGTAGTATGTATTTAATAATTTTTAAAAATTGTCTGAAAATTAACTATTTGCTTGAATTGTGGATGTGTTTTGCAACCAAATGCAGTTAGAGAATGCCCCCTGATTCGAGATAATTGAGTGCAAGAAGAGATTATTACAAGTCACCCTGACCTAAATAGCTAATCAAATTATGTTAAAATTTAGGTATAAAATTTACCCAAATTGAAAGTGTAATTATACCTCAAAAAGTCTCAGAAGACTAAGAATGTAAGGGCAAAATAGCATAAGAGAACTCCTAACATCCTTGGAATCAATGCACCGCGGAGAGAGGACATTTTAAAAAGTAGCCACAGTATCAAGCTTTATTTCTACCCAAGGTTAGTATTTAGTGTGTCCAAATACATTTAACAACAGGCTTCTTTAAGTCTCCTCTTCCTTCCAAATAGTTAACTTGGGGACATAATGACTCCATTGGTATTTCTCTTTTTCCCTCCCAGGCCAGCTCCATTCATTGAACTTTGCACAGCTGGCTTTGCAACCCTCGCCCCCACCCCCTTTCCTGCAGCCCTTTTAGGAAGCACTGTGGGACTGAAGAATACCGAAGAAGTTCAGCGGTCACCTGTAAAACACATTTTCATTCCAAACACTTTAAAACCTGACCAAGGGGGAAGTCACTCGTACTGACTTTCTTGCCCCAACCTCTCCCTAACCTCTCCAATCGCTATAGCTACAATCACACGCCAAAAGAGTATTGTCAACTTTTCCTCTGCAGTCCCGGGAGCCGAGGTTTAGAAATGCCACCTCAGGATACTTTGGAGTAAAACTGTAGTCGACTGGGAATTTCAAGGCAGGGTAACATCCCTTAAAATCTGGGGAGGAAAGGGCTGTATTCCAGACTTTAGAAGCCAGGTGAGACGCTAGTATGTTGAATTCCGACTCAACTTGACGAGGGACACCCGGGGAAACAAGATTCAAAGTTCTACTCGTGAGGCCGCCTTCTACTGTCCCAAACTCCTCTTAAGGATTTCACATAGGGGGCCCTGAAACCCCTGAACCTAAGAGAACCCACCTAGAAATTCTCCCCTCCACTCCAAAGCATTGCCTGGGAATTGGGAATAATCAAAGAAATGGAAGTCTGGGCTTATTTCCCAGCTCCTCTGAAGTGTGTTACCCCATTGCTTGTCTAATCACGTCCTCAGCCGAGACTCTCGTTTTCTTCTTTCTTTCCCTTTCTCTGATATCAAAGAGTGTTTTTTATTTTTTTTTGAGATTTCTTTTTTTTATTCGATATATTTTTTTATTTACATTTCAAATGATTTCCCCTTTCCTGGCTCCCCACTCCCATAAGCCTTCATCCCTCCCCCTGTTCCCTATTCCCCCCTTCCCACTTCCCTGTTCTGGTATTGCCCTATACTTCTGCACTGAGCCTTTCCAGAACCAGGGGCCACTTCGAGGAATTATTTTTAAAATGAAAATTGAATGAGAAAACTGTAAGGGTCTCTGTGGAGACCTCTGTGGAGGTTTGTTTCGTTTATAGATGTAATTTTAAGAGTCCTTTACGCAAGAGGGAGGAAATGTAGTGTCTTGTATCTTCTGTGCGCCCCAACACTGATTTTCTCGGCACTAACTGGGTGTCTAGGACGTTTGTCTAGCTTTGGGTTCCCTTGAGTTTCTCCCCTAGACGCCCAGTTATGAACGCCAAGCCCATCGAGCTGAGCTGGACAATGAGCTCCCGCGGTGGCCTCCTTGACTCTTTCCAGGTGGAGGCGGATACACTGGCTGGGTCTGCACTGAGCGGTGAAGTGGGCAGGGCATTGTCCAGGTTTCCTGGCCTCTCCCTGGAGTCACAAGGCCTTCTGCCGACACGCGCTTCCTTTGTGTTATGCCTGGCTAATATATTAATGGGGCGGATAACCCGGATCCTTCGGGCAGAGGGAGGAGGCCCGTAATGGGGAGGGCTCTGACAGGAGCGGTAGGCTTTCTGTGGCCAGCCCTGGGACCAAGGAGTTCGGAGGAGGGGGTGGGGGGAATGGAACGGTGAGAGCATGGATCCTGGTGAGGTCAGTTCGCGTTAGGGCAATGGAAATAAATGCCTTCAACAAGTTTTTAGAAAAGGTGACCCCAGTGCCCTGCTGTGGGAGAAAAACTGCACGCCCCCGGGATCGAGTGTGCGTCACTCCGCTTGAAAAGCCTCAGCGGTCGCTTTTGTGAGGTGCACACCTTTGCAGTCAGACTCAGCCAACAAAGCTGGGGTCCAGGGTGTGGAAAGAATGTCACTGTGGCCCCCACCAAGACCTCTACTTGCCCGAAGGAAGGGCGGTTCTGATTCCTAAGGGACCCCCGGCGCCACTTCACCAAATCCGCGGGAGGCATCAAATTGGATCTCAGCCCTGGACAGGCCCCAGGGTCCCCGCCTCTGGGTGCTGGCCTTGGGTCCAGTCCCAGCTCCTCTGGGACGAGCGTCCTTCCCGCCAGGCCCACGGTCCTGCGCGCCAGACGGGGCCCGGGTGCCCTGAGACAGATGCTGCCCGCAGGCCTGCGCCCGACGTGGTGCTCATTGCAGAGGCGGTTCTCAGCCCATCAAAAGCCAGGGCTTTCTTCAGCCTTATGGGCCAAGAGGTGAACAACAATGCCCGGGCCCCTTCACTTCAAAAGCAGCGATCAGGGGAAAGGCTCCCCCAGAGAATTTTTTTCTTCTCTTCCTCAGCCTTTCATTTCTAGTTTTTCTTTCTTTCTTTCTTTTTCTTTCTTTTTTTTTTTTTTAAGGCACCAGCAACTCCAGGGCCCGGGCAAGCCTAATGCCCTTTGATGGGGATTGAATTCATTATCTCCAATAACACAATTGTGCTTGGCCAACGAAAAGAGCAAAGCAGGGCTCTAGTCTGTCCAAGGGGACAAGCCAGGCGGGGCGGGACAGCCAGGCTTGCTCCAAGGGACCCGCACCAGGGCGCCGCCCCAGCCCGCCAGTCCAGCCTGGAGCACCCCAGGGCGGGGTCGCAGGCTCGGCGACGCTGCAGGCCCGGGAGCGGGCAGAGGTGGGGTGGGCCCCGCAGCGTGGTGTTTACTCTGCTCCATCGCGGCCTCCCGAGGCCACCAGCCAGCTCCAGGCATCCGGGGCGCGCCGGGCAGGAGGCCGCCCAGTGGCCCTAGCTACCGGGCCCCCTCAGTCCTGGCCGTGCTACTCCAACCCTGAGCGAGCACTGAGTAAGCAGCCGCCCCTCCCAGCCCCCAGCTGAGGAGCGCCCCATTGGCTCTCATGCTAGGTATCTAGAAAAGGACATCAAGGAGCCCGGGCAGGGTGGCTGAGCACTCTGTCCCCCACAGCAGGCTTCAGACGTCTTCTGCGGGACACTGCCTCCCTGGAACAATGTCACAACCCAGTGCAGGTGCCCACTCCTGCGAGGTTCTCCTGGGGTCCCTGTGCACCATCAGCTGTCAGCACTCTCCAACCAACATCGCTTTGCTTTTCTGCTTTTCTAGTGCATGAAAGTTAAAACAGTTGTGTGTGTGTGTCTGTGTGTCTGTGTGTGTCTGTATGTATGTCTCTGTGTGTGAGAGTCAGTGTGTCTCTGTGTGTCTCTGTGTGTGAGAGTCAGACACACATACACACACACACACACACACAGAAAGACTAACTGAAACCTTGTCAAAGATCCTTTGGTTAGTTTGGTGTTGTGGTCATGACTAAGCTCTCAACAGGAGCCCATTCTCTCAGTTGGGAAAAAAAAATGCACTGAAGTTTTGGTTCTGCTAGATGAGGAATAGTTTTAAAAATAGGACATAAGGTGCTTCTGTTCGTTTTAAGCAACAGTAGTCTGTGGTGCAGAATCGTTTCTCCCTATTAATCATGGTTATCCCAACCTTCAAGCGAACCACAGAACATAGCTTTATTGAGGCATATCCAGGAGACATTTGCATCTTCAGACCAGTACCCTCAGCAAGGAGGCAGTGGAGACAGATCTTCTGGTTTGGGGGGAAAGTCAAAAAGTGTGTCTTCTTTAAGGCTTCCAGACAGGTTATTGGTCTCATCTGGAGACTTACTTTCTTTCCATGTGGAGAACCTACACAGATTTTTCTTCATGGACCTCACATCACCCTTCAGTTTTTAGGGACAAGAGGAAAGAAACTTCAGTGTCATAGATAAAATCTAATAGAAGTCAGTTTCCTTTCTTTCAGAGCACATTAAGTCATTACTTCAAAAACCATGCAAAACACACACCTCTGCTGATACTGTGTATTTAAAGAGGATATATAAAGAACATTTTCAGACTAGGTCTTACCATGTAGCCTATGCTGGCCTTCGGAGTTCACAATCTTCCTGATTCAGCCTTCCCAGGGTGTGGATTACACTGGGCTCAAGTTCCATCTTCTACCTGGGTTTTAAACTTCAGTCATTAGAGGTTATAAAGAAAAAGTGACTTCTGGAAACCTACCCTTCTTTTTATTAATGTATTAAAACTAGGTTTGAATCTTGGTGACAGGCTCATTTGCATGTGGTACAAAGACTTCCTTCAGTCACCTTTAATAAACTGTCTTTGCAACATAAAGTGAAGGTTTAACCTTTGCCTCGGATCCTGGCATGGATTTCACACATGTGGGAGACTGCTGTGCCCCTTCCGCAGAAGCAACAGGACAGCCCTGTGGTTTTCTCACATAAACAATTTGTCTAGTGCCAGGGCACACAGGCAGGATTATGTGACTTCACATGAGCCAGCCACCACAGGATGGAAGAATTACTAAACAAAAGATATTCCAATTTCTATGCAGATGTCCTTGGCCATGGAGCAGGATTAGGCAAGGGAGAAGACATAAGACATTCCAGGAAAACTGAGGATGTACTACTGTGTAAAGCACACCCTGGCCTGGAAAACCAACCAATTACTCAGCCATGGATGCGGTAACAGGAAAGACACAGTCTGTCTTTAGTCTACTCATCCTGTAAGATCACTTCTCCTCAGAATGTTTCCAAACCTGATCCAAATAGATCTAAATGGTAAGGCAGGACGACTTGCTCTTCCTGAGTTCATGCATGTGATTAATAGTTCTACGTTTATGGTATAGGCCTCTTTTGCCAAGGAATCCCCACCTCTCTCTCACATTAAAATGAAACTGACTGATATTTCAAGTGTGCCTCTTCTGAGCACGTTCTCATTATCTCAAACTTGCTTTGGGTACCTGAAACCTTGTCTCCACTTATTTATCCAGACCATTTAAATGCACTTTCTTTAGTCCCCAGTGAAGACTGACCCAGGCAGAACATCCTACAGAGGGAAACACCTGTAACATAGACAAGCATTGGTTTCCAACTCCATAGGCTGACAGGAAAAGAGGAAGTTAAAGGGCAAATTCTCCATAACAGATTCAGTCCCTTTATGAGATTAACCACCACACCAAAAGTTAGTCATTATGACTATCTACTTTTAAAGAAAGGTTTATGCTCACCAGTCATAGGCTGTCCCCCACCCCTCTTTCCTTTTGTAATATTTGTTATTGTGGCTCAGATTTACATGTGGCCTATCTGGCATAGTTTTATATAGTAGGCAGTTCTTTATGAAACTTCTTGAGAGAGATCATACTTCTCTATGGTTTGCAGTGACCCCCGACAGTTGGAAAGATTCACATCCTCTCTGTATAGTAGTGAGCAAGGGGCTGAAGCAGACCAAGGATTAACTCCCCAGGCTACAACTGACTCTTGGGTTGCAATATCTCTGCTGGGCCGGGCAAACAGAGAGTGAACGCTTGACTCCTCTCACAAATGGTTCACAGCAGCAGTCATAGTCGATGATTAAGTTGTAGAGGAAAAGAGGAATCCTGAGAAACAATCTCCATGCAGTTCCTTTCACCTCCTTCACCCTATATAACAGAATGGATGAGACATTACATTGGAATTACAATCAAAGTGAAAGGTTGTGAGGCCTCAGACCATTCAAAGAGCAGCTAAGGAAGCTGTAGAGCAAGATCACAATCTACAGAAATCCGCAGTATACTTTGAGTATACTAACACAAAGGCACTTGGCTTCCTCAAGGTGGCTGCCAGGGTCTAAGAGGGCTCAGCCCTACCCAATTCTTGGTTGTAGCACTGGAACTGTGGCGTGCTATGAACTCCCTCTATGCCAAGCACAAATTTGAAGATATTCTTTAAAGCCTTCTAAAATAAAGTAAGGTGACCTCATGCCTAGCCCTTAGCATCTGCTCTGACCAGACATTTTACAGTGTTCTTTTTACTTATAGTTTTTGAGATGCAGTCTCACTGTGTAGCTCTTGATGGCCTCAAACTCACAATCCTCCTGCCTTAGACACATACATACTGGGGTTACAGATGTGCCACCATGTCTGGCTGCTCTTACATTGTTACCAGATGGTGCTGTTTGTGAAATAAGCCAAGATTTTAAGGGTAAGCACAACTTGAGTCTGGGGAGAGAACTCAGGGGTTAAAGAGCATGCATTGTTCTTGGAGATGACCAGGGTTTGGTTCCTAGCACCCACGTAGTGTTCAAATACACAGGCAGGTAAATAATAAAACATGTACAAGATCGTTTTTAAGAAAGAGAAGGCACAGTTTGGCGTCAATGCAGTAGAACAGAGCCCCTGTCTTTAGGGCATTCTCAGCAACCCGGAAGAGTGCTGGGCGCGAGCAAAGCAGCCCTCCAGACAGAGGCAGCCAGCTGGTGGCTTGAAATATAAATGCTGTTGAACTTCATGGAATTCTTTTCAGCCATACTCACGATTTGATAAATTGGATTTCTAACAAGAGGTAGCAAACAGTGACTACTAGATTGTCATTAAATTAATAAGGTATTTTTAAACTCAAAAAGTAACTTGTTTTAAAAGGAACACAGAGCATGGAGGTCAGTAGTGATGGGGAGACCCAAAAGGAGATGGCGGTGCATCCTGACACAGAGGCATCAGAAAGCATTCAGCCTTCCACAGCCTCCCTAGTCAGGGGGCAGACCCAGGGAGCGAAAGATGGCACAGAAGCAAATTAATGGGGGCTGGGGGGTAGAGCTAGTCAGTGTGTTAAGGAAGGGCCTGGCGGGAAAAGATTTGGTGTCGTCATAGCAACCGGCTCAGCCCCGCTCCCCCTGAAGTCCATTCAGCTCTGAGCTGCCGGAACACGTTTTTAATTAAAGCGTATAAAAGTTGTTTTGTAAGGACTTCTCCTCATCCGATAGGTTTCAAAACGGATAATCAGGCTTCTTCTCCTTTTGATGCTCCAAGAGCATGTGGCATGCACAGAATCTGTTGTTGTTGCTGCTGCTGCTGCTGTTGCAGCAGCTGCAGCTGAGTGAGCTGTCTCTTTATCACACCTAATGCCAGGAATGAGACAAGTATCCAGTAATTTAGACACACATAAACAGAATTCCAGAGGACTAGGGAGTACACTTTTTTTCCCCTGGTGGTGGCCGGGAGTGCTGGTTTTCTTGCTCTGGATACAGAAGGACTCTGGCTTATGGATGGGTATTGTCCCTGGCTGATGTTCTATTTAGCTTTGGAAAATTGCAAGTTTTTTTTTTTTCCGGAAAGAGATGCAGCTCAAAAGCCAAAATAAAGGTTACAAATTATTTGTATTGAGTAATATTTAAACTAGCACAAGTATTTGGAGAAAGAGAATTTGTGTCGCTCATAAAAGGATGGCAAGTATTCCATTTTTCAGAGGCTAAAGATGAACACTCTTAAATCCGTGGCGAATTCATGACTCGCAGCAATGGTGACACTATGTAATTTAATACAACAGATGATTTAGTAAAAGACAGCATCTTTGTGGAAACACCAGACAGTTTCTTAGCCGACATAAACCTCTGCACTTTTTCATCTCCCACTCTAGTTAAGATCTTAATATAGAGGATGATTTCACCTATGGTCTGTCCCTCCAGGGTACCTGTTTTAACTTTTTATTTCTACTTCTATATCAATATAAACGTCATTAGCTCTGTTGGGGTGTCCTGTCTCCTCTCTAGGGGCAACTTATGCAACAAATGATTTTTACCAAGCACCAGTACTAGATGAGGCCACTCTGTAACCAGAAGACTCAGACAAAACCAAGAACACTTTGTAGTTTTTGTCTAAGCCCACATAAGAACAAGGTATCTAAGCTCAGCAGTGATGGCCCACGCCTGTAATCCCAACACTCTGGGAGGCAGAGGCAGGTGGATTTCTGAGTTCAAGGCCAGCCTGGTCTACAGAGTGAGTTCCAGGACAGCCAGGGCTATAAAAAAAAAAAAAAAAAAAAAAAAAAAAAAAAAAAGAACAAGGTATCTGGGGAGACCACAGTGCAGTAAACCTGCCACTACCCTGAGTAACAGAATTCTCTATTCTTTGCAAATTATAGTTTTAGCTTCATTTTTTATTTTTATTTTTCAAGTTAAGGTTAGGAAGATACCCAATCCCCTCATCTAAACAGTTTCCAATTCAAAGTTTATGTTCTGAACTTTCTACCAGTCACCTACCACAAATTATGATCCTGTATTCATAAACATAAATGGAAACACCCAGTTCCCTTGGTGTGTGACCTCTCTTCTTTTTTATTAGATATTTTCTTTATTTACATTTCAAGTGTTATCCCCTTTCTGGGGTTTCTCCTCCTATCCCATTCTCCCCTCCCCCTGCTCACCAACCCACCCACTTGCTTCCCTGTCCTGGCATTCTCCTATACTGGGGCAACAAGCCTTCTCAGGACCAAGGGCCTCTCCCAACAGCCAACTGTCAGTATCTGATGGTCTCTGCCAGGGGACACTGACAAGGTCTTGCTCCTTTGTTTCATGGCTTGTGTCACCATAGCCATCACTGGCTGACAGTTCATACTCATTGTTTTTTTTTTTTTAATATTTTTATTTTCTATATTCTTTGTTTACATTCCAAATGATTTCCCCTTTCCCAGATCCCCCCTTCCCGTATGTCCCATAAACCTTCTTCTCTCCACCCATTACTCATTGTTTTTTTAAGCAAGAACTTCAATTGGCTTTTATACTTCTCTACATGGTACTTGATGGATAATCCACATATTTAAATAAATACATTCTTCAATAACAAGGCTCCCTTAAATTTTATTTAATAAATGTATTATTTATTCTCTTAGTCATTCAAGGACAATAATCACTTTCACCCCTGAGTCACCCCTCATGCACCTGCAATTAATTAATGTGTACTTGTCAATGGTCCCCATTACTCTGCCTGCAATCTCTCCTTAATTACTTTGTCAAAGATCATGGGTTTTGACCATACTACTGTTCGCTGTTTTTAAAACGAACCTCCTGGTCTTTTTAGTCAACTCTTGCCGGGCCTGGCACATCTAGCCTAGTATTCAGAATAAAAGCTTTCGGTGAACACAAGCAAGACCTGCTCTCTCAGGGCTGAAGCTCCACAGTAATGACAGAGTAAGCGGTAAGAGTTCCCTCCATAAAAAAGGAAAATGCCCTTTACCCTGCAACACAAGATGGGCACGCACAGGTCCCCACAGACCACAGGACTTGGGTAAGAAAAATAAAGCGAGGTGTAATTAGAAGATTCTAGATCTGGGTAGGAACTAAGTCATGGTCTCCGAAGGAGAGTTTAGCCTGGGAATGTGTGCCAGACAGTAAGTGTCGCAGATGAGTTGGAGGATCCCATAGTTACTTCAAGCTTGCATGAGAGCCGAGCCTTCCCTTGTTTACAGAGGACAGAATGAGTGCAAACGTAGATATTCGCAGATTGCAGGTGACAATCTACAGGAGCTATAGGCTGAGTGAGCCCTTGCTTCAGGAAACAGTGGACATCTCAACACCAGCACTAGACAAACATTTCCCTCAGCCTACTGCATTATCTCCTTTGATCCCACCAACTGACTTCTTTTTCAAAATTTTTTGTCTCCCCCTCCCCCTTCCCCTTCCTCCCCCTCCCTCCTCCATACTCCCCCGCCCCCTCTCCCCCCTTTTTTTTTTTTGTGTAGCCAGGGCTCACTCCTTGTAGCATCACAATTCCGATGGAGCTGAGGCCAAAAAAAGTCCCATGTTGTTGGTGTCTTTATATTCACAGAGATTGAAAGGTGTTATTTGTTGTTTCTGATTTCTGTTTCTCTAACAAACCACCTCCAGTCTTAGTCTTACTTTCTTGTATGTGTTCCCTTAATTTTTTCCCTTTTATTCAAGTTGCTGGTACCCCCACATTCTGGTCGCCTCTGGATTCAGTTCTGTTGACTACTTCACTTTATTTTTGCATGTACTTTTTTTTCTTTTAATGCATTTCCATCTCTTCAAACAATAAATGCCACATTTTATGTATAATAAAAATTAAAGCCCAAGATAAATATCTCAGACATGGATTCCTTTCTATCAGGCTCTTACTGTGGACTCTTACTCAACTCAGTCAGTATCTGAGGAGAATGAGTTTTTATTGTTACCCTGGTCATTTTCAGTGCACAGCACACTTGAAACCCCTCCAGAGGAGGCCTGGACTGTCACTGTGTACTTAGTGACAGCTCTGGAATGCTAAAGCTTTTTCCCCCAGTGTCTCAGCTCCTCCCTCAGATTCTAGCAGGTTCTCCAGGACAACAGAGCAGGGTTTGTTTGCCTGTTTTGGCTCCTCCCACAACAGCCATGGCTATTACCAGGTGTTAGGTACCAGTTTACTGATGGGGAAAGGGAGAGAGATGCATTAGCAGTCCGGACTGTTTTTGGGCTTAAGCAGGTCCTACAATCTCTCCTCCAGTGCCAGGTAGTCCCTGCCTCTCTTCAGGACCCAGGAAACAAGTGGCCTTCCTGTCCTCCCTCAGTTCTATTAGCTGGGAGGTGCATATATTTATGCTTGCTTTTAGGAGCTGTTTTTGCTGGGGTGTGTTCTGTGTTTTCTAGTTTCTTGAATTAGAGGTACATCTTTCATTTGGTTTTAGAAATGTTCTAGGTAATATCACTTTACACACAAAGGTTAGTTCAGATTTTTCTAAATTCAGACTTCAGAAAGTCAAGCACATACACAGGATAAATCTTATGCCACACCCACATGCCTTTGATGTTTCACAGATTTTTCCATGCTCTTTCTTCTCTTTGATTTTGATTGGCACCAATGGCCTCTCTCACTTCTCCAGGCCACATTTTCACTGATTCTAAGCTGCTACTAAAACAATCTATGGAAGTCTCAGATTCCTCATTGTGATTGATTGTCTGAAATACCCTCATGCTGGCCTGAAACTCAGGCTCCTTTTGTCTCAGATTATCAAATGCTGAGATTAAGGGTATACACCACAATGTCTAGATGAATTATTAACTTCAGTTCGTGTGTGTGTGTGTGTGTGTGTGTGTGTGTCTGTGTAGCATGTGTGTGCACATGCACGCACACATGTGAACATACGCAGGCCAGATTTATCAGATCTGCTGGTGCTAGAGTTACATGCAGATGCATGACACCAAATGTGGGAGCTCGGAGCTGAACTCAAGTTCTGCACACGAGCAGTCCATGCTCTTAGCTGCCAAGTCATCTCTCTAGCCCTGAGATACATACATTTCTGAGGTGGGATCTCAGATAGCACTGTCTGACCTCGAATTCTCTGTGTAGGGAGAAAGACTCTGAACTCCTAACCCTCCCTCCCGCTTCTACCTCCCGCGTGCTGGTATTACAGTGTGTGCCACTGTACTCCAGTTATGATGTGTTCTGAGTTGAACCCAGGACCTTATACCCAGTAGACTCACGCTGTACCTTCTGAGCTATATCCTTTACCCTCAGTCCATGTGGACCTGAATATCACAGTATTTGTCCCCGGGTCTATTTCTGCTTCTCTTTTATTGTCTCTTGACTTTTAGTGGAGAAATTTATTTCCTGGCATTCTTGTATATTCTTAATTGAATGAAAAAAAGGCCAGCTGTGGAACAACAGTAGGGATTTTAGGTGATATTGTCTAAGGAGATTTAAATTTGCTGCGGATGCGTCTCAGACACTTCCCTGCAGTTCAGGCTGGCCTCTTTAGAATTAATTTAGCCCTACTCACAGAGCACAGCTATTTCAAGATGGAAATAAAATGCTGTTTCTCTTCACTAGACTTCCAGTTCTTCTCTTCTTTTGTTCCATGGGCCTAATAATACTTTCTTAGCTTTTTCTTTCTCAGTGTTTCTATCTCTGAGCCTTCTAAGGAGTCTTAGCCTCTCAGAAATCAGTCGGTGGTCTAGAAAGAAAATGTACGTGATCCGATGGTAACTATAACACTTTTACTGTTTCCCCTCTTGTGTTATAGCTGCTGAATTTAAGCCTGAACTCTTGTTTCTAGGAACCCAGCCTAGGGAGTGTCACAAACTAAAGAATGCTGTGCAACTTAATCCTCCAATCAGCAAACACCTCTGTTGGAGACCTCAGCCCCCCACCTTCCACCTGTGTATGTCCTCAGCCTCTGGCAGGAACTCCTTGTCCCAGAGCTTCAGGCTTGGCTGGGTTCTACTTTGTGTCATTTCTGAGTTTTACAGCTGTTTTCAGAGGCTGAGTCACGCTGATTCTGCACATGTGTTATCACCAGAAGCAAATAGCGGCTACATGAAATCCTCTCAAGTCATGAATTCTATGCTATTTCTATGAAGTCCTCTTACTTCATATTCAACTTTAAAATGCACTTTTTAGTCACATTTTCTATATTAGTACATATTTGTGGTCACAGCTATGGTACCATTTTATTTTTCTGTGAACTCTGGTTAGTTATTCAGTAAAGAACATCTGGTAGTATATTGTTACTCTAGAGTAACATCTACTTAATCTAGTATATCTGGGTTCCTAAGGGGTGGAAACCGTATATTAATATACCATCATGTGAAAAAGCATTCATGTATATAACACAGCTCTCTGCACAACTGACGCCTACAGTTCGGGTTAAACAATTTTAAAGATGGAGGGATTGCCAAAGCTCATATGAACCCACAGAGACTGAGGCCGTATGCACAGGGCCAGTACAAGTTTGAACCAGGTCTTCCGCATATATTTTTATGGCTTCCAGTTTAGTGATTTTATGGGATTCTTGAGTGTGAGAATGAGTGGGTCTCTGACTCTTGTGCCTTTTCTTGGGCTCTTTCCATTTCATTTATTTATTTTTTACTTTTTTGTCTTATCCAACTCTTATGTGTTAATTTTTGTTTCATGTTATTACATTTTATTATTATCCCTTAGAATCCTGTTTGTTTTCTAATGGAAGGCAGAATGGAACAGGATCTGGGGGGTGGGGAGGGAGGAGAGGAGGAGCTGGGAGGAGCAGAGGAAGGGAAAAGTAATCAGGAGATATGTGAGAAAAAATCTATCTTCAATAAAAGGGGAAATGAGGTGGTCTCACAGAAAGGAAAATGCATTTGAGTCAAATTAATGTAGTAGTTTAAAATATATGGGAAATGGCCTAGATTTGATATCACATCAAAACCCTTCCTGAAAGTGAATTTTAGAGCGCTGGTGTGATTATGGTAAACTCTATTGTAGAAAGTGAAAAAAATAAAATGTTCTAGAGGTAAGATATATTAGATTTTTAAAATTAATTTTGTTTATTTCTTTTGTGTGTACATATGTATGAATGCGCACGTGCCATAGGATGTCATATGTATGAGTGCGCACATATGTCACATGTATGAGTACGCACATGCCATAGGACATGCGTGGTCTGTTCTCTCTCCCCACCACGAGGGTCCCAGGGATTTAATCAGGCTATCAGGGTTGCACCTTTATTCACCTCAGCCATCCCCCCCCCCCCGCCCCCTCGCCAGAGAGACACTTGAAGATGAACATCGTTGGCAAATACTAAGAAGCTGTTGGATGAGTAGAGGAGACCTGGAAGTATGTTAGTGTTAAAGGTTTATCATGTCCCTCGGGAGAGAGAATGGAGAAGCCGTGATGACAGGAGTGCGTGTTCAGAGGTGGCGCCTGTAGCACGGGCTCAAAATTCAAGTCACTGGAGTTCAGTGGATCATTTTTAGGGAGAAGCTATGGTAGAACCACCGGGGGGGGGGGGGGACTTGGGATCAGAGGCTATGAAATTCCAGGATAGGAAAAGGAGAAGAGAGCGATGGGGACCAAAGGCGAGGCCAACTCGAAGGTGCGTCCGGGACCCTCCTTCACCGGATAAGCTTTTGCTGGAAGGATTCATGTCCTCGACACCATGTAAATGGAAAGCAATTATTCACTAACGCCCAGGAGTAAAGAGGAAGCATTGCTACTGCCAGCTTGTAATTGTACTATGCAATATGAAATTCATTATTAAATCTTTTCAGAATGGTTAGAAAGTAATTTCCTGGGGAAAATGGTTTGTATCCACTGACTCAATTTCTATATCTCTTGGCTGGCTACATTTGGATTTTGTTTCCTGTTTCAGTAGAAATCATTCTTATTTAAGTTACCAATTGCAAGCTCCACAGGAATTTAGGGGAAGCCTTTCTTAAGCCTAGAAGCACAGTAAGAACTCATCTCCCCTGTTCGGCCAAGACTTTCTGAACCTGTCACCATAATGGTGCCCCCCCCCCCCCCCCCCGCCCTGCATTAAAACTATTTACAGCTGTTACTCTTTCAGGACTGGGTAGTATGAGGTGAGGTTGTGTTGTTTAACTTCATTTCTCTAGAATCAGGTGTGACACCGACTTAAATATCTCAATAAGAATGCCCCCAAAGGTTCACACAGTTGAATGCTTGGTCCTCAGTTGGTGGAACTTTTGGGGAAAGGATTAGGAGATGTGGTCTTGTTGGAGGCTCTGTGTCACTGTGGTGGGCTTTGACATTTCCAAAGACTGATAGGATATCTAGTGCTTTCTCTTTGCTTCCTGCTTTTCGATCAAGATGTTAATGAGCTCTCAGCTTTTCCTGTCACCTTGCTCTCCTGTTACAGACTTTAACCCTCTGAAGCCATAAATCCAATTAAATACTTCCTTTTAGAAGTTGCCTTGGCCATGGTGTTTTGCCACTGCAATAGAAGTAATTAAGACAACTTCCCTTATCTTTTTCTTTTAATCTTCTCTGCAAGATGTACTTGTAGAAAATAATAAAAATTTCTAAATATAACAAAACCAAAAGCTGTTCAAAAGATGAACAGAATAGATATTTCCTCTAAGAAGATGCTTTTTTCCCTCCTTATACTGTGCATTTCTTATACTGAATTATTTTATAATATTCAGAATATTTTATAATATATTGGCTAAATCCTGGGTGTTTTACAGTTGGTTTTCTTATCTTTTATCTTCTTCCATCATCACCAGTCAGCAAAATCTTCTTTTTTGGAGGCAGGGGTCTTTTTCAAGACAAGGTCTCCCCTATGTAGCCCTAGCTGTCCTAGAACTCACTAAGTAGACCAGGCTGATCTCTAACTCATAAAGCTCTGCCAGGCTCTGCCTCCTGAGTGCTGGAATTAAAGGCATATGCCACTTATCCTCAGCCCCAAACTTCTTATAATTCTATCAGATTGTGATTTTATTACATAAGGACTATGTTTGTCTTTGTTATTTTATGTGACTTTTCTGTGGTTAAGAAACATGAATGGCAATAAAATAAATACCTCCTACACTTTTCTTAACAGTTTTACATAATGGTCTTAGGTAGCCATAACACTCACAATTAATATAGTAGTCTGATGTTTGATTATTCTAACTTGTTTGCACATCTTTACTTATTTGGATTTCTGCAGGATTTTGAGATTTCTGCACACACTCACGCACTTTTATTTCTTTTTCTGTGGTGTGGGATGAGACTCAGGCCTCTGTGCACGGGAGATGGCTTTGTCACTGAACTATACACCCTACACTCTGGATCTTGGTTGGTGTTTGTCTGTTTCGTAGCTACAGTTTTGCAGACTCTGTAGCATTTACTAAGGTGACACACATGGCATTTGGAATCATGCTTTCTGTCCCATGTATATCCCTGTTTTAGCGACTGCCAAACCATCCTCTTCTCACACCCACAAAGCATGCTTTCTTCCCTTCTTCTATTCAAGTTTGTTTGACATCTGTCTTTATGCTTATTAAATCCAGGACTTTACATGCGGGGTGGGGGTGGGGGGGCAAGCACTCTACCTCTGAGATACTTCCCAAATTCTTGATTTGTCCTCCTCCTCCTCCTATTTTTAATTTTAATTTTTTATTTTTGACAAGGAATTCCTAAGTAGCCCAAGCTGTTCTTGAACTAATGATACTCTTGCTTCTGCCTGCTTGGTGATGTGGTGACAGGTGTGTTGTACCAGAGCTGGCTTATTTGAACAATTGTGCTACCACAAAATGCTTTTGGTACCAGTTATCATTGAACAATTCCTGAATGATATATAGATAAACATCTACATATGCTGTGAAGACAGTCGTCTACAATTAACCTTGAGATTTTAGAGCCATGGGGCACTAGCAGTATAAGAGCATTCTCTTTTATGAAAGTTTGTATTAAATATATACCAATGCCATGCAAACCAAGAAAGCCGTAACATAGAGTTTAAGATATAAAAGTATTCAAAAAATAAAAGTATTCAAACTGTGAATTTATTGTTCATTGTTAATTTATAATGTCCACAAAGAAACCCATTTTATTCTGTGAATTTAAAGAACAGCATAATACAATCAAGTACAGACAAGTAGTAGAGATAATCTGTAATAAGAGCAATGTAAACTGTTGGTTGGGGTGGGCACAAAGCAGTAGTTTGGCTAATCTCTGCTGCGTTGCTGCCTCAGTTTCCTCATTGTGCTTCCTAGCAGCTAGCAGAGAACTAAGCAAGGATGCCTGAACATAGCCAGGTAATGATGAGTACATTGAAATATCATCAAGAAACTATGAAGCAGTATTGCTGTGCACAGTCACAGCCCAGTTTCCAGGGCATGTGGCCTGCACTACAGGAATTCAGTGTCTTGGCATCTGAGTGACAAGATGATGTAAGGAATTCTGCATCCTTTAATGCTGGATGGGGAAATCTAGTCTGTATTGCCAACCACCCTGAAGATAACAAAGAAAACTGGAGAAAGGTGCTTCTTCAGCAGTGATAGTAGCAAGAGAACATCTGATTTAATAGCATTGGATTTCTCATGGAAAAAAAAAAACCAAACAGGATCTTACAGACTATTCCAGGGCTTTGAAGAGGGTCCTATGGTGCAGGTCAAGGGTGATCCTAAAACTGAAGGAGTTTGACTGTGTTCAAGTTGTGGAATATAAAAGCCAAGTGAAAGAATGTCATGGGGACATTTGACAGGCAGCCAATGGTGTGATTGTAAACTTCTGGATTCCAAGCATAAAGTTGTTTATTGGGCATTATATGGGGGACATCATGGCCAAAGAGCTTCAATAGCTCTTTTGTCAGTGTGAGAAAGTTGTAGATGACTTTATTTGTAAACTATTCCGGGCCTTGGATTTTGCTGCATTTACAAATGCCGAGGCTGTCCAGTCTGTCAGTGGAGAGGATTTGATCATTAAAGAAATCAATGTACATATATCCAACACTGAACCTAAGCACAACAGCAATAGATAGCTAAAGAGAAGTGGAAGGTTTGGTGGTAATCCAGGTGGTTTTGAGAGTCTGAGAGGGTTTGGTAACACTAGAAGGGGCAGAGCTGGCTTGGGAAATCACCATGGTGGGAGCATGGATGGAAAGATGAGCTTTTGAGCCTCTCTTGTCAACCCAGCAGTGATGGCTGCCACCTAGCAGGCTGCAGAGCAGTTGGGCTATGGTGGGCCTCTTAGTCAGGCTCCAGCCTTAGCAGGCTGAAGGGGTCAAATCAGGCCTTAGTTCTGTAACCAACTCCTACAGTGGTTGTAATTTTGATGTCCCATTTGGTTGGGGTCAGCATTATGCAGGGTCAGGCAGTGGCTGGTTTTAGTGGTTTGGCTGAAGCATGGGATTCCAAATCCTCTTTCTGAGGAATATAGACAGTGGGTTCTGGTTGGTTGGTTGGCTTGCTGGTTAGAAATGGCGAGAATTGAACTTTTGTAAGCCTGTGGTAAGCATATTGAAAAAAATATATATATACTAAATATTTTCAATTTTTTCTTTAGTGTGGAGGCTATCCAGCAGTATTTTTGACATTTTTCTTTTTAAAAAAGGAGGAAAAGCTAAAGAAAAATAGTAAGTTTTGTTACATAGGGGACTAATAGCTTGAGTGGGTGGCTGAAAGTGAACTCTTGTCTGTCTGTCTGGTAAATAACCAACATTATAATTCAACTCAGGTTTCTCCTTGATGTTCTACCACCAGATTTAAGCGAGTTCCTTGCTGGTTTAAAAGTAGGAACCATTGCCTGGAACTGCATTCTTTTCTCCTTATTTTAATTTGAATCCCATACCATGGGCTTCTTCCTTGGGAAACCCTCCTTCAGGGAAATCACGGCATTTGGTTCTTTTAGTTTAGTTTAGTTTTTGTTTTTTTTTTTAACTTGTGCTTTCTTTCATATACTAAAGCACACCATAAAGCCTTCATTCAGTCTCTGCAGTTCATCTCACTTCAAATGTTTGTGGAAGAAGCATTTCATTGAAAGCAGTGCTGCGAATATTCAGCCAGATGACTACTATCGTCTATGACGCTTTCTCACTAAAGAAATCACAAGGCAAGGCTGCGACTTTTGACAGTTCGGTTCCACTTTTAGCCACTGTTGTTTATGTCATGGGGTCACATCAGCGCTATGGCTGTGCCATGGAAGAAGACAGCTGATGTACTTTAGCCTCCTGTGGGATTGATGGAGGTGCTGAGTCATGAAAGGCTTGAGAAAAGGAAGAGAGAGCATGCAGAGACTTCGTGGTGCAAAACATGTGTGTGTGTGTGTGTGTGTGTGTGTGTGTGTGTGTGTGTGGTGTGCTTGTCACCCAATTCTGTAACTTTGGTGAGAGGGTAATGACAGCAAACAATGTATGAATGTTTTGGCTTCAAAGTATATCCACATCTGCTGGAAGATTTTGAGTTTTGATCTTAGAAAACCAACTTTAGTTGAATGCATTACATGAAATGATTCCTGTCCTTCCCTCCTGCTCTGTCAGCTGCTGTGAATGCTGTACGGTGTGTGCTCTCCTCTCACACTGATGTGCAAGTGTGGAAACATGAAGCTGATAGGCTGGGGACAGGGACTGGGATCCTGCTGGCTTTTGCAAGCGATCCCAGAAGCAAAGTTCAGTCCACCGGTGAGCTCAGGTGTCTCAGAGAAGGGTGAAGGTTCTCCTGGCTGTGAGCTGGGCATAGGAATGCTGTTTATGGTGGTTCTATGTCCTATGCCTGTATGCTTATAAGAGTTGTCATTGTTGAATATTATTAAGCTGATGTTAATTTAAAAGAGTTGGTTGGAGCTGAGCTAGTGGTGGACTTGGGTGGGGAACACCAATCCTCTGTTTGATATTACACGTCCTCTAACTATATTAGGAACAATGATCCTCTGTTTGATATTATACATCCTCTAGCTGTATTAGGAACACCGGTCCTCTGATTTAATATTACACATCCTCTAACTGTATTAGGAACAATGATCCTCTGATTTGATATTATGAATTCTTTAACTGTATTAGGCATATATTCTCTACTTTTAACTTTCCCTCATTTCCAAATTAAAACAAAAACACAACTACCCAAACAATCTCCGCATTACCATTTAAGTGAAATATATAAAGCACGTGATCAAAGGAATTTGTAGATGTTCTCTTCTTCGTCTCCTCCTCCTCGGCTGCTTCCTCCTCCTCCTCCTCCTCCTCGGCTGCTTCCTCCTCCTCCTCCTCCTCCTCCTCAGCTGCTTCCTCCTCCTCCTTCTTCTTTGCTAAGAATATTTTATATTGGTAATGTTTGCAGGAACATAATACACACACTTAAAAATCATTATTTTAGAATAAAATGACTAAACTTCCATTAGAATTTTCATTAGTGATTTGTCTTTCCTATAAAAAAAAAGTCAAGAAAGGATAATTATTTGGATGATTTCACGCTTAGTGACAGATGTTCGTAATATTAAAGAAACTAATCATTAACCTAAGTGATAGTTGTTGAAACTTAAATAGTTTCCTTACAGTTAATAGACAAATTATTATGGAGGGACAACAGAGATGGAGTTTTGGATTTGGGAGGAGTGCGGTACCTATGACGTCAGAGGCACGGGGAGCACTATAAAGACTTTCTCAGGAGAGTGAAGAGGAAACAAAAAGCCAATGGGTCTTCCAAACTGTACTTCACTCTGATTTCTCATTATTAAAAACAACTCTGTACCTCCTAATATAATTTTTTATATGTAATTATTCTCTACTTCTAATAAAGAATGAACTATGCATATAGTATAGTATTTGCCAGAGTTTTAGAAAAGACTTTCAGAAAAATAAATTTTGAGGAAATAAGAATGTTTTTACATTCTTTTTCCTCTTTTTTTTTTCCCATGCTGAGGATCAAACCTAGGGTGTGTGAATGCCAGGAAAGCATTTGCCACTGAGCTGCTCACCCCGCTCCTAAAGCTTGGTGTGCCTTAAAAAAACAAAAGAGCAAGAAAGATGTAGGACGTGTTCAAGAATGTATGCAACTTCAAGAACATCAGAATTATGGCTACATAAAATGATTCCCTCCCAAAGTGTAATTTTAAAATTATCTTAACTTCTTTTTAAGGATAAAATTTAAACTCAGAGAAAGCACTGTGCTTTGGAATTGGGAGAATTAAAAAAAAAAAAAAAAGAAGTAGTTTGAAAAACCACAAAACAAAGTAGCTGCATTTAGATAAGGGGAGAGAAGGGTGGAGCTCAGGAACAATACACCAAAGTGCTTTTCTTTCACAGGTCTTGGTTCAAATTAAGGTTAAATTCCAAAGGAGGATGTGCTTTCCCTGTGTGGAGCCTTAGAGGACATGCCTTTGTTTCCAACTTCCCAGAGAAGATATATGCTAAGACAAACAAGACATTTCATAATAAATTTAACTTTTATAGAGTGACTAATGCCTTGTGAAGATAAGGCAGACTCTCAGTCACCTGTGCTTAATCCAGGCCGAAGAACCGAAGCCAAGGGCGCACTCACAAACTACTCCTTAGGGGAGAAAAGGCAGCAAGATGCTGGGGAGCAGAGAGAGACTCGGGCTGCAGTCTTGTTGGAATGCTTCTCTCGCCATGAGCACAGTTTAGCATTTATGTACTTTGGAAGGACAAAGAGGTTGGGTTTGCCTGCCAAAATCTGAACCTGTTTCTGGGAACCTGTTAGTAGGTCAACTGTTATAATTTAAGAGAAACCAAAAAAGCAGAGGTAGACAGTAGAAAGGGAACAGGGCCCCACAGAGGGCTGAGTAGCACTTCATTCTGTTTCTTCCAGGCCCCAGGTGTGAGGCCAGGAAGCCTGCTTCTCTCTGAAGCTCCACCCAGCCAGACCTGGGTGGGGGCCTGAAGCAGATGAAATAGGGTAGAAAAAGAGTTCTTTTCTGCTAGGAATGTTCCACTGTAAACAGAAATAGAAGTCATTAGAATGTTATCTGGGGTCTTGTTGATAACAATAATCCATTACCATCTCAAAGAAAGGCAAATCGTGTATGTATGTGAATAGTGCTTTTTTTCCTTCTCCTTTTCGTTACACTATTATTCATTAACCAGAGGCATAATCCTTAAGTCTTACATCTAGAAAAATGATTGAATTTGTGACAAGGTAAGCTGGCTCATTAAACACACACATCTTTTTCTCATCTACAAATCTGTCACCTTCAATTAAAGGGGTCATAATTAGTCTTAGGGCAGCTGAAGAAGGACAGATAGCATATTTGTGTCAAGCATCTAAAAATACGTGATTATATGTTATGTAATAGTTCACTTATTTTTACAGTTATAAGTGTATCTTTGACAGGAGACTTGGAAAATTTACTTAAAAGTTAAGTAGAATAGCAGCCTCTTCACTCATGGAAAAAAAAAGAGGAAGATATCAACATAGAACAAATGTTAGGTTGCATTTTCCAAACTTTTGAAATAACTCTTTAGTTCTCAAACTTCAGATCGTTAACAAGGATTCTAGAGAAAATTAAGTTACTCCAGGTTATTCTACGACATTTATTTCTTGTGTGCCCAATTCTTTTTAGGCTCTGGGTTAAATAAAAAGCTTAAATGATTTCCTTTGTCTTGTTATGTTAGCCACTGACTGACTAATAGAAGAGAACTTTGCTGTCTCTGAATGCCAAACAGTAAGAATGAGGTTTCTTGACTCAGACTGTGTCAAGTTTCAGAAATTAATTAACTTTTTGGATTAAAAACACCACAAGGGGGCAGGTGAATGCAGGCTAGGTCCTAGGTAAGAGGGTCCCAATATTAAAGAACTTTGGTCAAAGGAGTTTGGGAGGAGAGAATTAAATAAAAATTAGAACGAGCTCTAGAGACTTATTTCTTCTTGAATACAAGCATTAGATTTCACACATGTGAAACTTTATTTAAGACATATTTAAAGACTTTATAAATGGAAGACACCAAAACATTACAAAATTGTCACACATGGAAAGTTCTTATTGTATTTAAGAAGGCCATTTGGGTACCTCAAGGGAACAATTGCAGAAATTTACTCCGGAGCAATCAGGAGTCTTTGAAAATAACAAACCAGATCGGTGTTATCAAATAATTAAAATAAGATGTGAAGAGGTACAGGTAATTCTAACACTGAACAATTCCATTAGGCAAATGTAAGAATTTTAACAGCATTTTCCCCATCAGATATTAAGGAATTCATTTCAGACATTTTAAGAAAGAAAAACTTCTGGATAATGAAGGTTATTTAGAGTCTGTTTTGATTGTCATTAGAATGTAACATTAGCCTACCAATAGATGGCAAAAATTGCCTCTTTAAAAATAAGTCCCTTCAATAAATATTTTTAAGTTGACATAAGATATCCCTAGTTAAAAAAAAAAATCTCAATAATACCTTCTACAGTCAACCTAGGCACACATCTTCTATATAAAACATCCAGAACCAATACCATATGGGGATAATGGAGGTTATGTCAGCCTTCCTTTAATATCTCACTGAGACAATATATCCAGTTATTTGATACAGATATTGTTTTCTTTATGAGAATTAACAAAATGAAATGCAGAGATTGGAACAGGACAGTGAAGTCCTTGATGTTTTCTTCTTACTGGTAGTTTTATATTTATTTTCTCACATCAATTAGAACCTTTAAATTTAGCTTTGAGGTGGCTTCTTTTACTATGATGTAATTTTCTTATTAAAGCCTTCCTCAGTAACTTCTGCAGTAACAATGTAGAAGTCAAGTCTATATTGATTAGAAATCTGCCGTTGCTGGGGTCATGCTGTAACAGACTTTAGTGGAAGCTGGTCTGTACAACAGCAGACTCTAGGTTGAATATTTTCTCTGTAATATAATAACAATTTTGGTTTGATGGCTGGCATCATAGGACTTAACACTAATCAAACTGTGAAGCCTATTTTTAAAAAAAATCTCTGGATTTAAATATTAATATTGTTATACATCATTATTTATATATTATATTCAATGTTAATATCTGTTCTAATGTCACCATGGCACAGGCCATTTCTCTCAAATACACTCATAGTTTTCTGCAATGAATATATATATATATGTATGTATTATATGGACCTGTTTACATACATACATGATATAGTCTCGTGCACACATCATACACACACATACATACATAACAGATGATGCAGTCCGTGGATGGTATCGTAGGGTATCTTCTCTCCTGTTTTCATGCTGTGAATTAACCTTCTCTTCTTCACCGTATTCGTACACTTTGTCCTTAAGGACACAAAAGTGGCTTCTGCAATGCTTGAAAAAAATAATGCTTTGATTTGCCAATTTGGAAAGTTGAGTGGCTTTTAAAACCTGCCCAGCCCAGGGTTATTTGCACACAGTAGACATTCAATAAATATTTGTTGATTTGCGTTATTCTAGGGTAAAGAACTGAGTAACAAACTCTTTTTTGTCATCACTAATGTGCTACGGTTGAGCCTGTGTACAAACGCATTTATAGGTAAATATTAATGGTCATGGTCACTGAAGATGTTTTAGAGAGAGAAAAAAATCTTGATCGGCAGTCTCCAAGGAAAAGCAACGACTGGGATCATGTTTCTAAAATTCCCTGAGTGCTCAGAACAGATAAAACTCATCATGAGGTCTCCCTAACATGAGGTCTGAGAAGCTACCTGTAAGCAAAGGGTTTACTCCAGAGTTTTTAAGTGGTTCATATTTTGGGGTGTTATATTTGAACTTAAAAAGGGATTATTTTGATTATAAGATTTACTGAGAACACATAAATCATATAATGTTCTCTTTGGTAACTTTTCTAAAGCTCTAGTCACAAAAATGTATGCATACGGTTCCAGTGATAATGTAGAGGCCTTTAGCACAGAGAATGAGAATTTTTCCAAAACTTGATATGTAACACTGAAAGAACTAAATTGTCTACTTCTTAGCATTTAAAACAACATATCAGATTATTTCCTTTTCTGGATCACAAACAGTAAAAGTCATTTGTGAGCATTTAACATGTTAAATTTTGGCTCAAAGAGAATTTGCAGCAGCAAGGCTTACGATAAAATCTGTCAAAACATTAACCATGATGACACAGGTTTCAGGTCTTAGTAGAACAGGGAGACAGTGTGACTGACCAACTGGACAGTAGAAATGGCCCCTTTCCAACTTTAGAAATGTCTGCTGATGACCAATATTCAGATTCTTCAATTCCCATGTTCTTATTTTATCCAAATGTAAAAACTGTAAATACACACACACACACACACACACACACACACACACATATGTTTTACATATATGGTTTCGAAGAGATGGGAGATCCTAGAATTGAAAAGATAATCCCAAGTGAAAAATTATTAGCTTGGAGAATTTTAGATGTTTACTATGAAAGCTAAGAATCATTACTTTCTTGTCTGATGAATTCCAAGTTGAGAATGAATAAGTTAGTGTCCTAATCTTTTTGCAACTTTGACAAATATGATTCACCTGGCCATGTGCCAGTGTGTGGACACTCTTCATTAAGATCATTTTAATTTTCCACATGGTAAACAATGCTGGCATTTCGGGTTTGCTCTTCCTTGATGAGTAAAGAGGCAACATTTCCTAGAAAATTACAAACAGAACACTCCTGAAATGAATCACTCGGCGGACAGTCAATCATAATCAAGAAGGTTAACTTTGCAAGGTACACACCGGAAACAGTTTCCCAGCACACACTACACTGAGAAGTGTATTTAGTTAGATGCAGTTAAGGGTATACTTATGAGAAGAAAACACTTTTAAAGCAACTTAAGGTTTTCAGCGTGGTGATGTCATAGCTACAAGGAGTAATAGTCTATGCTTCAATATTTCAGAAAGCTTTTGACACAACAGACCTGCTGCTGCAGAACAGCTCACACCTTAAACCTTAGGATCTTCAATGTGTTTTAAGAGGGCAACAGGTGGAGACTATATAGAAGCATAAAATGATAATTAAATATTCATTTTTGGAGTCATAGCTTGGGGAGCAATATTCATGCACAATTTACTTTTCCTCTCAAATATCTGCAAATACAGCTCAGGGTTTGAAAGAATAATATATAACTGAAAGACTAAGACGGTGCAGACCTGATCTGTATTCACAAAACTCCAGGTATTTTATGGGAATTGAGTGACTTCAGGATTGAAAGCAGCTGAATCAGCCTTGGAAAGCAGCCCAGAACACCATACTGGCTAAAATTCAGATTTTATTCACCAATTTGGATTTCCTTCATTCTGGAAAGCAGTTTAGTTCTTGCTCTTCTTTAGTGAGTATGTAACTGGACTGCTCAGTAGGAGGGAAACTTTATAAGAACTTCAGCAAAAGGAGAGACCCTGACTTCTCTTTACCAGAGATTTTCTAACTTCAGATTGTTGAGATCATATCTTAATAACTACCTAAGAAACCTTGAGTTGTAATGCACCAGCTAAACAACTCCCCTAAACACCAGCATCATCAGCTGCAACAATGTTCAGTAACCTTTTACTTGAAATTGTTGTCATCACACAAGGACAAGCTTCAGGCAGGCTCCATGTCTGCCCCGTCCAGGGCTAGACAATCTGATGAGATGAATCTATTTTCACACAATTACAGACAAAGGCATTTAGTCTTAATCTTTTAATACTTTTTAGAGACACATCATACAGATGTTACCAAAAACTAAGGTAGTTTGAAAATATAGGTTTCACCATTGAAGAAGAATCCCAAGTATTTACCTGTGTAACAAAATGAACAAGAGCAAAGCTCTGGTCCCCAGAAACTTGCATTCTAATGGGACAGGACAGGAATAAGGAGGCAAGAGAAAGCGTAACACCGCCCTAACAGAGAGCTGCAGATGGTGCTGCTAGGCACACAGCGCAGAGAGCAACTTGGCTGTGTGGGTGGCAATAAGTGTTTTTGAAGGATGACTTAGACTTAAATGAATGAAGGTAGATTTAGTTGTAATTAAAATGGTAAGTAAATGAATTAAGCAATAAAAGCTCAGGGTTGGAACTCACTGGAAGGGAGGACGTGCTGGAAGCACCGACTCCAACTTTTATTGATTTTCTTGTCATACACACAAAAATAAAACAATTCAGCAGGGAACCTCTATAGTTGGTCTAGGCAGCTGGCTCATAAGAAAACCCAGTACAATAGGCTCAGACAAATTTCCTAAAATTTGGATAGTAATATTTGTGAAATTTAAACTTACACCCTATAATATGATATGCTTGTATAGTTTTTATAAAAGTACAAATAAAGTGATTATTCTTGGAGCTTTAACTGAAAAGCAACTCTGACCTTAAAAGCTTTCCCCGACAGTCCTATTGGCAAACAAGATTATATATTCCCAACCCTCCAGTCACCTAATGAAAGTATTTGGCTATTCTTATGAGATGACCATGATTAAGATGCAAAACCATTTTACTTTTGCAAAGCAAACAAACTATGATGTAACAGGGCCCTAAGTAATGATTAGTGATCAACACACATCTAACTCAAGCACAATTCTTTAAGGCAGAAACACTGATGTGCTCCATATCAAATTACTATGGAAACGTTTCAAGCATACTTGACTTTCTCAGCACTGTCTTTAGAACTAAGTTATGAATTACAGAAGAAGCTGGCTTCCCCTTTCCAGGCACTTAGATTTTAGCCTCAAAATTATGTTTGGAAGCAAAACATAGCCCGGAGATTTCAACACAGCACTTGTCCTTAGCAATCCAATGTGTGCATAATCCACACGGCTCTGAAATATTCTTTGTGACATGGGCAAGAGGATCCCTAAGCAACTAAAAACATTGGTGCGGAAGGAACGTGCACATGAGATAGCTTATGTGCCTGCTGTGCCTCACGATTCTCACCTTTCAAACACTATGGAATTTTGGTCTCTGCGGGTTTAGCTGCGTACCTACCTTGTAACACAGGCACACATGTTGAAGCTTCTGCTAGAGCATGTAAACTTCTGTAATGAAACTCACTTCTTAAGGCTTGTTTTTTATTTTAATTTTTTTGGTATATCTTGGTCTATCCAAGTTCAGATGTATTTTTGAGGATATTTAATGGAGTGGCTGGACTGGGCAGGCAAGAACATCTAGATGCCACAAAGACAGATAAACCGCATAGTTTGAGTTGTAAAACTAGAACTGGTGATGGCTGCTAGTTTCTATGTCTTGCCTGATCAGAGCCAGTGTTAGAGTTCGTTATCTGGAGCTTAACAACACAATGGCTGAAGGGACGGAGTTACCACACAAGTGTTTAAATTCCATGCCGGGTCCCTAGCTACAACAGAGAAGAAAGTTCAAACAACAAAAACAGAGTTGCAAGGCCTGAACGTGTGTGTCAGAGATCCCTCTTAGTCACCACCAGGCAGCTCTTGTTAGGACAACCGGCCCTGCCCGGCAGCAGGGTAACTGATGAAGGATTTCGACGCTTTTGGCTACAGAAAAACCAAAGTGGCTCAAGGCTCATAACTCAAACACGTCATTTTAGGCAGCTGTTATTTTTCTTGCCAGGGTTAATTTGGAGTATTCAATCACTTTCTCCTTTTTAATGAAAAACTGTTTGTAGTTATTGGTAGAGGCAGAGCTACAGTTATTATTCTCAGAAAGTAAATAATTATTGCTCCTTTTACTCATGTATACAAGTAATACTGAATTCAGAGCATTGCAGCACAACTCTCTCTCCTCCCCCCACTCCGTCTCTGTCTCTGTCTGTCTCTGCCTCTCTCTGTGTCTCTGTCCCCCCCTCTCTCCATCCCTCTCAAACGTTTGGCTGGACCATGGTTTCCCAGTATGACTTAATCCTTCCTACAGTAAACTAAAAATATTAGACAGAAAATGACAATCATTTTTTTTTTCAAATCCACCACCAACAGAGTCATTACAAGCCCCCAGTCTAAGAAGCAGGAGTCGTCAGCATTGAAGAGAAACACAAAGGGTTGATAGGGTAAGGTTGATTTGTTTATCAATGGTGCCAGGGTATGGGGCAAAGCTGGGACATGCCCAAGGACAGAAAACTAGAATTCAATCTATAAATGGGAGAAAAATATTTTTCTTACAAATTTTACAATCAAGAATTAGCCCCCGGCCTGGAGAGATGGCTCAGTGGTTAAGAGCACTGACTGCTTTTCTGGAGGTCCTGAGTTCACATCCCGACTAACCATTATGGATAGTGGCTCTCGCAACTATCCATACTGAGATCTGACACTGGTGTGTCTGAAGACAGCTACAGTGTACTCACGTAAATTAAATAAATAAATCTTTAAAAAAAATTAGCTCCCATGTGGATTTTCAATAAAAATTAGTGTCATCTGAGTAACCCCATACATTTCAAACCAAGCTTTAGAAGTGATCCAAGGTTTACACATGTTTCCAAGTGTCTGGGCAGGAATCTGCTGTTAACACAGCTCTTGAAACAGCACAGAGAATATTTACAAGTTCGAGCTCATATTATAGAGGCATCATAAAGTGAGATCTATACGAGAGGTAACTGTGGGCCGGAGTAACAGCAAAACCAGCGTGAGTACCTGGGATACTCAAATGAGCAGAAAGCAGGTATCAAATCTATGCCTTAAAACATAAAGGGAAAAAAGGATAAAAAAAAAATGTGGTAGCTACAAAGGCAATAAAAGTTACCAAGTTCAGTTGGGAATGAACAGTCTGTAACCTCTAGAAATGAAAGCACAAATGAGACTCATTGGCCTTCTGCTTCCCAGCAGAATAGTCTCTGGTAGACTCACACGCCTGCCAAGAACAACTAGAAAAGCTGGTTAAACTACAAAAGAATATTTGCTTCAAAGTATCAGAGAGGGGCTGACACAAAGACAACTAAGGGGCTCAGAGTCTGGAAAGGTGGCAGTGTCTGCATGGTGAACCAGTGGCCCGTGCTCACTTACCCCGGGGGTCAGTGGCCGTTCTGTGTGGATTTGCACAATAGCTGATAACCTGCTCTGAGGGACGGTCAAACCAGTAATGCCTTTGGAATCTTCTAGACCTCAAAATGGATGCCTACGCCCCTTCTAGTAACCCAGCAAAGCTGAATTTACCAGAATCTGTAACTAGGATATTTAAGGAGCTAAAATGGGATTAACTAAAGAATTCTCCATAAAGATATGGCTTTCACAACACAAAGCTCTAGTGTACTGTTCCACAGCAAAGAGGAAAACCAAAAGTAACAGAATTTTATACAAACTGCAACCCAATCCCAAGCTAGTGCTGTGCTTGCCTGGTTTAGGATGCTTAGTTTCTGCTCAGTCTTCCCAGAAAAGGATAAACCCTCTCTAGAAGAAGGCCAAGTCATCTGGAGATTCAGAATGACTGACACTAAATCAAAAAATTAATAGGCACGCCAAAGAGACAGAACAGACAATAGAAAAAGACTCACAGATAATTCTGATGTTGGAGTCTGTACAGTTGGATTTATATTTATTAATTACATTTATATACTTGGATTCACGTGTGTGTGTGTGTGTGTGTGTGTGTGTGTGTGTGTGTGTGTGCATATATGCATATATGTAGAGGCCCAGTAGCAACTGTTCTCTTCTATCATAAGGGCTTTGGGGATCAAATTCGGGTCATGAGGCTTGGTAGTAAGTATCCCTACCCACGGAGTCTTCTTTCTGTTCCCACTTGGATTTTAGAGTCACTATGACTAGTAAATTAAAGAAAACAGGCAAGGGGGAAAAATCAACAGGCCACTGGAGAACAGAAAAGTATACAATCTGAAATTAAGGATCCAACAGGTAATCTCACGGCAGAAGGCACCATCAGGGGAAATAAAAGCCAGTTTTAAGCTAGGTTTTTTCCCACCTCTAGTACCAGGAATTGAACTTAGCTCCTCACACATGCTAGGCAAAGGCTCTGTGCTGAGCCGGAGTTCCAGGCCAAATAAACAGGCATTTAAAAACAGTCAAGGTTGATATGCATAAGGAAACAGAACAGGGATCATGGGAGACATGGGAAAGACCTGAGAAGCCAGTGAGAATGTTAGCAAAGATATTATTGGAGTCTAACAGGAGAGGGCTATACTGACTAAAGACTTCTAAAACTGCTGTGAACTAGAATTCCTGGTAAGAAGCTGTCTGCAAATGTTGATTAGCAGCTGGTGAGCTCAGTGGTATGGAGAAGTTGGAATGTTGTGGGCCCAGAACAAAATTTCATTTATTTGGGGGCATCTTTAGCCACTTAAATAGACATTCGGAGTGTCATAGCCAACATATGGTGATTAGCAAATAAGAATCTTTAGGAACGTTTGAACAGATCTCTAAACAAAGAACTATCAGAGAGCATCCACGGCCTCCAGCAGGGGGTTCCCCATTTTGCCACAACCTTCTACCCGATGCTCCCACCAATATATTTGAGAAGTGCCTTAATTTATAGCTTTCTTAGTTCCATCACAATAAAAACTTCATGATCATGAAATTTGGGGTAACTTTATTCTGTGTGTCCAGACCATGGTCACTCATTTGGCGCCACTATAAGCTATCTCATGTCTCTTCTGAGGCAAGCTGTGTGTTTTGTGGAGACACTGATAAAGGATAGCCAGGCAGAGTCTTAGCCGGGTCCTTCAGAGTTATACATAGAAGATGGTATCTTAGCACCAAAGGAAGCTGTTGAAAACAATGTAAATGAACAATATATAAAAAGCAGTCAGGGAAATGAGACTGAAGAAAAGACTGTCATGAGTGACATGGCTGGCTACGGGGAAGATGGAGACAGCTCCCAGCACTCACACCTGCAGCTATGAAGTAACAAGCTCTAGATTTATCCTAAAATCTTAAAGAATAAAAACAAAAGTCCACCAAGAAAGTAAAAAAACAATTAATGGTGAGAATACACAAAGCCATGCTTTTGGACTATGGACAGCAGACAGCAACACCTGACCAGAAGGGATCAAACATTAAACAAAGCATGAGCCCTGTGATGGCCCTGGTTGTCTAGGAGGTTTCCAGAGCAGACTGAGGGGAGGTGGGCAGAGAGCTAGAGTGAGCAAACTCTGTGGAGGGGCAGAGCCTTTCTGGGTCTTCCTGTGAGCACACTACCTAGGCCAAGGTGCAACTCACCAGACAGGAGCATAAAAACAGAGTCAGGAGCACGCCTAGGCTCAGGGAGGACTACAGATAGATTCTGTTGTGAGCAGTCCCAGTGGGAGCATCTCTTAGTACAGGGGCTGTACAGTCACGTGTTCCGTGGGAGACTGACTGGGCTGACTGGGTTCTGAAGAGAAGTCTGCCCTAGATTGATGGGCACACTGGTCTACAACGTCCAAGCTTGAAACTGCCTTAAAACACTCTGAAACTCTTTCTGCACAGTGTATCCATGTCCCTAAACAAAGCTTAGAATGCTTAAGGTCCTGAAAGTCATGTAATGTATCTCCAAGATAAAGAGATGCGTGGCAGAAGCTGAGACCTGGTTCTAACTTTTAGAGAGCGAGAGAAATAAGATAGCCTCTGCAATGAAAAGAGCCGAGGGTAAGACCGACAGAGCATCAGAACATTAGACACCAAAACAAACAACCACCATCCCCCTCAACCCAACCTAAAAGTTATTAAAATTGAAGGTAAAGCAATGGAAAGGACCAGAAACACCTAGAGGTGAAAAAGAACTAAAAAAATAAATGCACTGTGGGGAGATGTCAAGTGTCCAGCCTACACCAAGTAGCCAGAGGCAGAGAGAAGGGAAGTTTGGGGCAAAATTATTGCAAGAAGTAATTACTGAAAGTTTTCTAGTGACAATGACGACAAACTCACGCAAAATAGAAGAGCCACATGCACATGGACGTACCACATAATTCAAAGGTCAGTCAACGTAAGTGACAAGGAGAAACAGTTTACAGCAGCAAATGACATGAGCCAAGGAGGCAAGCAAGAACCAGAGGCTCTGGATAGGTTTCTGTCTGCAGTGCACCAGGAAGACGATGCCCAGCTCTTCATCCCAAGACTGGTTCTAGCAGTTTATATCTTTGTGGGCAGCAGGCAGCAAAGGAGACATGTTTGGACATTCAGAAGCCGAGAAGACAGCACTGTAGCTGGTGACATGACAAAATGGAAACAGGTGGGCGTGGACGTAAGCCATAAGAGCAGGCACAGCATATACGGGAGCAGAAAAGAGCCCGTTGACGCTCTTATTTTAAAGGCGAATCGCCTACAATATCGCCATGGTGTACACGAGAAGTGAGTGTAGCAAGAAGGCCTTTATGACACAACCTTATTTGTCTAAAGGTAATAATATCAGTTTGCACATTATTACTTTATAAAATCTTTGTTCCAGACTCTGTCTACCTCAATCCTGGGGATTGTATGTGCACTAAGTTTACTACACAATGTAAATGACACAGTCTTTGTAGCCATCCATCATGAGTCCACACTCCAGCACAGCAAGAGCATCATCATCATCTTATTATTATTATTATTACTATTATTATTATCATTAATTGTTATGAGTTTTTTTCTGAGATAGTATAAGTATAGAGTGAGCCACCTTTGAACTTAAATTCTCCTGCCTTAGCTTCTTTTTTTCATTTTTAAAAAATTAGATATATTCTTTATTTACATTTCAAATGTTGTCCCCTTTCCTGGTCCCTCCCCCCCCCAAAATCTCATAAGCTATTTCCTCTCCCCTTGTTCCCTAATCAACCCCCTCCTGCTTCCCTGTCCTGGTACCTGCCTTAGCTTCTTAAATGCTGAGACTGCAGGCCTTTTATTTTGTAAAATAAATTTTGTAAATCCCTTTTACAAAATGAAGGTTGAGCTCTAAGTTTTTGTACATTTGTATTGCATGTTGAGAATATCCTCTGCATCCTCGCCATTCTCCTTCTCACCTCTTTACTTCCTATTGTTTCCTTCAGATTCTCTATTTCATATCACACACACACACACACACACACACACACACACACACACACAATTTCATACATCTGTATAAAATCTAGGAACTATAAACTCGATAACGTGTCTCTGAGACTGTCTTAACACAGTCACCCCCCCTTGCAGCCAGTTTCCTTCAAATGACATAGCTCATCCTTCCTTATGCTGAGATGTTCCACAGTGTCTGTGTGCCTCACTCCCCTTATCCACTGTTGGTTTCATAGCTCAACTACTGTGAGCAGTACTGCAATGAACCCGGATGTGCCAGTAGTACAGGGTAAGAATTACCTATAGACATGCTTTTTGGTCATAGAAAAGTGTTTTGTTTTTTTTTTTTTCAGCTGATCAGATTGACAGTGCATTCTGTAGGTACTTTGCGTACTGGATGGGGAAAATCACATCTACATTGACCAGCGGGCTCTGCTCAACAGAGGGCGGAGTCAGAACAGTTGCTCTGTCATTTTCTTTTTTTTTTTCTTTACTAGAAGCACAAAAACTCAACCAAACCTCTCTCTTATGTCATATATGGAAAAATCTTTATAACTAAAAACCAACAGTCTTGCGGTCGGTCCCTCCACAAAGATTAGCAAGCCACAGGTTTTCTGCTCCAGTTTGCAGCATTTACATGGTTCTTCACAAATGAATGAAGCACAGAGGAAGACCCTAAAGATGATCGGAGAGTGCGGTAGGGGAGGAACGAGCCAACTGCGCACTGAGTTGGAAGCCAGTGCACATTGACTGGATGGCTGCACAAAGCAAGACTCTGCACTCAGTGAGGAGGATCGCGAAATAAACACTCAGAACCTTGGAGCCTTCCTTTAAAAAATGGGGAATGGGCCGGGCAGTGGTGGCGCACGCCTATAATCCCAGCACTCGGGAGGCAGAGGCAGGCAGATTTCTGAGTTTGAGGTCAGCCTGGTCTACAGAGTGAGTTCCAGGACAGCCAGGGCTACACAGAGAAACCCTGCCTCGAAAAACCAAAAAAATAAAAAATAAAATAAAATAAATAAAAATTAAAAAAATAAAAAAATAAAAAAAAAAGAAATGGAGAATGGTCTTAAAGTGTTGTTTTGTTTTTTGTTTTGTTTTGTCCTTGGGTAAACGGCCAGATGTAGTACAGCTGGGTCACATGAAAGGTCGCTTTGGAGAGATCCCCACACTGACTTCCACCAGCAGTGCGCATGCCCTCCCCAGCATGTTTTCTTGACTCCTTCCCC
Organism: Apodemus sylvaticus; assembly: GCF_947179515.1. Lineage (NCBI taxonomy): Eukaryota > Metazoa > Chordata > Mammalia > Rodentia > Muridae > Apodemus > Apodemus sylvaticus. The sequence continues at coordinate 65,388,991 of NC_067477.1, forward strand.
TCTCATTTATGTGTGCATATGCATGTGTACTCACCCTTGTAGTTGTGTGTGAAGGCCAGAGAGAACATGAACATGTTTGATTCACTCATTTCTCTGCCTTTACATTTTTTACTTTGTATATTGGTTTGAGTCAAGGTCTCTCACTGAATCTGCCGATCACTGGACAGTGAGCGCTGAAGTATCTTCCTCTGTCCACGCCCAGCTGTACTCTAGGATGGTCTTCTGACCTCAGGGCCTTCTGCTTCCTTACACTAGGACGCTTTACTTCCTGAGCCACCCCCCAAACCATCGTTGTTGTTGCTGTTGTTAGTGTTGTTTTCCCTAATGACTGCCTTTTGCCTGTGGTGAGATGGATTGTCAACATAGCTTTAATTTGGACTTCTCTGGTGGCTAGTGAAGATGACTATTTTCTTCATGATTACTGTATTTCAACTTGGATGCAAAACAAAACAGAAACCCAAACCACACTGGAAAAAAGACAGCCCCCCTCCCCCATCTCCATGCTGAGATTTTTATCGAGTTTAGCTTGCACAGGTCTTGTGTATGCTACCATGACCACTAGGATTTCATATGGGCAGATGCCATACTGGGTCTGGAAGACTCTTTCCTTGTAAGTCATCCACTGCCTCTGGCTCTTACAATCTCTCTGCTCTCTTATGTCACAACTCCTAAGTCTCAGGAGGATGGGGTGTGGCACACAGGTCTCATTTAAGGTGGAACATACTGCATTCTCTTATTCTCTGCACCTTGACCAGTTGTGGGTCTTTGTGGTTAACAGCCAAGTATTGTAGAAACAAGCTTCTCTGGTGAGGGTTGACAGATGCAATTATCCATGGGTACAATGATAAATCATTAGGAGTCATGTTTAGTACTGTGTCCATTTAGCAGAATAGTGGTAGTCGGTTCCCTTTAGGGATTATGACCCGTCTTGCTACACACAGTTTCTTGGTTCAGATGATATTGCCAGGTATAGATTTCATGCTATGAAGTGGATCTTAAGTACATTTCCATGACATTTGTGCCATTATTATACAGTGGGCATGTGTTGACAAGCTGCTGCTATTAGCTAGACCTCTCAGAGTTCCCATCTGGATGAGGCTGAGGACCACTCCCTGACCTCCCCGAGCAGCTTGCATAGCGTCCTCCAGCACTATAAAAGCTAGACAGCGTGGAATGAAACTTCCAGGTCAACATCAACTTGATTTCTCCATGTCCTATGACTCAAGTATTTGGCACTTTCAGCAACAGGATTTTACTGCTAGGTGTCTGAGGGTAATGAAAAGCGTTTGCAATGGTCCATACTATTTGGGTGTTGTCTAGTGAGTATCACTGGCCAAGAACCCCTAAATAGGTAGCACTGGGCTTTTCATCTGTTAGCCTGTGATACACAGTAGGGACATCACTGTTTTGTTATATGGTAACTCCATTTTTTTCTTCTTTCTTTTTAATTAGATATATTCTTTATATTCCAAATGATTCCCCCTTTCCTGGAAAGTCCCAAAATCCCTCTTCCCTCCCTCTGTTTTCCAATCAACCCCCTACTGCTTCCCTGTCCTGGTATTCCCCTACACTGCTGCATTGAGCCTTTCCAGGACCAGGGGCCTCTCCTTCCTTCTTCTTGGACATCATTTGATATGTGCATTGTCTTGGGTATTCCAAGCTTCTGAGCTAATATCCACTTATCAGTGAGTGCATAGCATGTGTGTTCTTTTGTGATTGGGTTACCTCATTTAGGATGATATTTTCCAGTTCTACCCATTTGTCTAAGAATTTTGTGAATTCATTGTTTTTAATAGATGAGTAGCATTCCATAGTGTAAATAAATGGTAACTCCATTTAAACTCACTACATATGTTATATGGATATATAATTATACATATATATATACACATATATATATGTATATATATATATAAGTTATATGGTATTAGGAACCTTGTACAGTAGTAAGTTTCCATATAATCTTTTAAGTGTTTCCATGTGATGTTTTTGATCTTTAGTGTTATCCCTCCATTATCTTCTTTATTCTATCTTCCCCTCCCCCTTATCCCAGTTTAACCCCTCCTGTTCCATTACTCCTCTTTAAGCCTTTATAGCACTCATTTCTTTCTCCCTTCCCTTGAAAATTACCCTTCCTGGTCCTCTATTAACTTACTAGCCTCCGTGAGTATTCCAGATGAAACTTATCTGATGGTTCCAAGCTGGTGTCTATGAAGGAGAGCATCCATGTGATATTTATCTTTCTGGGTCTGGGTTACCAGCTGCCTCAGTTAACCTGCAGTTTCATTATTTAATTTTCCGCAGCAGTTGAATAATCTTCCATTGTGTAAATGTACCACATTCCTATTATCCATTCATCAGTTGATGAACATCTAATGGCTGTTTCCATTTCTTCGCTATCGTGATTACAGCAGCACTGAACATGGATGTCCAGCTATTTCTATAGTAGGATATACAGTCCTCCGGGTTTAGTCACAAGAAACAAGAGTTCATAAAATATGAAATACATTTTCAAATATTCAACATCATTATCTATTAAGAAAATACAGATTAAAAACTTCTCTGAGAATACATTGAATAAAAAAAAATGATATAAAAAGAAAAAAAAAAACTTCTCTGAGATTCCGAATTACTCTAGTTATAACGTCTAAGGAAAAACAAAATAACCAAACCCAAACCAAATGATGGCAAACAGCAGCAGGGGCGCTGGGCAACAGGGACATCTATCTGTTCACTGCCAGACCAGAGCACAGATCAGTGCGGAGCGTCCTCAGGAGGTTAGAGACCACTCTACCACATGATATTAGGCTTGGTTTGTATCTTATGAAAGATAACATTTAATAATTTATTACCATAACTTATTTTATATCGGAATAGTCTTTTTCTTCCTGAGAACTCTAGTGCCTCTCGTAAGCCAGTGGGTGTGCCTAGGAAATATGCCCTCTACCTCCATGGCCATATTTTGTGGCAGAAGCAGTGAAAGCAAGCTTCTACAAAACATAAAAATACATATACACTGATAACAGATTTTGTCAAAAGAAAGGTACAAAATGCCACACAAAGAAAAAGAAACTTGACAAGAGCATCTCAAGAGCAAAGCTGTTGGTCCTTAGAAGAGTTGGTGGGAGCCCCGACCGGTGGAAGAGGTGTGCTTTGGCACCCAAGGCACAATGGAGCCAGCTCATGCTGCAGCTCCAGAGACCGTGTGCAGAGGAGCTTCAGATCTGAAGAGTTTCGAGAGGCTTGGAGGGCACGTCATACGTTTGCTTTTTTCAACTTTTATCTTTATTAAGGAAATAATAAATAGTCGATTGTAACTTGATCTTTTTCGCTGTAATATATTTCACAATGAACATCTAGTACAATGTCTTCAGTATTGTATACTCATAAATTTGATTAAGATCAATGTGTAGGAACTGTATTAAAACATGTAGGATTTAAGATAGGAGATTTTATGTGACTAAAAAGTAAATACAAGTTTTAGATACTTGAGTTGGTGCATTAAAATGTATCCTTGCTAATAACTGGGTGGTTAAACGGGTGGCTCCCCCAGTCCCGCCATATTCTGAAAATGCACTAGAGAACAACGAACTCAAGTGCAAGCACAGTAAGGCTTCGCAGTAAACACCACTTTAATGATTCTTAAAAATACACATTTATCATTGTTAAATTCTGTTTGTGAAGACCTGCATTAAAAACAACTTCAACCTTTATAGATGCAGACTCATACTAAAGAACCCAGTGAAAGAGCAGCTTTTCAGTAAGGGCTATTTCAGTAAAAGGATTACAAAACATTCGGTAACTTGAGATGCTACTTTGGAACGTATGCTACTAGTTCAAATGTGCAAGCTCCAACTTAACAAATGTTTAAAATATTTGAGTTTTAGAACGGTGCCAAAATAAATCACATCTTTTCTAGAGATGACATATTTAGCTAAGCATGGGCAATATAAATCTTTCAACCATTTCATGTATTTGTTTAAAAGCCCCAGAAACCACATGCACTTCCAACCAAACACGCACAAAATGCTGCTCGCTGGAGCCTGACAACCGACTTACAAATCAATTTTAAACAGGCAAATATGCTTTTGTGTGTATTTGTGGTTATGTATGCAATTACTGAATACAGAGGTTAACTGTAAATGAGTTACCAAGAACACACTAATATATGTGAAAAATCTGTGTACCACGCAAACTGCATGTAGGATGACTGAACATCTGTTATGGTTATTACACCATATAATGCCTTATGTATAACTACCATGTGACAGTGGAAACTTCAAGATGTTATTATAATCTCTAAAAAACTAGATGCAGATTAATTTCTATGTACCCTTTTTCTTATCGAACCTACAAATCTTTTAAACCTTTTTGGTGAAATAAGCAAATTCTATTAGTAAGTTGTCCAAGATTCTTCAGTTTATTTTGATAAGGAAATACACAAAATAGAAGCTTAAATATTTACTTCAAAAAGTATTTTTTGCTAATTAGCTTAAAACACAATGACTTATTTGTCAAATTCGAAGTTATTATATATTAATCGTTAATTTTGTTGCAATGCTTATATGTTGCTTGTAACTCATCACTTTTACCTGTAACTGGTTTTTATCAAATATGTGATGTAGAAAGCAGAGTGTGTTGGAAATATACTTTACCATTTTTGTAACTCTGCAGCATTGGGTTTTAGCAACAGACCAAATTAAGAATAGTTTGCAATACTCCTACCTATGTTTAAGTGAAGGTAGAGGCAATGTGCATGCTGTTCTGTAGTCCACACAGGTGACAATAATGTCAAGGGGTGTGTGTGTGTAGTTTACATTTAACTACACGGAAAGAGATGTATATAACCTTTGATTACTAGAGAATTCATGCATACGTGTAAAGAGGAAATGGAACAATGGTAGCAGAGATGACAGAACTTAAAAATGTTTCTTTCAAGACACTATTTATAATTGCTGTCCTATTTAATTTTTTATTTATGCTGTGTGTATGCTTACTTGACTTTCATGTGTCTGTGTGAATACTGGTGCCCATGGAGGTCAGAGGGTGTTGGGTCCCGCAGACCAGAGTTATAGAAAGCTATGAGGCACCTCACTTGGGTACTGGGAATCAACTTGGGTTTTCTGCAAGAGTAATAAATGACTTGACGAGGAAGGCACCTCTGTAGCAGCAGACATTAAAATCTTTGCTATTTAATGTCCACTTATCAGAGATTGCATTCCATGTGTATTCTTTTGTGATTGGGTTACCTCACTTAAGATGATATTTTCCAGATCATGGGACATATGGGGAGGGGGGATCCGGGAAAGGGGAAATCATTTGGAATGTAAACAAAGAATATAGAAAATAAAAATATTTAAAAAAATCTTTGCTATGCTCCAGTAGATGTCCCTGCACCAATAATTATACAGATAGCACAAAATTTGGTTGCTAGGTTATTAAAGATCAAAAGTTGGGGCAGATAAGGATTTGGGGGAGAATCTGGGAAGAGCTAAGGGGAGCAGGTAGGGGTAAATATGATTAAAATTCATTGTAGGAGATAGTAAAAGAATCAATAAAAATATCTGAAAAAATTAAAAAGAAATATATTTGCTATACTATTCTTTTCCTTACAGTGAGACTTAAAGACCTATAGTTTAAATGGGACGTAGTTATAAGACCTCAGTCCTCTGGGAAGTTCCAAAAGACTCTGCATTTGTTTTCTCATCAGAATCAATATAATTAACAATGGCCACAAAACAATAAAATCAATACTAAAATGTATAATTATCATGCGGCTGCTGGTAAAGTCAAATATAAAAAGATGTGAGACGAAGATTTGCAGGTCAAGTGTCACAACCAACAGCAATCTTTTCTCTAAATGAGTTGCTTATTTTAAGAAGTGAACTCTCATGCTGTTGTAGGAACAGCCTTTGTGATGCTTACTTCAAACCCAAGGAACCGCTGCAAATGGAACTCTTTAATAGATGCGCTGCTTTTTAATAAGTGGTAAATGGATTATTTTATATAAAAATAGTGATTACTTGAAAGAGTGTTGGTGGGTATTTTTAAGTGTAAGGACTCGAGACAAAAGTTGCCCGGGACTTTTCCGAATGCTTTGGGGAACCTCTTCTTAAACGTGGTGGATGTTAGGTGCTCCCTGAGTTTCACTTTATAATCTCTTACTTTATACAATAGCACAGGAACCAGTTGCTCCAAGTGACATTGAAATTCATAAAATATTTTTTATCTGTGTCCAGTGTTTAAGACTTCAGAGTAAATAACTTCAGGAAATTGTTTCTAAAGACTAAACTGAAAATTCGACTTTTACCCATGACTGTGTTAAAAACACTCAGGAATGGATATTTTCTATACTTACCCTCATCCCTTGGATAAGCTGAAAGATGCCATGTCTTCCCAGGGGGGCAGGTGGGGTGGCAGGGCATGGGGACAGGAATAAGGCACTACCTTATGTTTCAGGAGTCATTGGTCTATCAGAGGCTGGGAAGCTCTCTGTGACTCCGAAACAAGGGCAGCTAGTTTATTTTTAAGGCCTGTTATCATTTATCTTGTAACTCTCATACTTTAAAATCACTAAGAGCATGAAACAAGAGTAGATTTCAAAACTGAATGCAGTGAGATAGATCTTCATTTTTCAGATTAAGGAACAAGAAACTAGGGTATCAGTGTTTTGATTCATATTTCATCTATGACAAAGGACCTCAAAATGTTCTTCAGAGTTGAAAGAGAAACAAAACAGATATTTCTAATGGCATAAGAAAGAATGGTATAGTCTACCATTCTGAAACTGAGTCTAACTTGTTTTTTTGTTTGTTTGGGTTTTTTTTTTGTTTTGTTTTGTTTCATTTCATCCAGTTCAAGGTTTGGCCTGTCAGCTATCCCATCTGTAAAACGGACAACATTTTTCATAAGTATTCATAACATCATATGACAAGTGGCTATGCTTTCATTATTTTAAGTTATGTCTTAGATAAATTCAAAAATAGTAATTTGAACCAAATTGCAAGAATGCTTTTTTCTAAGTCCTCATGTTTGGAATTTTTTCTATATTGTATATTAGATTCTCTTCTACAACAGCAAAAAGAATAATCTCAAAAAATAACAAGAATGCTAACAGGTTGGATGTATTCTTGTCTTTTAGGATAGAGACATATGCTAACTGGCACATGCTAATTTTCAAGGCAAAAGTGTCCCAGACTATGAGCAGAAACTTGGCTCTTTCTACAGCTTAAATGATGCATAGTTAATTACCTGGACTCAACATTTAAAAATACCAACAATATTTATGCATATGTGTACTTTAATGGCCCTTTTTATTGAAAACAGTGTATATTATTTATAGTGAAACAAAAATCATGCCCTGGTGACTGCCATTTTAATGCACTATTAAAGCAAATTATACATGTGATTCATAGCATCTATACTATATTCTCCAATAGTAAGAACAAAAGCTGCGTGCATACATTGAAGGCTACATTCTCTCATGTCTGAGCTTCTCCCATCAGTTAAGAAATATACTCTATACTGAAAACGCATCTATTTGAAGTTTTGACCTAACACAGTGGATTAAGGCTTAGACAATATTTACTTTGCTGCACTTTGATTCAGAAAGGGCCATATGCGGGGCTCCGATCCCGACTGACTTCACACGTTTTTTTATAGTACACGGGCTGAAAGATTTACATTAAAGGCACAAATATAAAATAGCTACAAAATAAGCTGCAATGTTATAGTTGGTAAAAGCCTGTAGTTAATATATTTGGATAAATAACTGAAGTCAGCAGCAAAGTGGTTAAACATTTGTGATTTGATTTTATCTCGGCTTGGAATGTGGTTGGAGTGTCCCACTTCTAACAACTGTTTGCTAAGTTAAGGCTTTTAGTGTTTACACAGTGTTGAATGAGGCAGCCTGGTCACCAGATGTGATTGCTCCCCCAGACTGGGTGGCTTTCAGTCAGATCACGGTCCTCACAGTCCCTGTTCCAACCTTCTTCCTCAGGACATCCACCAGCCTTTCTAACCTATGCAGGGGCAGGGGAAAGGGGGAAGGAAAAGAAAAAGAAAAAGTGCAATTATTATTGGGAATATTCCGGCTGCAAAGAACAGTATGTGCTTGTGACCAAGCCATACTGATGGTCATGCTAAGAAACAAAGCATCACTGTGAGAGACACACAGAGTGTTAAGGATCTGGGGTTAAAGAACATCACAGTATAGATTTTTAACGCAGATCCCCAATTATGTTAGATGTCATACAAAATACACAAATCACTCATATGAATACATTGATCTACTTGCAACAAAGTTGTGAATGAATTATCTACTATGTAAAGACAAGATGACATATCAAACAAAGAGCAGCTTCAAGCAGATTTGTGTAAGAAAATATCTTTTAATATAGTCATATAGGCATTCTTAGATGTGTTTTTGCACATACTAAATCCCTTTCTTTTTCAGTCAGCTGCTTAAGATAAAGACAAAAAATTTAATGTTTTAGTGCATAATGCACACACGACTTGACATTGACACAACCAGACCTCCAATGCTATACTTTTTAAAAGTTCCTCTTCTGTGTAGTACAAGGTAAGAATTACCTATAGACATGCTTTTTGGTCATAGAAAAGTGGTTTTTTTTTTTTTTTTCAGCTGATCAGATTGACAGCGCATTCTGTAGGTACTTTGGGTACTGGATGGGGAAAATCACATCTACATTGACCAGCGGGCTCTGCTCAACAGAGGGCGGAGTCAGAACAGTTGCTCTGTCATTTTCTTTTTTTTTCTTTACTAGAAGCACGAAAACTCAACCAAACCTCTCTCTTATGTCATATATGGAAAAATCTTTATAACTAAAAACCAACAGTCTTGCGGTCGGTCCCTCCACAAAGATTAGCAAGCCACAGGTTTTCTGCTCCAGTTTGCAGCATTTACATGGTTCTTCACAATGAATGAAGCACAGAGGAAGACCCTAAAGATGATGGGAGAGTGCGGTAGGGGAGGAACGAGCCAACTGCGCACTGCGTTGGAAGCCAGTGCACATTGACTGGATGGCTGCACAGAGCAAGACTCTGCACTCAGTGAGGAGGATCGCGAAATAAACACTCAGAACCTTGGAGCCTTCCTTTAAAAAATGGGGAATGGGCTGGGCAGTGGTGGCGCACGCCTATAATCCCAGCACTCGGGAGGCAGAGGCAGGCAGATTTCTGAGTTTGAGGTCAGCCTGGTCTACAGAGTGAGTTCCAGGACAGCCAGGGCTACACAGAGAAACCCTGCCTCGAAAAACCCCCAAAAAAATAAAATAAAATAAAAAAAAGAAAGAAAAGAAATGGAGAATGGTCTTAAAGTGTTGTTTTGTTTTTTGTTTTGTTTTTTTAATTTTGAGACAGGTTTTCACTGCATAGCCTTGACTGGCCTGTAACTTGCTTTGTAGATCAGGCTGGTCTCAAACTCAGGGCTTATGGAGCTATATCTGCCTCTGCTCCCAAGTGCTGGCACTGAAGGCATGCACACAATACCTGGCATAAATCTTATTTAAGTTTATTATTATGCTTTTCACCTGTATAAATGTATGTGAGTAACACTGAGTAAATCAGTCTTGGGCTACAAATACCTAAATGAGAAAATTCATGGGAAAACTTCCTTCACTCACAGATTAGCCTCTTTATTTGGGCATTGCTTAGTGGTGAAGTAGACCTGCCCAATCCACTTTCAGGATCGTGACTGATGGGCTACATACATCTTTTAAAGTGAAGTTCTATAGCTTTAGTTGTGGAAGAGGGTATACAAATTCTAATATAAAAAAATACTAAAAGTTAGTTATTAAAATCCAGTTATAACTTACATTAACTTCTCATCGGGTCATGTTAGGCTCAATTCCAGGATCTTGTGCATGATAGACCCCTGCGATACCACTGAACTACAACCCAAGGCCCTGAACTAACTCGTAACAAACGATTCCCATGAGAAACCTTAGCAAACCATTAACATTCCAATCCATTATTAACATAGATATTATTTTTAGTTAATGAAATATGTTGCTGCCCCTTACCATTCATAATATTAATTATTAAAAAACATTTCTTATAAAAATAAGAGTAAGTTCTACTGTGCACTGTTATTACTATTACTGTAAAGCCAGACTCAGTAGGGTACCAAATTGCTCACACGAATCTATGTGGTACTTTTTCTTGGCTTCCTATTTACAGACAAACTTTTAATTCTTTTTTCCTCTTTATACATTCAGACATTTTGCTAAGGTAAGAGGTTAGGAGGAAATACTTGAGTATCATGTTTTGGAATGTCGACCGTATTTCAACAATTAGCACATCAACCACCTTCCCAGCTTATCCAGGTTGAATGATTTGTGAAAATTTGATCTCAGAAATGAGGAAAATGTCAACTACTTCATTTCGTAAGAAAGCAACGACCTCTGAAACACAACGAGGCACCTATTTGTTCCCGAAGGAATAGAATTCGCCTGCCAACCAGATGCTGTGCCAACAGGAAGGGAGGCATAGATGCTGAACATCTTACAGGATTTGCCTGTAGGCTAGTTTTTACCATCCTATTGTTAAAAAACATGCAGCTCACTAAAGGCCCAAGTGTTTTGTATTAATCAATGATATATCCATGAGAGTTTAATGGGCTGGGAAAAGGCTGTATCTAGTAAGGACTATGAATTTTCAGATTGGAATATGAGGTAACTGAAGGACTGACCAGTAAGATCTCCTGGGGGCTGTGTGGCACCTGGTGATGCGTCCAGGCCTTCATTCCTTGTTTTCCGTTTAGAGATATTTCCATGATGTTTGGGTTACCAGAATCCTATGAGTTTCATATCATGTGGTAATGGATCATCTGCCTTTGTAGGGTCATTACACCCCTCCCCTATTTCTAAGTCAAACTGGAAAAGAATTTGCTGGTACATTTAATTTGTTTTAGCATATACCCAGAGGATTCCCTGGCATGCAATAAGGATACATGCTCCACTATGATCATAGCAGCCTTATTTATAATAGCCAGAAGCTGGAAAGAACCCAGATATCCCTCAACGGAGGAATGGATACAGAAAATGTGGTGTATTTACACAATGGAATACTACTCAGCAATGAATTCATGAAATTCTTAGGCAAATGGTTGGAATTGGAAAATATCAACCTAAGTGAGGTAATCCAATCACAAAAGAACACACATGGAATGCAATCGCTGATAAGTGGATATTAGCCCAGAAGCTCTGAATATCCAAGACACAATTAACATATCAAATGATTCCCAAGAAGAAGGAAGGAGAGGACCTGGGTCCTGAAAAGGCTTGATGCAGCATTGTAGGGGATTACCAGGACAGAGAAGTGGGAGGGGTTTGAATGGGGAATGGGCGGAGGGAAGAGGGCTTATGGGACTTATAAGGAGAGAGGAACCAGGAAAGGGGAAAGTATTTGGAATGTAAACAAAGAATGTAGAAAATAAAAAATAAAAATAAAAAATAAATCCATGTTAACTCACCTAGAAAATAATAAATGGTTAAAATCTATCATTTGTTCTAATGGAACTTCTATACAACTTAAAAGCTAAATTTACAACTATTTTGGTAGAATTCCTTTTCTTTTCTTTTTCTCCATTGGTTTATTCACTTTATAGCCTGACTGCAGCCCTCTTCCCTCCTCTCCTCCCAATGCCACCCTCACACCCACTACCCCCAATTCCCCTTCTCTGATGATCCCCATGGGTACCCACCCACCCTGGTACATCAAGTCACAGCAGGATAAGCACAGCCTCTGCCACTGAGGCCAAACACGGCAACCCAGCTATGGGAAAGGGATCCAAAGGCCCAGGACAGAGTCAGTCAGCTGCGGCTCCAAACCTCAGGGAGCCCACATGAAGAAGATGCTGCACTCTGATCATATGTGTAGTGGGCCTAGGCCCCGCCCGCTCACGCTCTTTGGCTGGTGGTTCAGGCTCTGAGCCCCCATGGGCCCAGGTTGGCTGACTCTGTAGGTGTCCTTGGGGTACCCCTGATTGCTCAGCCTCCCTCATTCCTTCCCACCCCACCCCCACTCTTCCACAGACTCCCTGAGCTCTGGCTATTGTTTGGCTGACAGTCTCTGCGTTTGTTACTACCAGCTGCTGAATGGAGCCTCTCTTAGGCTCCTGTAATAATTGTTTATTTGTAGTAATATAATTATATATGCACTATAATGAAATTAACTTTTCCACAAAAATATAATCTATTAGTTATTTACCATTTTTATGTTTTGCTCCTATGTTTTACTATGATTGAATCCTGTGATAAGCTCTGTAGGTAAGAAATAGTAAATGTGTAGTGTCTATGTGCCAAGAGGTCTTGAGATGTCATCTATATTTAATATTCATTGTAACTCTATTATAATCAAATGACAGAAACAAAGGCTATTGGGGGGATTTGATCAGTGCCACATAACTGGTGGGTTGTGAAGTTGAGATATAATGGTGGCTTAACTACCAACGTCTCTAATCTTTCTAGCATATTGTATTGCTTGAAAACAGTACCAAGACCATTCTGCCTTCTGTCTGAATTGTTATGAGGCAGAATTACTCTTATCAGTTAGATAATTTATTGCAATGGGACAGAGAAGAATGACAGAACTAATTCTTCAAAATTATCTGACTTGTAGCTAAGTGAATAGTTTGCATAGGAGCCGCTTTATCTCTGCAGTACTAGGGATTGAGTCCAGGGCCCTGAGAAAGCAAGGTAAATGATCTACAGCTGTGATACGTCTCCAGATAGTTTTACTTTTTATTTGGAGACAGAGTTGCTCAAGTTGGCTTTGAACTCATTCTGTAAGAGCAGATATGGCAAGAATTCTCATACTCTCATATTAATCAATATAGAAATTATGTCCTAAAGTAGAACCTAAGCCATACCTGGTGGCACCAGTCTATACTCTCAAAATCCACGGGTTCTTACTGAATTTCTTTTCCTACAATGACTAGTTTTCTTATGTAGACTTTTCAATCTAAGTTTTCATTTTTGCTTTACATGTGTGTGTATACATATGTATATATATATACATATGTGTATATATGTGTGTGTGTATATATATATATATATATATACACACATACATGGAGGCTAGAGGTTGAGAGTAAATCTTTTCCTCCATTTTTTTCCACCTTGTTTTCTGAGACTGGGTCCCTCATTGAACCTGGAGTTCATTGATCATCTGTGATATAAAGACTGGCCAGAGATTACCTTAACCTAGAGGTAAGATGGCTCCTTATCCTGATGAATACCAGAGTTCTACAAGCCAAATAACACTGAACTTTAAAATTAAAAATGGCTATTATTATAAATTTTGTTATATTTTACTAGCATAAAAATATCAGGGGTTGGAGAGCCGTCTCAGTGGTGAGGACCACTTGCAGTTGCAGTGGACCCAGGTTCAGTTCTCAGCATTCCCATCAAGTGGCTCACAACCACAAGTACCTCCAGGTCCAGGGGATTTGATGCCCTCCTTCTTCTGGCCTCTGTGGACATGTGCATGCAAGTGGTGCACAAATAGACAAGCCAGTGCAAACATATATGCAATAAATAAATAAATTTGAACAATCATATACTCGAAGGCATGAATTAGAGCTGCAGCAATGCAGATGGGAAGAAGGGGAGGATTGGAAAGACACGTAGACTAAAGGCTCAGAAATATGTAGTGACTTTTCCAGTAGAAGAGAATAATGGAGGAGAGAGAGGTAAGGTCAGCTTCCATGGTATTGGTGACTAGGTAAACAGTAATATTCTGAGGTAAGGAGAGGAAAGCAGCAGATTTCTGTTAGGAGCTGATCCTATGAGGACTAATTTTGTTCGGCACTTACAAACCTTAGGGTTTGGTGAGATGTGTATGTGGGGATGTTAAGTAAATGCTTGGATACCAGAATTTATGATAATGTCTGATTTCTGTTTAGTCAACAAATATTTCATGAGCAATTTAGGAGCAGAGTGAGAAAGATCACCTCACTAACAGATTATTAGCAAATGTTATAATGAAAGATTAAGCATAGGCATTAAATAGTATATAGTTTGCTATGGAGGCAAAGGGAAGATTTGCAAAGGTTCTCACATGATGCTTTGAAGTAGTTTTCTAAAAGGGAATAAAATCGCCTAAAATCACATGGGATTTGGGGTAAGGTGGGAAATGGGTAAGAATGGTGTGTTAGTTAGGATTACTACTGCTATGATGAAACACTGTGACCAAGAGCAACTTGGGGGGAAGGGTTTATTTAATTTATACTTCCACATCACTGTTCATCATCAAGGGAGGTCGGGACAGTGACCTGGAGGCAGGAGCTGATGCAGAGGCCATGGAGGGGTGTTGTTTATTGGCTTACTTTCCAAGGCTTGCTCAGCAAGCTTTCTTATAGATCCTAGGACCAACCAGGCCACGAGTGGCACAATAGTCTGGGCCCTTCCCATCAATCACCAATTAAGAAAACACCTTACCAGCCTAGAGATTAGGGGAAGGATGTTCACCAACCCTACATCTGACAGAGGGGTAATATCCAAATTTTTCAAATAACTCAAGAAGTTAGACATCAACAACCCAAATAACCCAATTAAAAGATGGATACAGAACTAAATAGAGAACTCTCAACAGAGGAATCTTGAATGGCCAAGAAGCACTTAAAGAAATGTTCAAAGTCCTGGATCATCAGGAAAATGCAAAGCAAAACAACTCTGAGGTTCCATCTTATACCCATCAGAATGGTTAAGATCAAAAACTCAAGAGATAGAACATACTGGCAGAGCAAGGAGAACACTTCCTCATTGCTGGTGGGAGTGAAAACTTGTACAACCACTTTGGAAATCAATTTGGCAGTTTCTCAGAAAACTGGAAATAGCTCTACCTTAAGACCCAGCTATACCACTCCTGGGCATATATCCAAAGGATGCTCTAACATCCCATAAAGACACTTGCACCTTTATTCATAATAGCCAGAAACTAGAAACAACCTAGATGTCCGTTAACTGAAGAATGGATAGAGAAAATGTGGTGCATCTCGACAATGGAATGTTATTCAGCTAATTGAAAACAAAGGCATCATGAATTTTGCAGGCAAATGGATGGGATGTGAGAATATCATTCTGATTGAGGTAACCCAGTTCCCAAAGGACATGCACGGTATGTACTCACTTCTAAGTGGGTATTAGCTACCATGCTATACTCCACAGACCCAAAGAAGCTAAACAGGGGAAAAGGCCCAAAGGAGGGAGCTTTTTGTTTGTTTGTTTTGTTTTGTTTTTCGAGACAGGGTTTCTCTGTATAGCCCTGGCTGTCCTGGAACTCACTCTGTAGACCAGTCTGGCCACGAACTCAGAAATCCACCTGCCTCTGCCTCCCAAGTGCTGGGATTAAAGGTGTGCGCCACCACTGCCCAGCCCAAATGAGGAAGCTTGACTCTCACTTAGAAGGGGGAATAAAATAGTCATAAGAGGCAGATGGTGGGAGGTACCTGGGAGGGATGAGCATGGGGAGGGGAATTGGGGATTCAAGATCAGGTGTGGGAAAGGACAGGGGAGATGGGTATATGGCCATGAAAATAAATGGGAGTCTGCAACTGAGGGGGTAAGGAAGTGGGAGGCATCTCCAGGACATGGCCCGGGACAAGGGAGGCGCCCAAGAATCAGTGTGGGTGACCTTAGCTGTGACTCACTACACTGGGGATATGGAACCTGAAGAGGACACCTCCTGTATCCAGCCAGGAACCCCAGTGGAGCAATCCACCAACAGAACTTTCAACCCAAAATTTACCCTGTATATAAGAAATTCTGGCACAGGGGATGGAGCAGAGACTGAGGGAATGGCCAACCAATAACCAGCTCAACTTGAAACCCATCCTGTGTGCAAGCACCACTCCCTAACACTATTAATACTATGTTAATGATTGCAGATAGGAGTCTAGCATGGCTGTCCTCTGAGAGGCTCCACACAGCACCTGATTTAGACAGATGCAGATACTCATAGCCAAACAGTGGATGGAGCTTGAGGACTCTTATACAATAGGAAGAGGAATTGCAAGCCTGAGGTGATAGAAAATTCCACAGGAAGACCAACAGAGTCAACTAACCTGGACTCTTGAGGCTCTCATTGTGAATCACCAACCAGAGAACATACACAGGCTGGAACTAGACCTCCCTGCACATATGTAGCAGATGCAGCTTGGTCTTCATGTGGGTCCCGAACAACTGGAATGGGGGCTGTCCCAAAAGCTGTTGCCAGTATGTGAGATGTGTTCTAGCTGGGCTGCCTTGTTTGGCCTCAGTGGCTGGATACCCAGGGGAGGCTCCCACCCACTCAGAGGGGAAGGGGAGAGGGATGGTAGAAGAATTGTGGGAGGGGATGATCGGGAGGAGGGAAGTTAGTGGGATGTTAAAATGAATAATTAAAAAAATAAAATAAAATTTAAGAAATGCCTTACAGTTGGATCTTATGGAGGCATTTTCTCGTTTTCTCAATTGATGTTCCCTCCCTTCAGATAATTCTAGCCTGTGTCAAGTTGAAATATACCAGCTAGCACAGATGGGCATTCTAGCCAGAGGAAATAATCTATTAGTTATATAATTCCAGGCAGGGGAAATGATACATGAAGGGAATAATCTATTATTTATATAATATAGGAAGAGTTAGGAAGAACTTCATGTGTAATAAGCATGGCCGGAGCTATGGTTTCTTGGGATGATGAACTACAAGATGGAAGACAGGACAGCAGGAGAGTAGCCAGGTAAGCCACACATAGGTTCTGTTCTAGTTGCCACCAAAGCCACAGAAATGAATGAAAAATTCTAGAGCAGTGTTTCACAATCTGTGGGTCATGAGCCATTAGTGTCACACATCAGATCTCCTGCATATCAGATATTTACATTATGATTCATAACAGTGGGAAAATTACAGGTATGAATAGGAATGAAAACAATTTTATGCTTGGAGGTCACCACAACATGAGGAACTGTATTAAAGGTCACACACAGCATGAGAAGGTTGAGAACCCTGAGTTAGAGAAAGCAATAAGAAAAAGAGAAGAAGGGTGGGAAGGGGATAACCCCAAACGAAACCAGCACAGTATGAAATTTTGAGAAGAATCTGAGAATGCAGTCTGAGAGGTAACAGATGCTTTGTGGCCCCAGAATAAATCATCAGTGCTTCAAGAAAGGAGTGACTAACAGGGCATGGTAGTTGCTTAAGGGAAGTTGAAGTAGTCCAGCATGGTGGCACAGCCCTTTTATCTCAGCACTTTGAAGACAGAGGCAGGTCAATCTCTATGAGTTCAAGACCACCTTAGTCTGTATAGCAAGTTTCAGGCCAGCCAAAGTCACATAGTAAGACCCTGTATCAAAACAACAAAATAAAACAAAACAGGAACACACACACACACACACACACACACACAGTACAAACAGGGTTGAAATCAAATGCCCATTTATTTGACAGAGGAAATGTCAACTGTTCTGGTGTTGTTTTAATGGTTGTCGAGCTATGAGGAAGTATAGCCAGAATATGAAAACTGAAAAGTCAAGACAGACTGCTCTATAAAAGCTCACCTAGCCAATACATAGGACTGTAACCACTGGAGAATGTTTTAAATGGAAGTCATGAATATATCTATGGATCATAGAAAAGGAGACTATGAAAAGATGTAAAGATGTGAGGGAGAAAGATGATACTTTTAAAAGCAAGGTCTCAGAACGTGTTGTCATAGCAGGATTTGTAGGATAATCTCTGGGAAAATGACAAGTTTTCCCTGAGGACCAACAGGAAAGTTGAGGTGGATACAGCTGTGGACAATTTTGTAGGTGTGGGGGAAGAAAATTGTCAGAAATCACGGCAGCTCGAATCAGTTTTCCCCATGGAGCAGGAGACACAGGTCTCTGATGAAAGTACAGAGGGGAAAGTCTGGAAAAGAACGAGGAGAGTTCCATAGAATACGTGGGGAGACGATTATGGACATGTAGCAGGATCTCTAGGTGCGACTGATGGCTCTTCTCTACGTCGTTAGAGACTACAGTTTTGTAGAAGACGTTGGCCATTATATTAACCTACCTTTTATTTCCCTATCAGCTCTGTATATTGGGAGTGGACGTGGGCAGAGGGAAGGATGGGAGTAATTCAGATTATGACCTGCACGTCAACTAGGCTTAGAAAGACATGGGTGTCAGGAGACTTAGCTGTCTTGGGAGGAAAGTGACTCAACCCAGAATCCATATTTGTTTAAAGAAATCAATTCTATAAACTCTTGTTAGTTTAGAGGGGAAATGGAGGAGGCAAGGAACTGGTCTCTTTGTGTTGAGGCTAACAAACAGACCAGAATGGGATAGAACAAGACAAACAGGAAAAAAAGAGCCAAAGATAAAGCACCAGGAAGGAGATGCTCATACACTTGAACATGTTGAAAGGCCATAAATACACAAAACCAAAAAACGTATTACATAAGCAGAAGACCTATACTTTAAAAATGTCCAGGAAAAGCATTCTAAGTCAAAAACAAACAAACAAACTCTTCCAAGAATGCCACTGAGTTCATTTTGTGTTGGCCATCTACTGCTGGGCACGGGGCATGGGGCACCACTGGGTATGGGCACCGCTGGACATGGGGCACCACTGGGTATGGGCACCACTGGGCACAGGCACTGCTGGGCACAGGGCATCGTTGGGCACGGGAACCTCTGGGCATGGGCACTGCTGGGCACGGGGCACCACTGGGCATGGAAACTGCTGGGCATGGGGCACCGCTGGGCATAGGGCCTGCCCCTAGACTACATTGGAGAGAACTAATTTTTCATTTGCAAGAAGTTATCAAGTGGAAATAGTTTCTGCTTAGGGGCGCAGGCTGTGCCTACTTCCCTTCCACAGTGTAAGAAGGGAACATATGCACAGTTAACAGCACCACCCTAGACATGTGGCATTCTTTAATACCACTAATACCCAAAGTAGGTAGGGCTCCAAAGCTATGTCCTATTTCATCTTTAAAATAGCAGTAACTGTTTTTTTGAGACAGGATCTCATGATGCAGCCCTGGTAGGCCTGGAATTGGCTATGTAGACCAAATTGGGCTCAAACTAACAAGAAATCCACCTGCTTCTTTTTCCCAAGCACCACCACAGATGGCTAGCATGTATTGTTTTTATTTAAGCTTAAAAAAATAGGCCTCCGGCTGGAGAGATGGCTCAGCAGTTAAGAGCACTGAGTGCTCTTCCAGAGGTCCTGAGTTCAATTCCCAGCAACCACATGGTGGCTCACAACCATCTGTAATGGGATCTGATGCCCTCTTCTGGTTAAAAAAAAAAGTTATAAGCCATGGCATTAGACTTTGGAAAGTAAGTAAAATGACTTCTTAGTCCCAGCATGTGTATATATTTGATACTGAGCCCTTCGATTAGTTTTAAAGTAAAAGAAAGCAAAGCATTTGATGGGCATGTTAGCATATCCTGCATATGATCTGAGTAGTTGGAAGGCTGAGGCAGGAGGATTTCAAGGTCAAGGTCAGTCTTGTCTCTGTGGTTTGGTTCTGTCTTTGCAACAAACAACAAACAAAGGACAAAGTCAGTACTCAATGAGAAGACATGGAGCAAATATTCTCAGAGCCTTTGAAGAATGGCACAGGGAGATGGATCATTCAAAGGACACAGCCTGGGAGGAAGGCGTCAGATGAGGCTCTACTCGGAGAGCTAGGCCAAGGCGGGCCTTTCAGGAAGAAATGAGGTTACATTGTAACAATGATGTACAGACGTTAAAAACCAATTTCTCTGTTTAATTTCAGATTATTCAGAGATAGAGAAAGAGAGAAGAGGAGGAAGCATTCTTTTGAGAAAGATTGTAGTAAAAAAACAGGCATAGAAAGACAGTAGGAAAAGCAAACTAACAATCATTTTAACTATTTCACTAATTTTTTTTTATATTTCTAAGAAATGAACCAAAGTTATGCTAGTGGTACTTTTAAAAAGGGGTTGTGGTTTGTTCCCTTTTATTCTCCTTATTCTAGCTTTTGTGTTTTGCTCCTGAAGTCCAGCATGTGTGTGTGTGTGTGTGTGTGTGTGTGTGTGTATGTGTATGTGTGTGTGTCTTCCTTATGGAGGAAGAATTTGTAGCAGGACAGAAAGACCAACATTTCAGAGTTTTCTAAGTTCACCCCCCCGCCAATTTTTGATTTTTATATGCCACCTGTAAATGTAATTTCCATTCTTTAATATCCATTCACTTTACTGCTAATACTTTTTGAGCACCATAGGTGACTTGAAATTAAATCACATACATTCTTCTTTTATGCACTAAAGTGTTAGTATTGAGGATTAATGAGCTTTACTTTTAGTACCTAGATTATTCTTCAGAAGGTAGTGACATCAGGACATATTAACTCTTTCAAGCAAAGAAATAAACTTTGCAAGAAATGAAAATCTTAACTGTGAAATATACTAACACATTCAGCAGTGGAAAATTTATTCATAGAAATGTGTTTTTTCCTTTTGATTTCTTTTTTTTTTAATTTTTAAAAAATTTTTATTATTTATATGAGTACAGCATAGCTGTCACACCAGAAGAGGGCACCAGAAGAGGGCACCAGATGGTTGTGAGCCACCATGTGGTTGCTGGGAACTGAACTCAGGACCTCTGGAAGAGCAGTCAGTGCTCTTAGCCTCTGAACCATCCCTCCAGCTCCTTTTGATTTCTTTGAGACTTCGATCATAGGTACTAATAACAGTACATATAGATGTTTATATTATAGAAACTTCATTCATATTGGCAATAAAGATAAACAAAGCCTCATATAATTACAGGATTCCCCTGGTGAGTTCCTAGATATAGATGGTAGCACCCAAATTCAAGACCTCCGTATGAACACCATACATTCTTAACCTTTGAGTCATCTCTCCAGCCCCCTGAGGAAGGACACTTTATAAAGGCATTTCTAATTATTGTGATGATGATGATGATGATGATGATGATGATGGTGATGATGATGATGATGGTAATGATGATGATGATGATGGAGACATCATCCTTTAGGCTTGCCTTGAATCCACAGAAATCTGCCAGTGTTTGCCTCCTCATTGCTGGGATTAAAGTCATGCACCACCACGACTGGCAAAAATATTCTTTTATCTTAACAAAAGTAATTCTTTTTTTGTTTGTTTGTTTGAGACAGGATTTCTCTGTGTAGTCCTGGGTGTCCTGGAACTCACTCTGAAGACCAAGTTGGCTTCAAACTCAGAAATCCACCTGCCTCTGCCCCTCCAGAGTACTGAAATTAAAGGTCTACACCACTACCGTGCCTGGTTAACAAATCATTTTTTAAAAAGATTTATTTATTTTATTATGTGTAAGTAATTTAATAATTTAATAATTTATTTTATTATATGTAAGTAGCTGTCTTCAGCCACCCCAGAAGAGGGCATCAGATCTCATTACATATGGTTGTGAGCCACCATGTGGTTGCTGGGATTTGAACTCAGGACCTTCAGAAGAGCAGTCAGTGCTCTTAAGGCTGAGGCATTCTTAACTAGGCACAAAGAAGGTGCTTTAAACTTGTCTCAAGATAGAAATCATTAGAGATTTAAACAAATACTTTATAAAGTAGAATGCATGAACATTGTAACTTATTGTTGCTTTTTCCTTAGGTTAGTCCAGTCTTAGTAACTATGGAATGTCTGCCTCTTCAGGCAGGTGCTGTTTCCGGAATGGTGAAGGGGCAGTGTCATGAGTGGGTCACCTAGGCAGCAGTGAACTGTGGCTGTAAATCCCTGCTAGCCACCCATTTGCATCCTCTACCTTTGAAAGAGAATAATTAGTAATTTTCTTCCACCTGCTGCTATTAGCTTTTTATTTCTAAACTTTTAAACATTGGCACTCCAGCCTGGTTCAGACATTCCTACCCACTCTGAGTGCCATCAGCTCCGCAGCTGATCGGCTGTTTGCCCAGCAGAGGAGTTACATATTGCCTTTTGAAGCCTGACACCAGGCTGCAGCCCTGCCATCCCGCCTGTCTTTGGATGGCTTGAGACGCGGCTCTGAAGCATAAGCTTTCTGATTCCGAATAACTTTGGACATTCTGACTTTTTGCACTACACTCCATGGAGAGTTTAATTATGTGGGAAATGGGGTTATATAATCTAAATTGCTATCATTCCAGACAAACTCTCATGGGTATTTCTGTTATTCCCTGAGAAGAATCTCTTGAAGCCTTTCCCTTCGTTGGCTGTTCAGTTTCTGGAAGCCAATTTTGATGAGTTTTATATCTGCTACCTGGCAGTGCCGTTCTCAAACTTAATATTTTTTCTCATAAGTTTATAAGTTAGGGTTACACAGAAAGAAAATGAAATTAGATCTTCACACTGAACTAAAGACATTCTATTAATGGCATTGTGTTGTTTTTTCTATCCTTTAGGGAAAGAATCTTAAAACCCTGATTTCTTTACCCTGCACATCTTTTTGGTCACTAAGTTGTATTTTCTCCATAGTGCTTCTAATATCAGCCTCTTCCTCCTGTTCTTACTACTTCCAGTCTATGCCAGGACGTCGTCTATCTGCCTTCGCATAGTGCTTTCCTATAATCACTTCTTAGCTGGTACTTTTACTTCTAACACCAATGTGTTTTAGCTAATCTTCCAATAAAAGGTTGGCTGATATCCCTCGATCACTATGATTGATCACCTATTATTATAATTATATAATCATTAAAAAACACCCTATAATGGTTCTTACCCCTCGCACATGAAATTGAGTTCGTTTGCCTGGGTAACTCAGCAGAGCCTTGTCACTCATAGGAACTTCCACTTTTGTCAGGTGACCTCTGGACGTCTCTCAGATTATTTTCAGACTTAGATCGGACTCTATTCGTGACTTCCTGTTCTGTATTATCCTCTCTTCCTTCTTTTCTGTTAACTCACACCCTATCCACTCTACAGGGTACGTCCTCTCCTGCCGATGCTTCTGTCCTCCTGTTATCTGTAACTGAAAATGGAAAAGGGGACAGCACCAGCCAGCGTACCCTACAAGACAACAAACAAATGAGGTGGAGGACACAGCACCACTATCATATGTAGATACAAGATTTCAGATTCTCTTTAGCTCAGTTACTTCATTTGCAAAAACTGGTACTCTCTTCACATATTTAGTACAGTGTATTTAATGTAGCAGTATGTAGGAAAAAAAAAAACTCCTAAGAATTTTGCTTAGGAATATTGATGCTATAAATTGAGAGCAAAGGAAGCATGTCACACTTTTAATATATCTCACTAAATTTAGTACATTAACAATACATGGCATGATTTGTATGTACTATATGTGTGTGCATGTGTGAAGGATACACATGGATCCTTCTTGTGGAGGTCAAAGGTTGACATTGGGTGTCTTCCACCAATTATCTTATTTTTATATTTTAAATTTTATTTATTTTTAGATTTCATGTGTATGTATGTATGTATGTATGTATGTATGTATGCACACCACTGAGTGCTCAGTACCCATGGAGGCCAGAAGAGAGCATTGGATTCTCTGAAACTGGAGTTATAGATGGTTATGAGCGTCCATGTGCATGCTAGGAACTGAACTTTGGTTCTTAGCAAGAGTAACAAGTGTCATTAACTATGGCGCATCTCTCTGTCTCTGTAGCTCCTCTATTTAGTCTACAGGGTCACTCACTGAACCGAGTCTTACTGTCTAAGCTTGGCTTGCCAGCCAGCAAGCCTCTGGGATCTGTCCTGCCTCAAGATCTAGTGTTTCAGATGTGAGCCACCATACCATGCTATTTATGTGGATGGTGGGGATCAGAACTCAAGCTCAGGTGCTTGCAGGGCCAGAGGTTTACTGGGTCATCTGCCAATCCCATGACATGATTTTCCATAGACCGTACTTATGCTTAGTAATTACATAACAGGCTTGAAGGTCAACCCGAAGTTATTGTTCCTCCTACACTGTTCCATGTTTTTCACTGAAATAAGACATCTTTCCAAAATGTGATATTTTAAACTTCATGTATCAAGTGGTACGATTGTATTTGCAATTACGAAATAAGAAGAAAAAGTATGACAAGGTATGTAAAAATGGAGTCATCTTATTCATAAGTGTTTCCTTTCAGTGGAGTGCTTCCAAGTAATATTTACAATGCTATTTTTATGAACTAAAAGATTTAAGTCATCCACATTAACTGGTCATAAGCATTAAGGATGACTTTCCATGAAGCACATCACTAACTCTTTCCTAGGGACTCACCTCTAGCCAGTGTTTTCGGGACTGCTCTTAGTGGAGCACACATGCTGCCTTTTCTTAGTTCATGACTTTCTGGTCTTGTATGTATATATGTGTATATACATACATATGCGTTACTGCCACATATATGTATATACATATATATTGAGGCAGCAAAGGTATAGACAGTTTGAATGATATAATAAGCAAATCCAAGTGGCTTATGAATATTAATATGCATATATTATAGATTTTACAAATTTGCTCATTTTTATCAAGGGAAATATATTTTATTTCATAAGAAAAAAATCATGAAAAATTATCTATTTGCTAAATAAAACTTTCACTGTTATTTAATAAATGGTTACCTATACTGGTAGAAATGCCATTTTCATAGACATGTATTATATGTGAAGTGATAATAGGTTTATAAAGTTTTATGTATTATGTAAAGTATTTTATAAAAAGCTCAAGTTGCTTAGCTATTTTAAATGTTTCTAAATTTAACATTTATTGATTTGGTAATTTGAATGTTTACATTTTTAAATGTTTAGTGTATCAAAAAGATAATTAATGGGTATGTGGAGGTATAGTAAGAAAGGCCCTGTATTTGATACCTGGTACTTGTTTTGAAAAAAAAAAAAAACTAGAAACCAAAGCCCATCCTAATAAAAGGCATTTATTTTTTTATTTTTTTTATACTTTTTTATTTTATATATTCTATGTTAACATTCCAAATGATTTTCCCTTTCCCGGTTCCCCCCTCCCCATAAGTTCCCTAAGCCCTCTTCTCTCCACCCATTCTCCTATCAACCGCCTCCTACTTCTCTGTCCTGGTGTTCCCCTACAATGCTGGAACAAGCCTACAAAAGGCATTTAAATACAAAAAATTATAACAACCCTTCCAAGTATTTAATATTTCTCTCAGTCAAGATAAACACAATGCTAGAACTACTAATATAGACAATAAGAGGCAAATAAAAGAGAAAAACACATCTCTTATTTCTCTCTTGCTTTCCTTCCTGAAGTCACCACAGGTTTGCCATGTTGCTTTGCTGACAGAGAATGCAGCTCCAAAGTAACATCTGTTTGTCTACAAGATTTTCATCAGCTACATGCACTGCAGGTTTTATACTTTAACTTCTAAACTGTCAGATATTTACCAGAAAAACAAATTGAGGAGCATATGGTACACAAAAGTGGAAGAACTGGCCATTATTTTTAAGACAACAAATAAAGGCCCCACACCATTCTGGGCTGAGCATTTACAACAGTTAACACATGCCTTGCTCTTGGCTAGATCGCCTTTTACAGTCAAGGCCGTACCTCAGGTACCATCCTTTAATCTGACATATGGAACCAGCCAAATCTGCCATCACAGGGTTCAGCTCTTTCATTGTGTTTTGATCCTGTTTGTTTTATCCTTTAAGGATATTTGCTTTGGAAGAGACAACTCATGGCTGAAGAACTATGACTAAATAGCTTATTTGCTAAGAGCAACCGATCTGCACTGGCACTGAAGTATGAGAACAATTAGCTATTGACCTCTAATTAATAAAAAATGATTTGGTAAAGACGGAAGTACACAAAGCTTATGTTTACAAAGTAGCCTAATGCTTTTTAAAAGTAATATATTTAATAAGAATAAATCTTAGATGAATGACTTAAAAGAAGACATTTGGTCTCAGTTATCATAAATTACTACAATTTAACAAATATGCCTGACAACTGTAACAGAAAAGCAACTCTGTTAAACACACACCACCCCCTCCTCTTCAACCATCTCCTCTTCCTCCTCCTCCTCCTCTTCCCCCCTCCTCCTCCTCCACCAACACCACCATTACTACCCACCACACACCACTTCCACCCACCACCACCACCACCACCACCACCACCACCACCATCACTAAAAAACATGGAAGGGCTAAAGAGATTGGCTAGCAGGTAGAAAGTGCAAGCTATTCTTGAAGAGGACTCAAGTTCAGTTCCCTGAACCTAGGTAGGTAACTCACAGGCAGCTATAATTCTAGCTCCATGAGGTCTCTTTGGCCTTGGTGTACACCTGCAATCATGTGCACAAACTCTTCCCACTCTACATACAAACACAATTCAAAAACATTTAAAAACAAGGGAAGTGCTTATAGGCATATAATGAAATTACTTACTAATAAAGAGATCTAACAAATCAATGACAATTGATTCACAATTCAATAGAAAAATAAAAGGGTCATCGACAGGCAAGTCACTAAAAAATAAGTCAATAAACACATAGGATTGCCAAGTCTTAGTAAAGAGACATAGATCACATTGCAACAAATTTTTACCAAAGAGTTGGAAGATTTAACTTGCTTTCTCCTCCACACATGGTATCAGTATAGGGTATTCGAACTGTACTTTTGGAACTAGGATTGAACTCAGGGCCTTCGGTATGTGGGGCACGCATTGTACCCCTCAATGACACTATTAGCTAGCAAATGGTTCCAGGGTCAATACAACACATATTTTTGCATTCAAATGTTCGCATATAATTTGCCTAAAACTGATTCATAGAGATAAAAATATGCCCAGTATAATAAGGAATTATTGAACTATCAGTCATAGAATGTACTGAGCCTACTTGGTAAGCTGGAAAAATGAGCTCTCAAAATGGTTTCCTATAAAAACAAGAGGCAGAAAATTTCAGGGCAAGATGAGAATGCTGTCTTGAAAAAAGTCATCAGAACTCACAAGTCTGTAACAAAAATTATTAGGTTTTATAATTGTATACTTTGCACATGGTAGGGGAATATTTGCTCAGTATTCTAAGGCATCTGTCAACTAGTAGATAGCAAACAGCTATATCCCCTTTCTTGAAAAATATTTTACTTAAAGATATGTAAAGAAATCTTTAACATTTATCTGTATGATATAGAACATACTTTTTCAAGTAAGTTATTCCTTCAATAACATATCCCAATAGAATAAATTCATATGTATTTTTGGCTGTTTTGGTTAATAATGAAACTGTCTATAAGTATAGACATTATTTTTGTGTGTGTTGTATGTGTTCATGCACATGTGGGTATATATGTGTGGGAGAGGGGTGCACAGATGTGCATGAACATGTGAGGGCTATGTGTAAATCTCGGAATCTTGAGACCCCTTACTCAGAAGCTATCTACCCCATCTATCCATCTACCCATGTATCCATCTGCCTGTCCATCTGTCTCTCTGTATATCTGTCTATCTATTTATCTTTCTATCTATCTATGTATTTAAGATAGGGTCTCTCACTGGGACCCAATGCCCACTTATTCAGGTAGGCTGTCTGGTCCACAAACCTTGAGATCTTCTTCTCTCTCCCTTCTTGAACTGGGATTACAACTTTGTACTCCACATATGGGTATTTAAATGAGTGTTAGGAATTGAATTTGGGACATTGTGCTTGTGTAAGCACTTTAACAACTGAACTATTGCCCCAGCTCTTAACTATATATTTTTTGAGTACTGTAAATAGCATTTTAAAACATATTACTAATATAGCTGTTGCCCAACAGTGGGGATATGGAGAAGGAAGAGACAGCCTCCAGTAGTCAAACAGACCCCCTAAGTGGAGGGATAGGGGACATTAATCCAGCTACAAAACATTTGACTCCAAATTGCCCCTGTCTAAAACAAAAGCTGGAAGAAAAATGGAGCAGAGACTGAAGGAATGGCTAACCAGTGGCAGGCCCAACTTGGGATCCATCCCATCGGCAGGCACTAATCCCTGACACTATTACTGAAGCTATGTTGTGCTTGCAGACAGGAGCTTAGCATAGCTGTCCTCTGAGACAGCAGCTGACTGAGACAGATGCAGACACAGCCAAGCATTGGATGGAGGTCAGGGATCCCTATTGAAGAGTTAGGGGAAGGATGGAAGGAACTGAAGGGATATCAACCCCATTGGAAGATTAACAGTGCCAACTAACCTGGGTCCCAGGAGCTCCTAAAGACTGAGCCACCAACCAAAGAGCATATTGAGGCTGACCCAACCCCCTGGACCCCCTACTGCCTTATCTGGTCTCAGTGGGAAAGGATATGCCTGCTAGAGACTTGATGCCATGGGGTATGTGGGGGGAGTGGGGAGTGGGGAGTGGGGAATGGGTTACCATCTCATAGGTGAAGAGAAGGGGGGATGGGGAAGAACTCACTAGGGGGGACCAGGAGGGGAGGGCAACATTTGGGAGATAAATACATAAAATAGATTAATTAATAAAAATAATTATGGGGGTTGGAGAGATGGCTTAGTAGTTAAAAGCACTGACTGCTCTTCCAGAGGTCCTGAGTTCAATTCCCAACAACCACACAGTGGCTTACTACCATCTGTAATGAGATCAGATGCTCTCTTCTGGTGTGCCTGAAGACAGCAACAGTGTACTCACATAAAACAAATAAATAAATCTTTAAAAAAATAATTACAAACCACAAAAACAACCAACAGGACAAGATACTCTGAAAGGCATAATAGTGTTTCTTACATTTTGGGGTCAACGAGCAGTTACCTAATCATACTTAAGGCCTACTTAACAGGAAGGAATTCATGCTTGGTACTGTAAACAAAGCCAACCGCCCATAGTTGGTGAGGGCATGGAACCTAGCAGAGAAACCACCACTGCCACTTAACTACTCACTACAGTTCCAGTGCTCAGGCTCGCCCTCTGAGGCAGACATGGAATAGATTTGATGGTGGATTGGGGTATATATGTGCAGGAGAGGCAGAAACAGGAGGATCAGGTGGGGAGGGAGAGGAGAGATGAGGGGGAGAATGCAGTGAGAGACAGTTAGAATTGAGGGGTGTCTGAAGGGCACTATGGAAACCTAGTGCAGGGGAAACTTCCTAATACATGAAGGTGATCCTAATGAAGTCCCTAATGAGGGAGATGGATTCACAATCAGCCATCTCTTGTCACAAAATGAAGCTTCCAGTTCTGGGACTAGGTTAAATCCAATGGAGGTGTTGTGTTGTTCTGGATGGGCAGAGCTGGGTGGTGGTGGTGGTGGTGGTGGTGGTGGTGGTGGCGGCGGCGGTGGTGGTGGTGGTGGCGGTGGCGGTGGTGGCAGTGGCGGCACACGCCTGTGATGCCAGCACTCTGGGTGTGATGTCAGCACTCTGGGAGGCAGAGGCAGGCAGATTTCTGAGTTCGAGGCCAGCCTGGTCTGCAGAGTGAATTCCAGGACAGCCAGGGCTATACAGAGAAACCCTGTCTCAAAAAAAACAAAAACAAAAACAAAAACAAAAACAAAAACAAAAACAAAAACCAAATCCAAAAATAAATAAATAAATAAAAATTAAAAAAAAAAAAGATCTGGATGGGCGGGGATGTGGGGGTGGGACTGGGAGGAGCAGAAGGGAAAGCTAAAACCAGATTATACTGGATAAGGGAGGAATTTATTTTCAATAAAAGGAGAAAAAAATTTTAAAAAAGGAAGTGAAAAACTACACAATGAAAGTTCTCCTAAGTTTTTTCTTTTCAATATGCATGAGTGTTTTGCCTGCATGTATGTCTGTACACATATTGTGAGCCTAGTGTCCATAGAGGCCAAAAGAAACCATTGAATTCTCTAGAAATGGAGTTACAGAGGTTGAGAGCCAATGATGTAGGTACTGGGATTTGAACAAGGGTCCTGTGGAAGAGCAGTCAGTGCTAAGCCTGCCAGCCCCAATCAAGGTTCATTGTAAAATGATGTAATATAATAATTCAGGGGTCATAAAATCAAAGAAAAAATCATCTGTTTTCAGGTTTGTTTTTGAAGCAAAAGATTAAAGTTGTGTTAATATTTTTCCTTTTATACATGCAACAGCTTAAAGATTTGTGAGTGTACAGCAACAGGGATATTTAGCGTCTTTGCCTCTCATCTGGAGTGAAGATGAGAGGCTGTGGAGGACTCAAGTCTCCGGTTAGGTAGGTTATTATGACGGAGCAACAGCCAGCTAACACATGGGTTCTGAGTAATTTTTTCTTTTATCAGTTATGCCTAATTCTCATTATTTTAATTTTTAAAAGGATTATTTCTTTTTTTATGTGCATGGGTGTTTTGTCCACACATGTGTATGTGCATCATGTGCATGCCTGCTACCTGAGAAGGTCATAAGTCTTTGGATGCCCAGGGACTGGGGTTACAAATGGCTGTGAGTCACCATGTGTGTTCAGGGAATTGACCTCAGGTTCTCGACAAGGAATGCTCTTAACTACTGAGCCAACTCTTCAGCCCCTACTTCTCATTTTTAATGTACCACTGGGCACTTAGTTAGAAGAAGCATAGAGTAACACTGATGCTGAATACAACCTCATGAGGGAAATAAATTTAAAATTCAAGTCACTAAATCAGTAAGTTGCATTGTGAGGTCAAATCATTGCTTAGTTTTCCTTTGTTGTAGTGAGGACTAAACTACCTACAACATCTTCATGAAATATCAGCATATGAAGGTGGAAAACTAACTGTTAATTCATTTTCAGTGTCAAACCTTAGAGTGCAAACACTGTCTCAGAAGTGGCCTCTCCACAGCACAGCCGAACTTTCATCTGTTTTACTTATTTTCACCCTACGCCGAACATTACCGCTTGGCAAAACTCAACAGTTTAGCTTTTATTACATACCAGAAACATCCTTATAGATCTAACAAATATTATTAACCATATTTAAAACATTATAAAGCAATCAATGTAAAATAACTTCTTTTCTTATACTGAGGCAAAAGAGGTGCTTGCAATGCTACCTTGAGATTCATTCATGCACTGCTGTTAAAGAGATTCAAGACACAGGACGGCTGAGAAATGTTGGCGAAATACTGCTAAGGTTTTTGATCATTTTAAAGCCAGAAAAGTTTCAATTAATGATGGAGGAGGCAAAACACTGATTTTCACACTGTCAAGTGAAATGCAGCAAGCTGGAGCAACTGGTTAGCTTTATTAAGGTATCTTATTAAGATGGCTTATTAAGTTCCTCGCTACTGTTTTCATAGGGCTTTAGATGGATACCAAACTTTAAAATGTAGGATTCTTTCCTTCCTAACTTTCATAAAAGTCATATATAATTAGCACTGAATGAAATTTTCTAATGTCAACATTTCAAATTTTGATTAACAGGGAATACAAATCAACCTTATTCAAGTTTAATTCAAAAGACTAGCAACATCCTTTGGGAGACTAGTAGAGATAATATAGCAATGCAACTTCAAATTTCAGACTAAGCCACAGGCCTACAAAGTAAAGTAATATTCAACTTATTAAGCTGGCATGGTGACAGACATTTTCTCTGCTGGATTTAAGTTTGATTCATAAAACCATACGTCCACAAATTGAAATGAACATTTAGGGTATGGGATGTAATCAGAACCCTTGCATTGATGTATATGTTGTCTGATTTACACAGAGTCTGAAAGGTGGCTATAACAAAGATAATGCAGTAGTTGAGAAACAAAAGTGGTACAGGTGTCAACCAGAATGCAGACTGTGGTAACTTTTATGCGCACCATACATTAGAAACTCTTGTCAAATTCTAAAGGCTGGGAGGAAGCCTTGATCAACCAGACCTGTACCAGGGTATTTCATAACAAGCAACACCATTCACTGGAAACCAGAGTAAGGTAGGAAATCTCAGAAAGTTATTGCTTTTTGTTATGTTTTAGGAGTGAAGACGAATTAGGAGTCTATTTCTCCCAACAGCAAGGCTGCTTCATCAAAATTTTGAACTTCAGAGATGTCTAACCTTTCAACTTTGTAAAATGACAGTATCATCTACAGTGTTCACATTCAAGAATGGCACGATAAAGTCACCAAAAATTTTGCAAATTACCCCTCATCGGTGTTTTAAAGAAGTCTCTGGTTTTGTGTTGGGGCTGCATTTATAGCTGTACAAACCTAGTGAGGCTGTGTGCGGCCTGTGGCTGCAGCTTGGCATGCCTGGATAGTCTTAACATTGACATGGGTGTCAAGGTAAGATTTGCATCATAGTTCTTAATGTTGATAAAGGTTGGGGAGGTTAGTTCTGTGGAGAGAAAGAGCATTGCCTTTCTGAGCACATAGGTTCCACCCTCGGCACTACACAAACCACACAAACAAACCCAAGCAAAACCTAAACCACGCAGACTACTTAAGCCACAATAATTTTCATAGTACATTTTAAAGAAGACATCCCTAATGATTTTTCAAAGACACCGAATATTCTAAATTTCTATGTGCGTTATTTGTAGGGATCAGGGTCTCACTTCGCTGTCCTCACTGGTCTTAAACTCATGATGCTTCTGCCTTAAACTTCCAGATCGTGGGACTGCAGACCTGTGCCCTACACCAAGCCCCATGGTAACTTCTCACCAATTGGCTGGCTGACTAATTGGCTGACTAATTGGCTCTGTTTAAATTAAACTTACTGAGTCATTAGATGGTGGTTTTCAAAATCTGTTATTCTACCTAAATTTATAATTGATCTTTCTCTGTACAAAAGGATTTTTCTTTTTTTCCCAAATGTTTCTTTTTATTGAAAATTTTCTTTATTTACATTTCAAATATTATCCCTCTCCCAGAAACCCCATAGCCCATCCTCCCTCCCCCTGCGTCTATGAGGGTGCCCCTCCACCCACCTCACTCCCACCTCCCTGCCCTCTATTCCCCTACACTGGGGCATCTATGGAGTCTTCTTCATAGGACCAAGGACCTCTCCTCCCATTGATGCCTGACAAGGCCATCCTCTGCTACAAATGCAGCTGGAGCCATTTGTATCCCTTGGTTGATGGCTTAGCTCCCAGGGATTGGGCCATTAACCAAGGATTTTTCCTTTTAGTAACCTTTTTGTTTTCAGTGTCTTTGTAGGCTCTGAGATGTAAGAGTTCACCATCCTCTAACTATAGTTATCCCAAAATTATTCCAAACCTATGACGCTGGTTCCTGTATCCCTCCATACAAGAGCATATACAAATGAAGTAGAATTTGATATCAAGTGCAAATGATAATCATACTCAGTACATACGTTCATTGAATCAGTTATATTCTCATTTCCTTTTAATGGGAAATTGTTATAAGAAACTAAATTTTGGACTACATCTATGGTTGTAAAAGATCTTAGTGGATAGAGCTCAGAAAAATATTTTAATCATGAGTTCATATTGATAGTTCTAGTTCAAATTTAATGTTGAAGTATGCTTTTCTTTTTTCTTCTTTTTTTTCTTTGATAGGGTTCTTTCTTCTTCTTCTCATTATTATTATTATTATTATTAATTTTTTTATTCTCCTTTATCCTCCTCCTGGTCCACCCTCTGTTTCTCATCCCATACCTCCTCCCCACTTTCCAAGAGGTTGTCATTCCCCTAACCCCACACAAAAGACCTCCCCATTCCCTGGGGTCTCAAGTTTTTCAAGGATTAAGTGCATCTTCTCTCACTAAGGCAGACTAGGCAGTTCTCTGCTGTATATGTGTCAGAGCTCTCATATCATCTGGTGTATGCTGCCTGGTTGGTGGCTCAGCGTCTGAGAGATCTTGGGGGTCCAGGTTAGTTGAGACTGCTGGTCTTCCTCTGGGGTTGCCCTACTCCTCAGCTTTTCCCAGCTTTCCCTAATACAATCACAGAAATCCCTGGCTTCTGTCCATTGGTTGCATGTAATTATCTGCATCTGTCTCAGTCAGCTGCTTGTTGGGCCTCTCGGAAGGCAGACATGCTACGCTCCTGTCAATAAGCATACCACAGCATTGGTAATAGTGTCAGGCCGTGAAGCCTCCCCTTGAGCTGGATTCTAGTTTGGGCCACTCATTAGACCTCCTTTCCCTCAGGTTCTTTCCAGTTTTGTCCCTGCAGTTCGTTCAGACAGGTATAATTCTGGCTCAGAGTTTTTACGGTGCCATGGCAACTCTGTCCCTCCACTTGATGTCCTGTCTTTCTACTGGAGGTGGACTCTACAAGTTCCCTCTCCTCACTGTAGGGCATTTCATCTAAGGTCTCTCCGTTTAAGTCCTTACAGGTCTCTGGTACATTCTAGAGAGTCCCCTCATCTCCTACCTCCCAAGGGTTGCCTGTTTCCATTCTTTCTGCTGGCCCTCAGGGCTTCAGTCCTGTTTTCCCCCTCCAATACCTGATCAAGTTCCCCCTTTCCCCTCCCTGTCTCCTCTTCCACCCAGGTTCCTCCCACCCTCTGAGCCCCGCCCCTGGTGCCCTGTGATTGCTTTTTTCTCCCTCTCAAGTGGGACTGAGACATCCTCATTTGGGCCCTTTGGCTAGTTAACCCTCTTGAGTTCTATAGATTGTATCCTGGGTATTCTGTACTTATTTGGCTAATAGTCACTTACTAGTGAGTACATACCATGCATGTACTTTTGGGTCTGAGTTACCTCAGTCAGGATGATATTTTCTAGTTCCATCATTTGCCTGCAAAATTCATAATGTCTTCATTCTTAATAGCTGAGTAGTATTCCTTTGCGTAAATAAAAATATGCTTTTCTTAATGGCATTTATTTTTATAGCTAAAACCTTGCTGCTTAATATTATTACTTATTACTTAATCAATCCAAAATATTAAAAAAATCATTTCAAACTCTAAAATTTATGATTTCTTTTCATTCCTTTGGGTCCTTAGAATATACAACCATGAAGATATGCAGAGTATGATGAACAAAAGTTCTTCAGGCTGGTCTGATGACTCTGAGAAAGGCATTTTCTGTGTAAGCCTGGTGACCTGAGTTCACTAGCCCAAAGCCACTTAAAGGCGAAAGGAAAGGGACTTCAGCAAGTCATTCTCTGATCTGCACGTGTGCAATCACTCTCATCATGTGCACATGCAAAATAATAAAAAGAATGAAACATACTCCAGCGAATTTCTTTCTCTTTATAAGATCTTGTTAGTTTGTTATTATATAATAGTTATATATATTTATTGCTATTTGTATTTATTTTTAGGTGTGACTATTTTAGTTTCTGAGTATGTAAAACACTGATATAGTTCTAGCACTAGAACTGGAGGCAATATTTTCATTGGTCTCTGGATATTTGTCCTGTTCCTCTTATTCCTCTTATTCCAGGGTAAGTAATTTTTTTTAAGTCAGCAAATATGTCCTGAAAATTACTCAAGATCAGTTTATAGACTAAGCTGTCTACTCTTTTAATAGTTACATTGCATTCTCTTATGAGAATATATTACTGTCTTAGTTAGGATTTTATTGCTGTGAACAAACACCATCACTAAGGCAACTCTTACAAGGGCTTACAGGTTCAGAGGTTCAGTCTATTATCAATGTGAGAGCATGGCAGCGTCCAGTCAGACATGGTGCAGGAGGAGCTGAGAGTTCTACATCTTCATCTGAAGGCTGCTAACAGAATACTGGCTTCAAGGCAGCTAGGATGAGGGTCTTAAAGCCCACACCCACAGTGACATACCTACTTTAACAGGGCAATACCTTCTAATAGTGCCACTCCCTGGGCTGAGCATATACAAACTGTCACATGCCACTAGCTGGTGCACATAGGCTTGTCCACACATATGAGTCTATGGGGCCATACCTAAATATAGCATAATGCAAAATACATTTAGTACAACTTCCAAAGTCCACATAGTCTATAGCAGTCTCAACAATGTTAAAAGTTCAAAGCTCAAATTCTCTTCTGAGATTCATCCAATCACTTAACAGTAACTCCCAAAGCAAGACAGGAAACCAGCTGGGCAAACTCCAAACTCTGCATCTCCAAGGCTGATGTCAAAGCAGTCTTCAAATCTCCAACTATTTTTCCATCTTTGTTGACTGCAACAAACTTCTTTTTCCTAGACTGGTTCTACTCCCTATTAGCAGTTTTCCTCAGCAGATAACCCACAGTTCTGGCATCTTGGATATCTTGGGGTCTCCAAAGCAACATTAATTTTTCAGTTTCTTGTTTCAATGTCTTGGATCCACACATGATCTTCCAGGCTCCTTCAAAGGGCTGGTGTCCCTTCTCTAGCTCTGACCTCTGTAGAACTCTAGGCTCTGGTTGGTTCATCTCTACTGCTGCTGATGTTCTTGGTGGTCATCCCATGGCACTGGCATCTCCAATATACTGGGGTCTTCTGTTGCAACTAGACTTCACCAATTGTTTCTTATGGTTCTCTTCATGGTGCCAAGCATGATTTCCTTCAGTACTGGGTCATCAACTGCAACTGAGGCTGTACCTTTACCAATGAATGGCCTTCCATGGCTTCTCATAGTGTCAAGCCTCAGCTGCTCTTCATGACCCCTTCATGCCTTCAAAGTCAGTATGACTTGGGCAATTCTTACACATTACCAAGTCCAGCTGTAGCATGAGGTACAACTGGCTATCTCTGGAACATAGTTTCTTTGTGCTCTCAGAAAACACTTCCCAGAAGATTTCACCTCAGTGGTGCTGGTCTCTTCTTAATCACCACTAATTTCTTAACTCCAGCTAACCACCATCTATTGTCGCAGTAGTCCCTTCTATTCTGAACTTTAAAGCCAGAGTCACATGGCCAAAGCTGCCGAGTTCTGCTGCTTGCTAGGGCTGGAACATGGCCCCTTGTTCTAATACCTTATCACCAGCCTTCTGTTTTCCAACTCCTTCACTGCCTAAACTTGGCTGTCCTGGAACTTGCTCCATAGAATGACTTTGAACTCAGATCTGCATGCCTGTCTCCTAAGCACTGGGAGTAAAGTGCTTGGATTTAAGCTTTTCTTTACCTAGAATTTGCTCTGTTCTAGGCTGGCCTTGAACCCAGAGATCTGGTTGTCTTTGCCTCCTGGGATTAAAGGCTAGTACTACCATTCCTGGACCTAAAATTAGTAGGGTGGGATCTTGCTCCAAGGTCACTACTCCCTTAATTCAATTTAATATCCTTGAACACAGGATTCAGCTCCATTTCACTTCCTGATGCCTTTTTAGTACTCAAACCATATATTTTATATTTTCTTTTCTCAGCTTGCTGTGCTTGTTTAAAAAGTTCTTCCTGAGACTTAACCAGAGAACAAAGTCTATGATGGGCACTTCTGAGACTTCCTTTGTCAATGCAATTAATATGAGTCTCTTCACCTTAGCCTAACTCTTCAGACAAGGGCAAAAAGTAGCCAAATTCTTCACCAAAATACCACAAAAAACTGTCTCTAGGCCACATATTGAAATTCTCCACTGAAACCTCTTGGAACAGGTCTGATTAATTCAAATTACTCTCAGTAACAAAATCTTCCAAATTTCTATTAAGCCTCATTTAAACTGTTCTACTGCTTCCCAAATCCAAGGTCCCCAAATCCACATTCTTCCAAACAAAAGCATGGCCAGGCCTATCACAGCAATACCCAAGTCACTGGTAAAAATTTCTATCTAGTTAGGGTTTTATTGCTATGAACAGACACCATCACCAAGGCAACTCTTATAAGACTCTTTATAAGACAACATTTAATTGGAACTGGCTTACACATTTAGAGGTTCAGTCTATCATCATGAAGGCAGGAATATGGCAGCATCCAGGCAGACATTGTACAGGAGGAGCTGAGAATTCTACATCTTCATCTGAAGGCTGTTAGCAGAATACTGACTCCCAAGCAGCTAGGATGGGGGTCTTAAAGCTCATGCCCAC
This sequence comes from Apodemus sylvaticus, assembly GCF_947179515.1. NCBI lineage: Eukaryota > Metazoa > Chordata > Mammalia > Rodentia > Muridae > Apodemus > Apodemus sylvaticus. Next base: position 65,426,754 of record NC_067477.1, read on the forward strand.
AGTGACACACCTACTCCATCAAGGACACAGCTATTCCAACAGGGCCTCACATTCTAATAATGCCACTCCCTGGGCCGAGCGTATATAACCATCACAACCACTACTTGTGTTTTTTTCATTTGCTACTAGCAGTAATAATTTTGGAGTCATTTCATATTTATGGAGGTATATATGCAGGACAGAGCCCTGGGAGTCATTTCCCTTAAAGGATAAGCACATGTGTCATTTACTGCCAAGCTCTCTTCTTTGGGGCAATGTTTTACCACTTTGCTTTCCCACGTGTAATACAGAAAAATGCATATAACTTTTTGCTTTCAGTTTCCAAGATTTATGCTTACAAACAATCTCCTCCTCAAAAGGCTAAAACATTAATACTTTTTTATTGTTATTTCTGCACCCAAAGACATAATTCTAATTTTGAAATTTAACATCTATATTTTGGGTAGGAGCAAATTTTCTTTATTAAGCTTCTATGAATATGAATATGATTATCTGATCCTTCAGCTTTGCTTTGAAGTGCAGCAAGCAGCCCATTCGCCCCGTCTTCCAGATGGGACCACTGAGAGGAAGCACAACTTACTCTGCATCTCTCTCACAGCAAGCCAGGGCTCTGCTACACCACTTGTACTCCTATTAGATGCGAAGCTGCAGGCTCTTTAACACGCAGCTCTAGTCTACCAGTTTAACACGTATTCCTGTAGCTCGCTGCATAAAAAGATTTAGTGATATAGACAGCTATACTTACTTCATGAATAGCAGAAATAAAGATATTACTGAGTTAGGCTTATATGTTTAGTTTATTTTAGATAAAGCTTCAATTGTTTGGGTTTAATTTAAGAACTTTATAGACTATCCAAATCTAGGAACAATGTTAACCCTGGAGAAAATCGGTCATATTTTAATTTAAATTTATTTTAAATTAAATTTAACTCAATTATATAAATATAAGCGACAAGTCAAATATGAAGTATTATTTTTTATATATAAAAATACTTGTTTTCGAAGATTTTATAATATTAAGTGAAAACAACCAAAAATATAACTCCAAGACTAGGTCAGTGCTCAAAGGGTAAACATCTCTTTTACATTTCCCAGAAAGGGAAGACAAAGCTCTGTTCATATACAAAACTGTCTAAGCTATTGTTGTAATAATACTGATTTGTCCCTGTCAAATGGCAGCATATCTACCAAGTGAGCTTCATAAAATTATTAACAGGTGGCATTCATCAGCACTGTAAATCAAACAGAGGCCATGAGATCAGTAACCATAAATATAAGCCCTAATTTTGTCTCATTTTCATGATGGAGACTATTTCACACAAAGTACAATCTGTATGCTAAAGATGACATTTATTTTTGAACTTTAAAAATAAAGACATTCGACCCACATGTAATAGGCACTCTCTTTATCCTTTTTTTTTTTCTTTTTGAGACACTGACCTGTATACTCATCAAAACTTACCACCACATCTTTATGTTATTAAATCTTTGTTTTGATCTATTAGTATTCACCGAAGTGGCATTTTATAAAACTGCACACTGGGTAGCCAAGGCTGGAGGTGACCATCTGCGGCTTTAGAGTCTGCCTTTGAACCAATGAAAGGAGCTTTGTGTTTCCATCGCTGAGTTTGATTCTTGTGGTCATTAGGCATTCCCCTCAGATCGCATCAACCGAGCTGTCCTCGCTTACGCCCATGTGTTAACTTCTCTTCTCCTCGTGGCTCCCTTTGCCAGTTCTACTCAAGAATGACTATTGGGTCTTAGTCATTCTTTAACACATTCTTCTCACAGCTGTGTTAAAAAAGAGCACCAGAAAGTCTTCCTGAAACCCATATGTGTATCTGGTCAGCTCTCTGTCTAGGGTCACCTCACATTGTGGTGTGATTATACAGGGATTCATTCTTGTTCTGGAACTGTGCCTCTCCCATCACCCTGGGAAAGATTAGGCCCTCGCAAAGGCAGGACTGGAGAACTTGGAAGGCGGATGTGAAAACACATAACTCAGTTTACAAGGAAGATTACCTTAAGAAAGATGTGTGAAAGTATTAAATGTTATTTGTTATTCTTATGTATTTTATAAATAATAATATAAAGAGAGATCACATATGGTTTATGCATGCTTCCAGGATACTTCAGAGGAAACAGTAAAATGTCACAATATTCTATGAATGATTAATAGTTTGTATAACTACCAAAAAATCGTAAAAATTAAGATTATTAAGTTATAGAATATCATTTGAATATCAAATTTTAATATTAAATTTTGCTTGTCAGCTGTTCCACAGAAACATCTGATAAATCAATGTAAATACTTCTTCATTATACTTTACTTAGGTTAAGAACAGATGGAAAAATCTGCCTCTGTCGAGTTTAAGAGTCCATAACAACTAGAAATGGAGAGATAGATGGCGTAGTGGTTAAGAATATAATGTAAAAAGAAAAAAGTATAATTCAGCTGCTACTCCATATAGTATCATTACAGATTATTTCCTTTTTGAATGCACAGGATCAAGAGTGAAGTTTAAGTATATAATGTGTTCCCATAATTTCAACATCAAAGATATGCTGAAGCAAGCAAAGATTTCTTTATGGATTTATTGAAAAAATCTCTGTCCCAGAAGGAAGCAATAGTCAACTACAGAATCTTAGAATTTGAATTAAATTTAAACTTCTCCTTCAGTCCATCAGAGTTCCTGTGGAAATTTTCAGTGGCAGTTTTAGTATATCAGATTTTCAATAAGGCTTTATTATGGGCAATCTTAGCTTTAAGCTATATAAAGTATACATTCTCTACACTAATAATACGAATGTATATTTGGTATACTAATTCTACTATACTAATTTTACACTAATAAACCAATTTATGTGTTTAAAACAGAGACAGCAAAGGGGAAGTTCTAAGAGTTCCAGAAAATGTTAGTACAATGATCCATTACATCAACACATTAAGTATAACAGGCCATCCAAACAGTAATGATGAAAAAGAAAAACTCAATTTTACAATAGATCCACACCCTTTATCAGTGATTTATTTCATTAGGCAATCACTTCCGGGAAAATTGAAAACATTTAATTCATATTCGTTCTGTTAGCTACTAAACCATATTTAAGAAAGATTTAATTTTAAAGAAGTATACAGGATCAGTGCAGCCCATTGAAATTTAAACTGTAGAAGGGTTCTGACTGCATCTAAGAACAGAATTAAGGAAAATGATGCTAGGTAGAACTCACACACGTAACTTTTGCTAATATGAAAGCCACATTTGATCCTAGACATAAGAGCTCCTGTTATACTTTTCTGTCTATCAATTTCTAGCCAAAATGTACCTGGTTGTTTAGGTAGATTCTGTAATTGTCCTGGGTGCCGAGGTTTGCCTTTGGCTTTGTTAATCACTGTGGTACTAGGATCAATGAGAGGAAAAGAAAACACGGGTGTGCATGTGTGGACCTCTCATGCAGGCTTTTGCTCCTTTTTCTTTTCTTCCTTTCAGTAACGAAAAACATGTTACTGAATCATGCTCATCTGCTTTGGTATGCAGAAGCGTATATTAACTCAGCTTTAGTAGACATTTCTGTATACTGCAGCACAGCGTCTGAAATGAAGAGGCTATCACATGCCACAAAGAGAGACATAATTTAGTTTTCAGTTCCTGCTTCCATCCCTGTCTCTGCTCTTTCTGAGGGCTAACTCTTAGGGTCTGTCTTAGGCGGGAGGGTATATAGAGTCTTGGATTCACTGAGCTCCTTTCTCCCTTTCCCTTCGAATGCACTCTAATTCTGGGTTAGGAGACAATCCTAATAAGCCTACATTAATCCTTGCATAGTATAGAGGAGAGAGCCAGAGAATTAAAATTATGTTTCTTCATGTTAAAGTGAGGAATTCCCTAAAGGTTAAGCTGTGGCCCAAATTCCTTAAAAACACAAATGAATGCAATTAATTAATTAGAGAACTGTATCTCTTTCTGCACACAATGAAAGTAGATCTAAAACAACTTACTTTAGGAACTTGAGGGATAAAGGTGCTCCACTAGATAAATCCTGGAATTGGTAATTTTAAGAAAAAGATATACTTGTTTTTACAGAGAACAAGATTTATATTTTTGGTAAGTTAAATATATACTCGGGTAATTGAAAAATCACAACTCACAAATTCACAATCTCACATTGTACAAAACCACACCACGTGTCTAAGGTGGAGACAGCATATTCTGGTGCTCAGCGTCGTACAGAGGCTCAGGAGTCAGCTGAACACATCGCCTGCATGCAAATGACAGCAGAGCTGTGCTTAATGAGATACAGAGTTAGAAAGTGCAGATCTGGGTGAGCATGTCAAAGGAGTGTCACTGAGGATGCGTCTTCCCAGGAAAGTTTTAAGTGTCAAACACTAAACACATCTGGAGGCCTGCCTTTAAGGCTAATGCCTTCTACTCTGTCATCTGTACTAATGCATCCGAGACGACTCCGGACACTGTTTTAAATATTAATTTACTCTGTATGGTGAGTTGAGGATTTGTAAAAGTTATTCTTTGATTCAATTCACAAGCATTCCTGGTATTAATACATGTCTAAAGCTGCTGCGAAATTAATATGGTCCCGCCAAGAATTTATAAGAAAAAACAGACAAAGTTGACAAGGAAACACCGTATTGAAGTGATCATGTAATTTAAAAAAAAAAAAAGTGTTCACAGACACTTTTCACATTAATCTGTTTAAGCATATTTTTGCATAACTATTTTTCTTTATGGTAAAAAATCAATTCTGGAGAAAGTAACACACTGAAATGTCTAGTGGATTCTTCTGATAAAAAATAGTCCGCCTTTTCGTTTTTTTGGTTTTTGGTTTTTATAAGCTGAGAAACGGTGGATGCTCAGCTCCCTTCCCAGACGCAGCCTTCTATCCCACTTTATAATTCAACCTGCAAACAGATTAAGCAGCTGAGTTTGTGGAAAGCGTGTTTGCTCTGTGCTAAGAACCCTTGTGTGACACTATGGTGACTCCCCTGACACTTTGAAGGGAATTGCACACAGCTCTTACTCATCAGCAGGGAAACTAGGCTGAGAATTCACAATTCCTTTGTAGCATCAACTTCTTCATAGAACTCAGTATTTGGCTAAGAGGCAGGAAAGACTCTGTTGGCTTTCTATGTTTTCTTTTCTTCTTCCTGTCAATATCACTAAAAAAAAAGGCAGTATGCTGTTTTCAAAGACAACTTTAAAAATCTATCAAGTGAAGTATTTTATCATAATCTCTGATATTTTGAAACTATAAAATTTAAATGAGAAGAAATCATGTAATTTTTGAGCAATTGATTTTTTTAAAAGAAAAAGATGAACAGAAGTTCTAAAGAGCTAAGATAACTTTTCTTGAATTTTTCTTGAAAATACGTGCAAAAGTCTTTTAAAAAAAGTTGTTACATCCATTTGTCTGATTTATTCATCATATATTAATAGCCAATGAGAGAATTTGAATAATGTTGCTGTAAATCTGGCTTATAGGATGATGATAATATGATATGATAATGATAAATACAATTATTTGAATGTAAAATTTAGACCTCTGAGAGACTCACCTGACTATCTTGATGGTCATTACATCATCAATGAATCACAAACCCTCATGAACATAAAAGAAACATTTACTGGAATGGTATGTCTATTTTCTCTTTAGTAAACAGATCAGAAGTGGTCTTTAGGAAAAAAAAAACATTAAAAGACATTTTTATTACAAAGTTTCTGTGCTCTTAAACCATTTAGTTACCTATACCTCTCCACAGCTTCTGTCTTCACAACCTATCAAAAACAATATAAAGGCTAAATCATTAGTATTCATCAAATCTATGCATGTTTTAAGATAGAAGTACATGTATCCAGCAAAAATTCAAAGAAACACAGCAGACTTTAGCCTTCCCCAATGGCTTTTCATTATTGACATTTTTGATTTAAAAAAGTATTTATGTTTATTTATGCGTATGTTATCTGTGTGTGTATGCCACACCCACTCAGATAACTGCCAAGTTCAGGAGATGGTGTCAGATCCCATTGGAGCTGGAGTTACAGGTGGTTTTGAGCAGTCCATCATGGGTTCCGGGATCTAAACTCGGGTCCTCTGGAAGAGCATCAAATGCTCCTAAGTACTGAGCCATTTACCTGCCTTTGAAATAATAGATTTTACAGCAATTGGGCCAAGAACTATTTTTGGACGATGAGGTCTTTCATTGACTTTAATTTTGTAAGTATTTATAAGTCAAATTAAACATGATAATTCTATACAACTTTTCTTCCCAGAAATATTTTAAAGCCTTAAAAATGTCAGAAAATACTAAATTTTTATAACCTAATAAAAATAAAATTTAAAATTTAAATTCTACAATTAACAATATTACATGTAGCTCTTCAGTATGATTTAAGATAGTGGGTCTTAAATGAAATTAAACTTAATAGAAGTTTAATTTGGTTGGTTAGCACAAGGATTATAATCTGGTCATCAGATCCCAGCTCCTTGGGGAACTGAAGATGTGTAGCCAGTAAGTGGGCAGAACCACCAGTGAGTGTCCTCCTTTTCTGTAAATGCACTGGGTGGGAGAAGACTTTAAATTCAGGGTCCAAACCTATCAGCATCCTAGTGAATCTGCACTGTGTGCCCCTGACCTGGCCAGTGCGCCTTTATTTCCTTGTTCTCACTTGTCAATTGTTACGCTCTTTCGTTGGTGAGCGATTTCTGAATGCCTACTCTACAAATAGCACCTGGCAAGATTTTGGAGATAATATATGATGATGGTGTCTGTGATTTGGGAAATTTCAGAGAGGGTACCATGGCGTAAAGCAAAAATTCAAAACTATTATAACACTGAAAAGACTAAAACCTGCTGGTAAAAGCACAGATTAAGAATGATTAAAAAAAAAAAAGTGATTAAAATAGCTGAGGGTGGGGTGGGGTAGCAGTGGCACACACCTTTAATCCCAGTACTAGGGAGGCAGAGGCATGCAGATCTCCAAATTCAAGGCCAGTCTGATCTACTGTTCTAGGCAAGTTCTAGGAAGTTCTAGGACAGCCAGCGCTACACAGAGAAACCCTGTCTCAAATAAAATAAAATAAAATAAAATAAAATAAAATAAAATAAAATAAAACCCAAAAATCCAACAAACCAACAAACCAAACAACAAAACAAAACAAAGAAAATAATGATGAAATTGAAAAAAAAACAACCTTCTAAGGATTTGTTTATGTGTGTGAGTGTTTTACCCTCATGCGTGTCTGTGCACTCCGTGTGCCTGCTGCTGCAGGTCTGTGTACCCCGTGTGTCTGCTGTGCATAAGTGTTGGATCTCCTGGGAGTAGAGTTACAGGTGGCTGAGAACAGCTGTGTGGGCGCTGGGACATGAACCCAGGTCCTCAGCATGAACAAATGTTCTTTACCACTGAGCCATCTGTCCTGCATGAAAGAGCGTTCGAGAACGCCTGTAAAATACCAGCTTTGGCTTTACCACAGGGATTTGAATAAGCAGGCTATTCTTCAGAGAGTAACCCCAGTTTCACGTAAAGCAGCACAAGGCATGCATTTCTGGAAGCTCCCAGAAGCGTACGTAAACTGTGTGGTCGTGGGAGGAGATGATACAGGAACAAGGAGGGAGGGCCTACATTAGGCTTCAGATGTCACGCTACTTTGTTTGAACTTTAACCTGCAGCGAGTGGAGGATACCTGAGAAACTCTTAATAGGAGAATGATATCTTATTTATGCTTTAGAGCAGCTCATTGTGATAGCAGGAAGGGAGGCAAACCGGAGAGTACACGAGTCAGGTTAGATGCGTGGCCAGTGGATAAAGGAATGATGAGGAATTGAAGGCAGACGAACTGGGTAGAGGGAGTCAGGAGGCTTTGAGGCAGCCATAGAAACTGGAGCCAAGAGGGTGAAGGGTAAAAAGGAAAACCAGGGGCAGTGCTGAAGCTGCTGAAATCCATCAGCTGACATGGGAAAGCAAGGCGAGTGGGCAAGACCTGACTTGACAAGAGGAGACAGTGTTCTGGAGACAAGGCGTGAACCTCGTGAGGGGAAGAGAGATGACCCACTGACCCGGAAGTTATCTGAGCTGGAGGCAGTGGCTGAAATTATATAAATGCATGTGTTTCTGGTGAATTTCATAGAGCTAATCTTCAAATAAACCATTACTTAGGTTTAGGGTATATATATTTCCCAAAAGGAGTAGAAACAGGTAGAGTAGTATCAGAAAAAGAAAATGGAGTTATACAACTGCGTTTCAACAACATCAGGAAGGAATAGTATGGTATTAAAGATAAAAAAAAAGTTCAAGCTGGGCGGTGGTGGCGCACGCCTGTAATCCCAGCACTCTGGGAGGCAGAGGCAGGTGGATTTCTGAGTTCGAGGCCAGCCTGGTCTACAGAGTGAGTTCCAGGACAGCCAGGGCTATACAGAGAAACCTTGTCTTGAAAAAAATCCAAATCCAAAAAAAAAAAAAAAAAAGTTCAAATACTACAAATATTCTAAGAATTGTCTGTTTTTGTAAATGTAGTGCTTACTAATATTAATAAGTCCTAAGATAATATTATGTGAGCATATAGCCCTGTCCTAAGGACTTATATGTTTAAGCAATATATAGTCTAGTCAGAAAGACACATAAACATACATATATACCAATAATGATATTTGGGACATACTGTTGATTGCAAAATCTAATATACTTTAAAAAACCCCAAATACTATAATAATAACAAGACTAGAGAGGTTTTTCTTTCTAAGAAGATGAAGACAACTTTGTAGAGAAGATGCAGTTGAATTGGTCTTATTATATCCACATATGATATTATTAATAATATAGTGTTTTAGAATATTTCTAATAGTCTTGCACTCAGTATTTATATGTTATTACACAAGTCATTCTTTACAAGAAGTCAGTCTGCAAAGCCAGATTTACTCTCTAACCTGATCTAGGAACTTTTCTTACGAACCTCAAAATATGCCTAAAATTTCCTAGGCAATTAGAAGGAAAGCAGGTATTGAAATGCAGAACTATTTGATTTAAGCACTGAACCCTTTTTTTCTACACCCCATGCTGTACTGACTCGCATAGAATGAACAATGTTCTCCAGGTGGTTGGCAGGGAGGGCAAAAGGCTCTAAGTAGAGAGGTCAACATTTGCAGAGGCATTTGGTCTTGGAAAGGCAGAGTGCTTCTGAGGAAAGAGACAGGCAGTGCAGTCTGGAGGAAGACAACAGGAGGAAGAATATGAAGCATGGGTGGCCAACAGCTTGACACATCAGCTTCACTGAGTTCCTACATAATTTCTGAGGAAGGCGTGTCACTGGGAATATCAGCATGAAGTTTCAAAACAAACTCCAAGTACGTCTTAATCCAAAGCCTAAATTTTCTTTTTCTTTTCTTTTCTTTTCTTTTCTCTTCTCTTCTCTTCTCTTCTCTTCTCTTCTCTTCTCTTCTCTTCTCTTTTCCTCTCCTCTCCTCCCTCTCCTCTCCTCTCCTCTCCTCTCCTCTCTTCTTTTCTTTTTTTTTTGGATTTGGTTTTTTCGAGACAGGGTTTCTCTGTGTAGCCCTGGCTGTCCAGGACCTCACTCTGTAGACCAGGCTGGCCTCAAACTCAGAAATCCGCCTGCCTCTGCCTCCCAGAGTGCTGGGATTACAGGTGTGCGTCACCACTGCCCGGCAAGCCTAAATTTTCATATCATCAAGTTATATTAACCATATATGCTCATCTTTATTTTTATCATGATTATTTTTCAGTTATAATATAAGAACATGGTTAATATGTGCCATGCACCTTGGAGTTAGGAAATTACTTTTAATCTTATAGAGAACTGTTTCAGCCAGTTGCCAACAATGTAATAAAGAGCAGAGGAATAGACAGGTTTTGAAAAATGAAAGATTATTTTTGATTATCTACTCAAGAGATTTGGTTGTGAAGGGAGAGGAGACCTCTCTCATTCGATTTTATAAAGTATTTACATACTTTCAAAGAATTTACTACAATGAAAAGCTAAACTGTCCAGAGCATACTAAGCCTATCTTACAAAGTTTTATTTATTGTCTCTTCAGAGGACAACTTTCCTAAAAATTCCCCAGAACGCATGGACTGATGTTTATAAAACCGTAATGAAGATGCGCACTCCCTAATTTGCGGCTAACAAAATAAACAGAAAAAGTAAGAGCAAGCCCATAATAGTTCACTTAGGCTTTCTTGGAAACCAGAACGACAGATTTGAGAAGTAATCTCAACACTTAGCTTTTATAAATGACATGTTGTACTTAACCTGATCCCCAGATTGGTGGCATTCCACTAAAATGATTTTGTTTGTGGTAAAAGGTGCAAAATAAAGATGATAAAAGTTTGTTTAATAACTAAAGCTACCCAATTTACTAATTACCTGAAACCATGATCTTTCCACTCTCTGGAAAAGATCTTTCTAAAGATCTTTCTTTTAAAACATGATAATGCTAACTGGCAAGATAAATATTGACATCTCCAACATTTTTTGAAAACTAACTGGTCTCAAGAAACCCTTATTTTAGGGAATTTTAGTCATATAGCAATGAAATGCTTACATGTAAACTTTGACATTTAAAATTGTTTGTAGACTGTACAAACATAAGTAAATCATAACTGTCCAAGTTATTGTGATTTACAACACAATTTATATATCATAGCATTCTTAGTTTGTTAGTGCACATTGCAAATAACTAGATGTATAGTTTCCGACTGAATTTGTACCCAATCTTAAAACAGATAATTCACAGGACTTAATCAAAAGTTTCAAGGTACATTGTCAGTAAAGATTGAAGTGTGCAACCCTTGAATTGTTCCAACATGGCTTTGCCTAGATACTTCTGAGTCTGCTCTATCAATCTAAATATGTTTGCAAAAATGTTGGCGAGAGCTGAGATGACGTACTTCACCTAGAAGTAAAAGGGAGTAACAATCCTTGGGTATACAAGTTAATATTGAAAATCTGGGCAAGAAACGATGAAGAAAAGAAACTGTGTTGGCAACTAGAGGTGACAAAGTTTGTGAATATTGATGTGTTGCTGTTAATCATACAAAAGAGGGTTAGGACGACAAGCCGGATTCCATAAAGCTTCTTCAGGAAATGCAGCCACAATGCTCAGGCTCTATAAATTAATAACAGACATCTCTGCTTGGGAAATGGTTAACATTCTGTGCACTGTTGTAAGGATGGACTGATTATGCCGCTTTGTTTAAATTTTAATAAAAATGCAAAGAACTGTCAAACAAATATAATTATGCACTCTGAAAGCTGCATTGCATACTTCTAAAGAACAACACAAGAAAATTAATTTCTGTGTCCTGGGTTCAGCACAGCTAGAGGCCTCAGCCAACAAGGTCACAGAGAGCTCAGCTCCGGGCACCTGACAGTGCGGCTCAGTGAGCACAGCTGGTAAACCTGACTGCCCCTCCCCTTTGCCAATAACACTGTGGAAGGACTTAAGCACCACAGACTCCATGAACTGATCAAGGGCAGTTAGTATATACAACTTGTCCCAAATAATGTAGTAACAATAAGGGCCAAGCAAATAATTTTTCATATCAAAAAAGGATGTGAAATGTAAGCTTATGAAGTTCATTTTGGTTACTTTCATCATAGAACATTAGTAAGTATACAAACAAGGAAAACCATATGTATTGTTGAGTTTCCCAAAGAAAGTTTTTTTTTTCCTTTTCTTTTTTCTACGGTTTCATGCCTTCAACATTAGAGCTGGTTCATCTACTTACTTCTGAACCTTTTCATTGGCTGCCTGGGAGGCCTCCACAGCACACTGAAGCTGTAATTCCATGTTCGTGCGCTCAGTGAGAGCCTGTTGAAGTTGGGTGGCCAGTTCCTCATTCTGTTGCTGAGTGATGGAAACGACGCTCTCTCTGTTTTTCAAGGCTTCTTCATAGGTACTAAGGGCATGGTTAAACTGATCCTTCAAGTTTTCTTCTTGAGATAATGATTTATGCAAACTGAGAAAATATAAAAATACAAACATAAATAATGTAGGCTGAAAGTTCAATGATTTCTTTAATAAAAAAAAACTTAATTCAAAACTCCTCTTCTAAAAATCAATACAGAATACTTAAATGGACAAATGTAAATAGTTTTTATAACATATTATTATAATTGATCATTGTTCTGTAACTCTGCTACTAGGCCAGAAGCTATGCAGACAACTGATTATCTATGCTATCAAAGCACACAGAAAGATGCTGTAAAATGTTAATTTAATTATGTCAGTGTAAATATTACATTCAATCTTCTTTTAAAGGAATAGCACAGAACTGGAAAATAAAGTATCTCTAGGTAAATAAAGGTATAATAAGCTGACTGCAAAGGCGGGAGAGAAGAATGGACGTCGGTTTGGGAGCTCCAGGGTCTTTCCAAGCACCAAGGGCAAGTGAACGAGGTTTGTGCAAATACCTACCAGCCTCATGCACAGACCCTTCCACTCGCCACAGTGGAAATATGAATCATGTAAAATCACCAGTCAGATGATATGTATCCAGATAACTATTATTGTGGTTAATGAATCTTATGATAAATACATCTACTCATTAAGTGATATGGAGAAAGAGCATATAAATTAAGACTAAATGAATGCAGAAGAAAATGCAGACAAATAGAATCCTAAAATGCTAAAGGTCAGATCTTTGATATGTCATTACACCCACCACCTGAGGTTATTTTGAAATGGCACCAAGCACCTCACTCAATTAAATAAAGACATTTTGAAAATATAAATATTTAATAAGGGAAATTTAAAATCCACATAGGAGATGTTCTTTTTTTATTAAATAAAATTATTCTGGTATATGAATACAAAGGAAATGTCGACAGAAGTGTTGGAAGTGCAACCACTGAGCTATATAACACAAGTTGGTAATATGAATGAAAGCAATATAATTCTTAAAGCTGCAAAAAGCTAGTTGGAGAACTTCAGTACCGGCCTAATACTGGTCTGATGCTTCATCTAAAACTGTTCAGATGAAAGTGATTATATATTTCTTCTTTTCAAGTTACAGAAAAGCCTTTATAGTGTCCTCAACAACGTGAGGTAGGTATCTCATAGAAACTAAGACAGTTAATATATCAAAAGAAATCATTTCAGGATTTAAATTAATCCCCAACACTAGAGAAGGTTGCTAAACTCTGGTCACTTAGCTATCCCGTGTAAAATGAGAATGAGGTGCAGATGGATGTGTGATTGGACCCTTTACATCCCAGCTCAGAGGGTTCTCATCATTCAAGCTGCCTCCCAGAGATTCACCTTCCATCAGGATGTTATCAAGCTGCAGTGGGTTTTTTTTTTTTTAATGACTTTAATTTCTTTACAGTTTAGTAGTTACCCCCCTCCTGGTCGGTCCACCCTTCCTCAGTTCCTCATCCCATTCCTCTACCCTCCCCCCTCTCCTCCCCTACCCCCCACCCCCCCTACTCCCCCCAACCCCCCCTCTCCAAGAGGATGTCCCCACCCCCCAGGCCTTTCCATTCCCTGGGGCCCAGGTCTCTGGAGACTGCTGGTCTTCCTATGGGGTTGCCCTCCTCCTCAGCTTCTTCCAGTCTTTCTCTAATTCAGCCACAGGGGTCCCCAGCTTCTGTCCATTGGTTGGGTGTAAGTATCTTGCTCTGTGTCAGTCAGCTACTTGTTGGGCCTCTGGGAGGACTGACATGCTAGGCTCCTGTCTGTACTCACATCATAGCATCAGTAATAGTGTCAGGCCTTGGAGCCTCCCTTTGAGATGGATCCCAACTTGCGCGGGTCACTGGACTGCCTGTAAGTGGTATCACTTAGCATCCTTCAGGGGCATCTCATGCACTCTGGAAAAATAAAGTCCCTAAAAATAGCAAATTAAGTATCTTAATTCACTGCACCTGCAGGCAAGCTTTTTGACTAGCCTTATTTACTGTCTTTGTCTTATGAATGAAGAAATTGAAACAGAGAGAGGCAGGTAATTTAAATGATCCCACCACCCCCGCCCCCAGCAGCATCCCCTTCGCAGAGACTGTGTTGAACCCACAGCCCCACTCCTAGTCCCTGGGTTTGAACACTTACCCTGTGCTTGCCCTAGCTCTTCAAGGTCTGGCTTTTCTACCATCAACATGTTTCTTAAACACCAAGTGTGTCCTGCCCACTTTCCCAAAGCATTTGCACCACTCCTTTCCCTCTGTGACAAACTCCTGCTCACTGGGAGGTTTCAGTCTAACCTCAGCTTCTGCAGACAAACCTTGTAGGCTCTCCACATTAAAATTTTTATTGTCAGTTCTTTGACAACTTCATCCAGTATATAATGTATCCTGGTTACTCTCCCTCCATACCTTCTTTTCATCTCTTATCAACCTAATTGTCACCTTTCTCAGTTGCAAGACTTTGAATTTGGTTTTGTTTGGTGATCCACTTAGTTTAATCAGGGCCACCTGGTGGAATCTCCTGTGGGTAGACAATGGAAGGCAAAGGCATCAGGAAGGATCTCTTTCTCTCATCAGTAGGAAACAGTCCAGAGTGAGTGGCCATCTGCCATTCTTGTGCAGATCCTGAATAGTCACCTGTGTGTGTTGAGAGGTTGTAATTACAAAGGCCCTGTAGTAGTCAGAATTTGGCATTTGGCAGTAGAGCATTTTGCAGCCCTTTTCTCTGGCCTTTCCACTTGTTCTCCCTTCTCCTGTGCAGTGCTCCCAGAAGCAAGGAGGGGATGACATTAAATGCCTTGTTTAGGGCTGAACACTCAGCTGACAGCTATTTCTGTGCTTGTGAACTACACTATCAACTTGCCAGGCAAGATGTACACACTTGTGCAATAATGGCACAAATGTTATGAAGGCAACTAACTGCTCTCTGATTGGATTTGAGAACTGCGTCACAGGAAGGAATCCACACCTGGTATTGGTATTAGAAACTCACTCAAAAGCCCATGACGGGGCTGGAATGATGGCTCAGTGGCTAAGATCATCAACCATTCCAGAGGTCCTGAGTTCAACTCCCAGCAACTACATGGCGAGTTTCAAGCGTCTATAATGAGTTCTGATGTCTCCTCTGGGGTGCAAATATATATGCAGGCAGAGCACTCACATGCATTAAATAAATAAGTCTTAATACAAAAGCCCACAGCAGACAGAGAGGTCATAGGTCTTAAGGGGAAGTTAGAATTTAAATTTTGATGTTTTCTCTGCTAGTGTGTCTCATAATCCTACTCTTGTTCTCTTTATAACTTACTGAACGTGCTTTCCCCTTACTTTGTAGTTTACATCCCACTGACCCTATACTAATATTCCATTAACTGTGTGGTTACAAACTGTATGGTTACAATAGTAATTGTAAGATCTACTTTATTTTATTGGAACTACATATTCCCTGTAAACTTAAAAAGTTAAAATGTTTATACTTGTAAGGAAATTTTCCTATATGAACCCACAATGGGGAGAGTTAAAAAGTGAAGTCTGGAGACTACACTGTCTGCATATGGACGTGTACAAACATTGGGACTGTCCTTGTTTCATAGCGCCCTATCTTAAGTGGACACCAGCACCCCAGTGGTTAGTGCTCCTCAGGGAATCCTATTGCATATAACCTCCTTTAAAATGATTTATTTCTAGATTCATTTGTCAGCACAGCAGAAGCAATACAACTTAATGAACCATGGGAATAAACTAAACTATAGTAAGAAGAAATGACAGAAAACCAGAAGAGTCATTAAATTATAGAAATGTAAAGCATGTGACCAATGTCATACGAATTGCAGCTATTTCCTGTTTGCTATGAAGGTAATGGGATACAATAAATAAAATTCAAGTCACGTTTCAGTTTTGAAATTATAAACCCTAGTGATTTAATGTTCTCAAATATTAAAAAATGAGACTTTAGAACATTACTAAGTAACAGTGATAGTTAATCTCAACTGTCAACTCCTCAGGATTTAGAATTTCATACAAAACAATTTCGGGGGTTGTCTGCAAAGGTTTTCTAGGAAGATTTAACCGAGGTGGGAAGACCTACCTTGGCTGTGGACAGTCCAGAAAAACCCTATTCTCTTCAGGGGCTCCTCTTAGGCGTTTCATCATAGCAAGGTGAAGAGTAATGCAGAACTATTTCACATTCTTAAATTTTAATTTGTAAGCTTTTGACTCATCTCCTGATCACTATATTAAATACAGTGAAAATGTTTCTCAGTGGGCACTTCTCCAATAAGTGGCATGCAACAGACTGTGTGTGTATGTTCAAATTCTTGCTGTGTTTTAGGCTGGCCTAGAGCTTGCTATACAGTCCAGGTTGTATTTGAACTTGCAGTCCTCTCAGACCTTGGATTAGAGTCATGTGCTACTGAATCTGGCTTAGATTCCCTTTCTGTAACGCTTTTTCTGTTCAGATGTTTCCTGGTTGTCTCCTGTCCACAGTCCTAAGATTTTCCTGGATCCCGATTGTGTACTGCTTCCACGTAAAGCACTTGAGTACGACCAGGCCTATACCCACACAACGGCATGCATTTTCATGCAGTGTATGTTCTCCTCATCCTGTTTGATTCCTGCATGTCAAACTCAACTGTAAATTCACACTTGGGATCAGCTGAGGTACCTGTGCATTCGCACGGTTTCATTTACACCACATTTTGATGTTACTTTTCTGATTCCTTCTCTTTTCTCCATGGTGTATTATTCAAGCCCAAAGAGGCACATTTCACTCATCTCTCTCAACCAGCACTTAACTCTCAGTTTATGCTTCATTTGCCTTGCAATAATTGCTTAATAAATAGTGTGATCTACATAAAGTGTTTAATTGGATAAATAATTTGGATTATAATTTAGAGGTAAGGTAATATAGACTAGAATTCTTTTGTTTAAACCTTTGTGCAAATGCATGCATGGTATGTGTGTATGTATGATGTGTGTGTGTGTGTGTGTGTGTGTTCATTTGTACTGATGTCATGGTATGTGTATAGAGGTCAGAGGACAACATCAAAGGACTGTCCTCACTGGAAGCACTTTGTTTGAGAATGTCCCTGTGTCATTCGTTACTGTGTAAGACAGACCAGCTGTGCTCTGCTTCTCAAACTGCTGGAGAAGCATTGCTATGCTCTGCACTGCATCTGGCTTTCTGAGGCTCTGGGAACTCGAGCCCAGATCCTGGGCATGTACAGCTAGCACGTCACCTCTGCGGTGCAACAAGTATGCCTAGTCTTGGAGTTATTTTGTCCCCAAAAGTCATTTGCAGTGTCTAAAGACATTTTTAATTGTTAAAACCATAGGCTCCTTGGAACAATTAACTGGTGGAAAGGGGGCTGGAAATGCTTCTAAACAGCGAAGGACAGCTCCTGTTATCCTGTCTATGACTTCAATGATCTGAGTGTGATGCAGAAACGATGCAGACGTGTACCATACAGAAGACAGAGGGTAAGTTTTAGTCTTGTCCCCCACTGTGTAACCTTTGGAAAATGTTTTCCTCTTTGACTTAACTTCTTCAACTCCAAAACAATGAGAAAAATCTTATCAGTTCAAAGGAGAATCAAATATAGTGATCTTTAAGGGTAAAAATTTTTAGCACAAGTCCTGGCCAAGAAAGGCATTCTTTCCTGTGAACTTTTTATACGATTTATATCTAGTTGACTTTGTATAGCATATTATGCAATACTCAGCTATTTTGTAAACACCGTTGAAAACAAGTGCCTGTTGCTACAGGTTTTTCATGAATTGGGAGAAATAAGCCAGTTTTCTTAACCTTTATTCATGTACAGATAACATCCTTCAATCACTCTTAAAAAAAAAAAAAAAAAAAAAAAAAAAAAAAAAAAAAAAAAAAAAAAAGAGGCTGGCCTGGCTTGCTTTACAGAGTAAATAAAGCCAAAGCAAACTATGAAAAACAAAAGTATGTGCTGCCTTGCCTTGTGGGGAGGGCGTGCCTGCCTGCACGGGTTAACTGTATTAGTTAATTTACCAAGGCCATCTCAAGAAAACTGTAGTGTATTTTACTTATTTTTGCGGAATTAGCTTGTGCTCCAATAGGCTTCAATTCTGAATAACATACAGAGGAGAGAAAGTCTATTCAGCATGGCTGGGCTTGTGGACCAGAAGGTTTTCCCAGGAAACAAGCCATCGGAGGATGTGCCTGTTGGTTCCTCTTTGTTGCAGCCAAATCAATTTAAAGAAACAAATTAAAATAACCTCAGAGGGAATATTATGATGTAATATAATATAATTATAATGTTATAATGTATAAAATAATACCACTAATACTCTCTACTAGACAAAATCTCCAAATGGTACAAAATAACTCAACATTATTGAACACCGGCATATATCTAATACTCTCAGACACACCTAGCAGTAAGACACACATTATTTTCCAGTGTCCCCAGAACATGTGCCATGATAGACAATATCCTGGGCCACAAGACAAATTTCAGAAACTCATCAGAATTAAAGCCACATATGGCTTATTCTCTAAAAAAATGGAATCAAACCAGACATTAATTTTACTCTAGGGCCAAATATTTATCATTTATGTTTCCTTTATCTTTATTTTAGATGTATGGGTGTTTCTGTCTGCATGTATGTGAGCTACATGCATGGGGACTACATACATGCAGTGCCTATGGGAGGCGGAACAGGGCATTTGACCCCCGGCACTGGAGTTGTACATGTTGTGAACTGCTATGGAGGTGCTGGGAACTGAAGTTCTCTGGAAGAGTAACCAGTGCCCTTTACCGTTGCACTGTTGCCTTGGCTTTATATGTTAACAGAAAAACTATCAAATACATGGAAACCACACAGTAGATTTCTAAATTACATCTGAGTGAAACAGGAATCTCTAAGAGAATTTCAGAAGACAGAGAAGCTAATGGCAGCACACAGACATATGTGGAACATAGGTAAAGCTGAGAGCCAAAGCTATTGCATTAACTTCACACATTAGGAAGCATTAACTCAGCACTATAGCCTCCGTCCTCAAGAATCTTAAAACAGTAAAGTAAGTGCAAAGCAACATAGAAGGAAATAGCGAATGCACACACACACACACACACACACATGCACACACTCACACACACACATGCACACGCGTGCACACGCACATGCACACACACGCACATGCACATGCAGCACGCACACAGCAGAGAGAAGATACCTATCTCCATTGCAAGGAGCTAGAGTGACTCTCACTACTAGTCTTGTAGCTGTGAAAATGTCAGAGTGTAGTAAGAACAAAGACATACAACACACATAAAAAATCAGTATTTTTAATTGTAGTTATCTTATTTAAACTATGTCCAGAATTCATTAATTCAGATTCTCTATCTGAAACATTACTTCCTTTGTAAGCATCATTTTCTCTTCTGCTCCTGAAGTCAAGTTTTAAGATTGCACATAGAAACACTGTATTACCCGTTTGTGTCTAGTTTATTTCACCTACCACAATATCGGCCACATTCCTCCACATTGTCATCACTAATAAGAGAAGCCTTTTACAAGGTAGAACACTATTCTATTGCATAAGAACACTACATATTTTTATCTATATGTCCACTGACAGACAGTTATTTCCTCTTTTTTTGTTTTATCCATGTTGCTATAAATGCTATAGAGTCTATAAATTACAATCCCACCCATCAACAAGCTCTGAGAGTTGGCTCTTGTCCATATCCTCACCAGCAGTTGAGATCTTCACTCTTTCTGGAAATTACTAACCTTTTAAGCTATCATTTATCAACAGTTAGCATTTATAGAACACTTTTAGCAGATTACATATTCCTAGATATATGTAATATCTAGGAATAATAATATCTAGGTATAATATCTAGGCAGATATTCAAGCTTAAGTGAAGCACACCATAGCAAAATTAAAAGAACAAAAGTCATAAGATATACTATTGAGCCATTATGGAATTAAATTAAAATACACAAAGATCGCTAGGAAAAATATTTAGAAGTTAGACAAAAAACCTCTAAACCTTTGACTCATATGGGTCAAAGAAAGTAAAGGATAAAAAGCATGATTTGCCAAAACTCTGAAGATGTAGAAGCGTAGGGCCATGCGTGCGACAATCAGAAAGGATGCTGAGGAAGTAGCCTCGGTATCGGCATGTGACCAGAGATACGCCGCGGAAGGAATCTGGTCGTCATTTAGAAAAATGGAATGCTCACTGGAAGATTTTAAACAGAAGGTAATGGGGCTTGCTTTAAGACCTGCTGTGGCTCTGGAGTCTTCCACCGAGCTAACAGTGTTCCTGTCTAATGAGTAACAGGTTCCTCTCTCACAGGTAAGCTTTAACGTGTTCTTCTGAACGGGTCAGCTTCGGGAGCTCAGCTGCATGACATGGGGATGTGCTAGCGTCCAAATGTACAAAACAGAATGAAGTTCGGGAACTCATTTTTAGTTACTTGACCCAGGATATCTACTGAATTCAGATCTACTAACTTCTCCATATATTACAGTTTTGCATAAAACAGGATTTCTTTAGGACTTAGTTAGGAAAGTCTTATTTGGAATCAAGCTCTGTGGTTGCTGCCTTTGCATGAAATTTCATTTCAAGGTGCTGCAATCTGTTCTGTATGCTACTGAATTTGCTAAACATCAGGATACTTTTCAAGCCTTATCTCTCCACCTCTTTGAAGCCAATTCTTTCTGGAAATGCATTCTTTCCCTGCTTTGCAATTCAATTCATTCTGGTTTCTGTTTACTTTCCCAAAGCTTCTCAAGTCTCCTCAAGAGCGTTTCTTCTCCTTGCCCTTTGACTGCTGGTGCCTTCTCCCGCAGCCATCTCGCTGGCTCCTATCAGTCCACTCAGCCTTTCAGTTAATCATCGATAACTCGGCAAATTCTCTCAGGCACAGCTGGTTGCACTGAGTACCAGGTCTGTACAACACCTTGAAGATACTGCTAACTGACTACTCTGTAAAATTTGACCACACAATGTCTGGATGTGATCTCAAGACCTCACTTCATACCACTCACAAATGAGCTTTTGCTTCCTGCCATTTTCTGTGGCACTCCCATGTTTGCTGTCCTTCAAACTCTAAACAGATGTATCATCTTTAATGAGTATTTCTCAAGTTACAATCTAATCAATTATGCTGATTTACACTTAAATCCCTCCACTCTTCTTTCATTTTCTTTCCATTCTTATTGCTACTATCTATACATTGAAAATCTGTATTATTTTTGCAAGTGGATTACTGTAATAGTCTTCTTGTTCCTTACCTTGGGTGAGTTGTCTAAAGCACAGACAGGAAGATCCCTTCTCAGTTCACCTCTCATCATGCAACTACTTACCCATAAAGCTTCAGTCAGGATGAACATTTTTCAATCACCTTAGCATCCTGATCCCTGTCCTGCCTACACATTTTCCCCATCTCACCCTGTAGATGAGTTTCCTTACGAAAAATAAATTAAGGGCTGGTGGGATGGCTCCACAGTTTAAAGTGCTTACTTTCCCACCAAGGATCTGGAATTTGAACCCCAGTATCCACAGGTGACTCTATCTTGTGTGTTTCACATTGAATACATAGCATGCATCAGGAAAAAATTCTCTAAAACACCCCTCCCTTAACCATTTGATATTAGTTTACTACTTAGAAAGTGTTTTTCAGTCAAAATCTGTAGAATAAGGAATCCTTACCCAAGATCACACAGTTCTCAATTTTTGTGTCTTAAGGGCTCGTAAGAACCTTCGTCAAGTGTCTAAGTCCTTCTTTAGGAGATACACTAAACATTTAGAAATCAGTGTGGGTTATGGCTAGGTTTCTTTGTGAGCACTAAGAGTAATCAAGAGCCTAATATTTAAAAAGGAAATGAAATGAAGAAAAGAAATCACTCAACTCCTTAGGAGTCCATCTACCTGGAAAGACTGTGTGCATGCCCACTGGAAGATGCGGCATCCTCGCTTGATTTCAGACATTTTCCTGCAGAGCTGAGAACCAGGGCTCTGGAGGCCCGGCCTGTGGCTCAGTGAACTTTGCTTGATGTGAAATAATTTTTGAAGGAGCCATTCATTGAATATTTATTGATCAACTAAACAAACACAAGTATAATGTATAATAGTCACTAAAACAGATGAAAACATAATCTCTTAGGTTTATTTTTATTTTATTTTGGGGGTGTTAGGACTGAACCAAGAGCCCCCTTAATGCTGTGTGCACTCCATCATCAGGGCACACCCACATCCTTGATCTTACAGAAGTTTGATTCATCATTTATCTGCAGTACTTGGCAGAATGCTTACTAAACCACTAAGAACTAGTTAACTCACATTTCTGAAGGGCTGTGCTTAATCTGAATCATTCTGTATTTTCTTGTGTGTTGATGACCATCCAAAGGAGATGTAGTGTGCATGGCAGAAATCATATATGAGGGGTAAGGGGGGGACTTAGACTTGATTTTCCTGATGGGGGAGGCAGCTACTTTTCTCTCATTTTACTTAATTTCTCTGATTTTATAATATTTTCACAGTTTATATAATCATCAAAATGCTAGCTAGTGAAATTGAACACCAGTCTCCTTCCAACAGATCAGAGAATGAAAAGTAACAATCTTTTAAATATTGTCTATTGTATAATACATATACTATATATTAATACACACACACACACACACACATACACACACACACACACAGAGTAAATTTACCTGTGGTGATTACAAAAACCTGTTAGCCACCTGAATGGTCTTTAATTTTAGCAAATAACAAACCTGTTCTATGCGTCTTACTAAAAAGGAAATTAACTTCTTTTTTATTGTATTTTCAATGTTTGGTTGTCTTTTGTGTGTGTAGAAACTAAGAACCTGACAACGCCCAAGCTTCCCTCAGACCGACTTATCTCCATGTTTTAGGGATTACAGAGATAAAACTAAAGCTATTGTTCCTTCTGTAGCTGAAGTACCGGGCAAAGCAATTCACTGAGGTTTCTTCAAAGGGAAACACTAGCATATCACCAGTCTGATAACACTAAAACACGGCTTATGACACGTTTATAAGCATCAGAATTCTTTTTAAAAATTTAGCTAATAATCAGGATGAATGCCGTTTACTTTTGTTTGGCTCTCCAGGGAATACTGTTTACTTTGCTTTAAAATTTATGTGAGTCATTTGGTTATATGCCTTTTTTAATTAGCTTGAAGGAAGCAATCACTGGAGAAAAAGCGGAAATCAATTCTGATCCGATATTGATAGCTACTGTGCTATAAACTGTGTGTCCTTTCTAATTAAATGTAAACATGTTCAGTTCTAAAGTCTAGCGGCAGTGACAACAGTCACAGGGAAGGATTGCTTAAGCACTGCCTTGCCTGGCCTTTATTTCTTCCAGAGCTGTGCTTGTGCAATCATTGGTGAGGGGAATGCCTGTTGGAACTGACTTTTTTTTTTAGGCCATCTTCAGAGAAAAGGTTTGACAAGAATGTAGAGCACTCTGTAATACTTAAAGTTACTTATTAACTCTGTCCTTCTGATAGCTAATCAATGGCATTGCAGAGAGTCAAATTTGGGGCACTAAACTGCCCCCTTGCCTAAAGCCAAGTCTTGGTAAATATTTAATGGCTGTAAAGGTGTTTTGCTAGTTATCAAACTGATATGTTAAAGGACTCTTAAAAGCAACTTTATCTTTCCTTCTCCTCCATAATTTGCTTAGCAATATAGTGTGTAGGTGTAAAAGCATTCAGATTATTTTATTTTTGGTATCTTGTTCGGAAAAAGAACACATGAAAATTAATATAAAGTGGTGTTCATTGTAATTATATACAACAATAGCATACAAACGTGAGAGGAATAAAAAAACAGTATCGACTTTTCCTTTTCTTCTTGGCAGAATGCCAGTCCCCAGGTATGAGCCAGCTCAGGGCCTTTCACTCCTGATGACCACACCAGGCATGTGAAGACCTGCTGTACAGCTGTTCTCATGAGGACTGCAACGCGCTCTGCAAAATTGGGAGACACCAAACTTTTTGTCTTTATTCAACATGGCAAAGCTGAGTTTTAGATCTTTAGAGTTTAAATAACTTTCCAAATTTTGTGCCCCCTTATTTTAATGACTCTAGTTGGTAAGGTGGGAAAAAAAATGGGAAATTTCATTTGTTAAGTAAAAATAAATTTTATCGGTTTAAATATTATTAAACCACTTTTCAATTGAGCAGATTTTTTTTATTTTCAGAAATATGGCTGATTTCTTTAAATATACACACGAATCAGACTAACACATTTTAAAGG
The DNA here is from genome assembly GCF_947179515.1 of Apodemus sylvaticus. Lineage (NCBI taxonomy): Eukaryota > Metazoa > Chordata > Mammalia > Rodentia > Muridae > Apodemus > Apodemus sylvaticus. The sequence goes on from NC_067477.1 coordinate 65,450,957, forward strand.
ACATTTAATAAAATTACCAAAAATGCTGATCTGAATTTTAATAGCCTAACTATAGAAAGTCAAAACTTATCTTCCTAGTTGAGGAGGAGGGCAACCCTGTAGGAGGACCAGCAGTTTCACCTGGACTCTGGAGATCTCTCAGACACTGGGCCACCATCCAGGCAGCATACACCAGCTGATATGAGGCCCCCAACACATTTACGGCAGAGAACTTCTGGGTCTGGACTCAGTCTGAAAAGATACACCTAACCCTCAAGAGACTGGAGGCCCCAGGAAGTTTAGAGGTCAGGTGGGGTGGGGAATGGAGGGGTGGGGGGACATCCTCATGGAGACAGAGTTGGGAGAGGAGGCTATGGTATGTGGAACAGTGAAAGAGTGGACCTGGAGGGGGATAAAATCTGGATTGTAAAAAAAAAAACAAGATTAATAATAAAATAAAATTAAAAATAATTATCTTCCTAAGTATTAAATAAGAACTGGTAACTCAGAGCAGCATACTGAGTTGAAGGCCTTGCAAGATATATCCGGCATCAAAAGGGTTAAATGGGGCTGGAGAGTTGGTTTGGCACTTCTTCTTGCAGAGGACTTGAGTTCGATTCCCAGCAGCCACGTGTTGGTTCAGAATCATCCATCATTCTAGCTCCAGAGGATCTGACACCCTTTTCCGGCCTACGACACACACACACACACACACACACACACACACACACAGAGAGAGAGAGAGAGAGAGAGAGAGAGAGAGAGAGAGAGAGAGAGAGAGAGGGCCACAACTGAAAACAAAATGTGTTAGAATGAACAGGTCACATTTCAGAATGAAAAGCCATCAGAACGGTCCTGGATTTGAAGTGACAACAGCACATTTAGCAAAGCAAAGGCAGGCATGTCTTTGCTTGACAGAGGCAGTGTCTGCTACATGCATACAGGAGACAGGCGCCTTCATGCTATCGGGGATGCAGCAAGTTAATTTTAAAGCTGGTTTTCTTTTTGTTTTTAACTTTAAAAAAAATTATTTATTTATTATATGTAAGTACACTGTAGCTATCTGCAGACATACCAGAAGAGGGTGTCAGATCTCATTATAGATGGTTGTGAGGCACCATGTGGTTGCTGGGAGTTGAACTCAGGATCTCTGGAAGAGCAGTCGGTGCTCTTACCCGCTGAGTCATCTCTCCAGCCCTTAAACTTGTTATTGAAAGTTTAAGCGCACTACTCTGGAAATTAGTCTGGTGGTTCCTCAGAAAACTGGGCATGACACTTGCGGAAAACCCCGCTATGCCACTCCTGGGCATATACCCAGTGGATTTCCCAGCATGTAATAAAGACACATGCTCCACTATGTTCACAGGAGCCCTATTTATAATAGCCAGAAGCTGGAAAGAACCCAGATGTCCTGCAATGGAGGAATGGATACAGAAAATGTGGTATATTTACACTATGGAATACTACTCAGCAATTAAAAACAATGAATTCATGAAATTCTTAGGCAAATGGGTGGAACTAGAGAATGTCATCCTGTACTGGCTGGTTTTGTGTGTCAACTTGACACAGGCTGGAGTTATCACAGAGAAAGGAGCTTCAGTTGGGGAAGTGCCTCCATGAGATCCAGCTGTGGGGCATTTTCTCAATTAGTGATCAAGTGGGGAGGGCCCCTTGTGGGTGGTACCACCTTTGGGCTGGTGCTCTTGGGTTCTATAAGAGAGCAGGCTGAGTAAGCCAGGGGAAGCAAGCCAGTAAGAAACATCCCTCCATGGTCTCTCTGCATCAGCTCCTGCTTCCTGACCTGCTTGAGTTCCCGTCCTGACCTCCTTTAGTGATGAATTGCAATGTGGAAATGTAAGCTCAATAAACCCTTTCTTCCCCAACTTGCTTCTTGGTCATGATGTTTGTGCAGAAATAGAAACCCTGACTAAGACACATCCTGAGTGAGTCGACCTAATCACAAAAGAACACTCATGGTATGCACTCACTGATAAGTGGATATTAGCCCAGAAGCTTGGAATACCCAACAAACAATTCACATATCAAATGATGCCCAAGAAGAAGGAAGGAGAGGCCCCTGTTCCTGGAAAGGCTAAGTGCAGCAGTGTAGGGGAATACCAGGACAGGGAAGTGGGAAGGGATTGATTAGGGAACAGGGGGAGGGAAGAGGGCTTATGGGACTTTTGGGGAGGGAGGATCCAGGAAAGAGAAAATCATTTGAAATGTAAATAAGGAATATATCGAATAAAAAAACTTAAAAAAGAAAGTCTAAGTGCTGTGAAGTTTCCCTAAGACTCCATAAAAGGATTATTTAAAGGTAAAAATTTAAACTTAATTGTCTAAAGGTAATTAATAAAACAAAGAATCATGCACCAAAATTTACAACGAAGGTCTATAAGTACTTTACAAATGGAATTTCTAGTTTGTGTTTTTTAAAGACGTGTCTACATTGACTTTTATCTCTAAATGTTATAAAATATAAATGTGTGTGTGTGAGGGGGGGATTTACTTCTCAAATGTTGTACAGTGATGATGGTTCTATAAGAACTGAAGGCAGACCAGTAGGTACATGTTTAAGTTTCAATCTACAACCGCTACAAAAGCCAGCTGGAATAAGTTCAGAATATGGTCAGGTTGCACAAGCAACCAATTAACCATGCAAATGAAAAAATATGAACTGAGTATCTGGCCACTGAAATAGATGAACACCTTAACAGGAAATTAAAAATGTTTTTTTTTTCAGGCTATGAGTCACAATTGCACATGTGTGCAAAGACAAAGACAAACTGTATCAGGGCTATTTTACCAGCAAGTTGAGTTCTGAAACTGGAAAATATGGCATGATGCTCTATGTGATTTGGTTCTAAACTGCCTTTAGTATGTTTCCTCTCAGAAACTGGATGCAGGAATTACAAAAAACAGCAGGAGTACCTAACCCAGACTGAACGGGGATCACAGAGGACTTGAGGGACGACATAAATGTCTTGGCTGAGGGTGAGAGGTAAGAATTCACGAAGCGGTGCAGTCAAACAAGAGCAGGCTCTGCATATTGTCATGGAGGTGAGCGGAATCTACCTCTGACCACCTTTGTCTTTCATGGCCTTACATATGTGTCTTGTTCAAAGACACTTTTTAGATCAGTGGTTCTCCACCTATGGATGTGACCTCCTTGGGGTCACATAAAAGATGCCTGTATATGTGATATTTATATTAAAATAACCTTAGATTAATAACGGTAGCAAAGTTACAGTTATGAAGTAGCAACAAAACAGTTTATGGTTGGGGTCACCACAGTATGAGGAACTGCATTAAAGGGCTGCAACATTAGGAAGATTGAGAAGCACTGCATTAGATTCTTAGAAAGTAGGCAAGGGAAAGACTTCTGAGGCACAGAAGTGCCCTCACTTCTCTGAACCCAAGAAAAATACCATATAGTAGTTGCTTGGAAGTCAGCAGAGGACACAGAAGGTCTGGTGGTGAACACCGAGTTCCCGCCCACTCAGGGAACATCTGGAGCATGCATGTCTGCCTACTTCCTGCTAGATAGTGTGCTAAGTATTGGGGTTAGGGACAGGACATAAGAATGAAGGCTCCCCAGCTTAGGAAAGAGCCACGTGGCTGATGCAGGCGGACCCAGAGGCCCCGCCCACTCACCGTCAATCTACTCTGTACTCTAGGCACCAACACAAATCCTTGAAAATCAACAAAATACATTAATTAATTTATAAATATATTCGAATGTTATATAAAAGTAAAAAAAGCGATTCTGTGTAATCTTCAAGAAGTTCTAAAATTAGTGACAAATTTTCTCCTAAAATTTTTAAATAGCAATGGTTTTCAAACAATTTTATTATTTCTTGAGAGAAACTGTTAGGATAAGCTATGGAGGTGTGCCATGTGGAACAGTTGGGAGGAGGTGGATGGGGAGTGGGAAATAAAATCTGGAGTATAAAAATAAATAAATAAAAACAAACAAACCATTTCTTTAAAGCATAAAAAAATAGAAGATATTGAAATTCTTAACAATCTCATCAGCTTTCTTAGTTTTGTAGCTTATTGAAATATATTGAGAAAGAATATTATAACTGATGAATTTATTCTACTGAAAAATACATAACAATAAAATAAATTTAGTTTCATAGACACAAATTTTGAGCTATTAAATTGCTGACATAATGAAACAGGATTTCAATGAGATCATGGGATTTTTATCAAGTAATACAAACTTTCTAAAAACGCATGAATAATAAAGTTTCATTGTACCATATTGTAGGAATGATCATACATTAGCATATACTGAAGGAAAGAATTTCTGTCTGAAGAAATTTAGAAGATACTTCTGGTATTAACAAATGCAGAGGACCAGTGAATACTGAAAAGGAACAGGAAGTTTTGTAGTCAAAAACTTGATTCTTCCATTAAATACTTATGTGGTTTGTTTAAGACTTTTAAGACAGATAATAATAATAATAATAATATTAATAATTATTTATTATCTGTCTATTATTAATGTAGTTGTTTTTCAAACAGTATCTCTGTATAGTCCTGGCTATTCTGGAAGTCACTTTATAGATGGGGCTGCCCTCAAATTCAGAGATCTGCCTGCCTCTGCCTCTCAATCGCTGATACTGTTTATGGGAAGAAAATTAAATTAGAGTATGAAACAAGTCTGCCAAAAGTAGAGTGGTAGATGAATGCTAGCGAACACTATTATTTTACCCTGCTATGTGGACTACCTAGACAACACTGACAGATAGAGAGGGCTTAAGGTCCACTCCAGAGCTTAAGTGAACATTGGCTTTAGGGAGGACTAAGCGTGGGGAGCACACTGAATCCGGCACTCTGGCTAAAGAAAGGCATCTGTGAGCATGGCCACTGTTCGGGTCAGGAGCACAAGGGCCATGAGCAGAGCCAGGCCACAGTCATAGGGACCTGCTTTCATGGGCAAGTAGATATTGATCTTGAGGCAGCTGGATGACATATTGTAAAAATATCCCAAATTGTTTACTCTAGGTCATGGATAACTAGACTCACATCGCAGATTCTGATAAATGCAAACCTTAGGAGATTAAGACTAGAGTCCTTCTGAAATAAGATTGCACGTATCACAAACTTAAAACATCTAGGATTCCGGCCAGATAAAAGATTCCAAATTTGAATTTGGAGTCCAGAAAAAGAAAATGGAGATATTATTAAATAGTGTGAAAAATAGGTACCATTAAATAGCCAAAATAATTTCAATAATTTAAATATAATTTTGTACATGGAAAGAACATTGCTTTGATTCATTTGCACCACTAACAAACCCTGTTCTACTATTCTAAGTATGATTCTAAATCTGTAAGTAGTAAAAAGTGGTAAATATTGTATTTTAGTACCTTCTTTGGATACTTATATCTGTTATATGAAATGTATACAAGAAGCTGGAGAGATGGCTCAGTGGTTAAGAGCACAGACTGTTCTGCCAGAGGTCCTGAGTTCAAATCCCAGCAACCACATGATGGCTCACAACCATCTGCAATGAGATCAGATGCCCTTTTCTGGTGTGTCTGAAGACAGCTACAGTGTACCTATATATAAGGAATAAATAAATCTTTAAAAAATGTGTCCAATAATCCCTAAAGACACAACCACTTCCATTAAAAAATGATTAATTGTGCAATCTAGAGGAAACCAACAATCACTTCCTTTTTCACTTTAATCATTTAAATTAAGATAATTGTGCTACAAATTGCCTAACAAGACATAAGTGCTTATTATTTTCATACATAAGAGACATAGAACATAGGCAATAATACTATAGTCAACATGCTTTGAAAACTTCTTGAAGCTGAACAATACACAGTTTTAATGTTGTGTATATGATTTCATAATAAAGAGCATCAGATGAAATGTCCTCTCATTGGTAAATAGATTGTACTTGTTAACGTTTACCTTCCAACCCATTACTGCTGCTGTTCTTAATACCACTGCCTGTTTCTGAGAAGCAGGCCCTTAGAAGGCCATTGAGCCTAAAATACCTAAGACTAAGGCTTATGGAAGGAAGCATGAACATCCTGCTACTTGACATTAATCACATTAACTCAGGGCACCTAGCAGATGGCTCTGGCATTACTCCTACCTGGAAGACACTGAAACCAAAGCATGGGGTTTTAAAGTTAATGGAACTGAAACACTGTCAACTTGATAATATGCCCCTAAGTTATTGTTCATGGATGGTGCCATTTCTGTGTTTAGTCAAGAGTTAAAGTATGAGCAGTAATTCCCTATTTTCACAATATTCTTTCTGACAATAAAGATAACAACTATGAGAACAGTTTTTAGCTGGTTAAACCTGATGTACTGGTTTTGTTCATAAAAAGAATTCATGACAATTAATGAAATGGATCTATTAAAGACAGTCTTCCAAAGCAGCACAGCTGCCACACCTACAAATGAACTCTTCATGACCTCCATTATTCAGAAAGAACTGTAGTAACTTGCACTAAAATCTGTTACTCACAAAAGCTTCAAACCAAATCAAAGCGTTACTCAGAAGTTGTCAGGATGCTTCCCATGGAGAATGCACCACACGGTCACCTCCCCTGAAGTTTTCAGCTGCTATTCACGTTTAGTTCTGTAACTCATGCTTTTCGACCAAAATAAAGTTTACTACATGCAAATCTCCATGTAAAATCTCCATTTAAAAGGATAAGAATCACTTGTCTTAACTCCAGACCTCATATTTGGTTGTTTCAGCTCCAACAAAAAGAAAGATTGCTGAGTGGTTCTCTTCATCACCCATTCTTAACGGTAAAGTCGTAAGCAAAGAGCTCAGACAAAAGAACCTCAGGGTTTTAAACAACTTGCCTGGGATGTTTTTGTCAATACACATCAGCAGAGCATTTATTTTACACAGCTTCTTCCTGAGACACAACCCCTTGTCATACAAAAGTTATGCTTTGCTCTTTCAAAATCTCTGGGTATCAATAATTATTTTTCTACTCTGTGTATTTTGTTTCATTTGATTCTATGATTATCATGAGGTATAGTCAAATTAATTTTCATGAATATAAATCAAAATCTACACAGGAAGGTTCACTGTTTAGGAATTACAGAACTACCCACAAAGCAGGTTAGTTTGCTGCTCATGGTAAGGGTTCAGATGATTCTAAATATAAACTTTCCTAAACCAAGTAGACTCTGCCATATTTGAAACTATTTTCAAATTCTCAGCTATACACAAAAAGAAGAAATGTTGCCTTCTAGGGCACTTATCCAGGCATTTGCCTTCCTTCTCATCGCTAACTGTTAATTGAACACCCACACCCTCATGAAAGATAATGCAGAGAGATGAGGCAGGGCAGCACACAGGTAAACGCGGATGAACACAGGGTACACTTTTTAAGTCACTAAGGTCACACTCAGGAAGAGGTGCCAAGAATTCTATAGAAAAATATTCTGATGAGTAAATATTCTGTAAACTTCAAATATATAAAAATTTAGAGTAATCTGATAAAGGAAACAGTGTATTCCTCTATTAGGTGTGTAAGCAGCTTGTGGCCACTTCTATAAAGCTGGTGTAGCGAATTATTAGGTAATATAGAAGTTTTACAGGGTAAAAGTAGCAGGGTAAAAAGCTTCTGAAGCTCAGGTACATTCACATTCAAACCAAATGCTATGGAATGTATTGAAGTTACTTAGGATGGAAAATGCATACCCTAAGTATTAGAGAAACTTGGTTACAGATAATAGAAAAGGTAATATACAAATAAAGGTAGGGGAAACATGCGGATTAAATAAAATCAGGAAGCTATACAAAGAGCTACAAAAATAAAGAACATCTTTTAGAGAATAAAAATAACATTTTCTAAGTTAAAAATTAGATAGAGTCCTTGATTGTACAACTATTCATGCTGGCTACACTTATTTCAAGTACAATGATAAAAAGGTACTTGTAGTAAAGTGAAGACATTTTTAAGAGCACACAACAGAACTTTAAGGATTTAAAAATGTTAAGGAAAATATTAATATTTCTATGAGATATATGTTCTGGCAATTAGGAAACCAGAATGAAACATCAGGGGTAAGGGGGGGCACTTAAAAATAATCTTAAGGAATATTGTTCTGGGATAAAAAGAGAGAATCTTCAGATTGAAATAATCTTAAAGAACAGATCACAATAAATGAAAATAGTATATTCCCAGATATCTTAAGAGATTTCAGAACACCAAGGTGAAATAAATTTAATATCTTCCATGAGAAAAAGTCTACAAAGGTAAATTGATTTGACTCCTTGTAGAATCATTTCAGTGTGAAATCAGCAGGAATAGAGGAGAGTACTATCGTATTAGTGGTGAAAGGGCATGGTGTTCACATTTGAATTATGTATTCAGAAGCTCTGGGAGCTACTTAAGGAAGAAAGCAAGAAAGAAGACACAGGATCCTAGAAATGGTGACATCAACTCGGAAGAGAACAGAAGAGAACAGAAGAGAACAGAAGGGAAGAGAAATCAAAGATCATAACTGTGCAAGCCCATAAATCAGGCAGGAGCTCCAGGCCCTGCTAGAGCACACCATGAGAAAACTGAAATAATTAAAAGAGATTCAAGTGAAAAAAAGCAGAATTAAAAATTTACGGTGGCATCATAGAAGAAAGTCATGGCAGTAGAGAGAGGCAAACACAAATAGACAATGACTGTCAGTGCTTGATCAGTCACAAAATCTTTTTGTCTTGTTCCAAAGAACATTCTGTGTGGCACAGGGCTGACAAGTTCAATCCAAAGGAAGACCACTGCACTCCTAGACTAGTGCCTAGGAGCACTGTCTCAGTACTGCTGTTTCTCAGATTTCAAACACAACAGACTTGCATGTGCGTCCTCCATGGGTCCACATTCACCAGGGATTATCCTGAGAAACGTAATGATTTGAACAGAGTCTAAGTATACCATGCCTTTTCAAGCATTTTGTCAATGGTTTGCAGATTATAAAAAGCCAAAATACTTCTTCCATTTTTATTGGTGAAATCTACTGCAGAACTTATAAATTAAAATTAAAAAAAAAATTGAAGAAGCTATTGATTCTCAAAATGTCTTTACTATGGCAAAAGTTGCAGCAACCTGTCTGATCAAGTACCATGTATGGAATGTGGCAGCAGAAGAATGTAATCGTGCTGCCATTCCCGCCTTTGTTGGCACAAACCAGAAATTGTTTTTTAAGGCTGTTCATAAGAATGTCTGTGGATGGCTCCAGCTGCATTTGTAGCAGAGGAATGCCTTGTCTGGCATCAATGGGAGGAGCAGTCCTTGGTCCTCTGAAGGCTTGATAGATGCCCCAGTGTAGGGAAATCAAGGGAGGGTAGGTAGGAGTGGGTTGGGTGGAGGCGCATCTTCTTGGAGGCAGGGGAAGGGAGGATGGTTTAGGGGTTTTCTGGGAGGAGGGAACCGGGAAACGGAATAAAGTTTGAAATGTAAATAAAGAATATATTCAATAAAAATAAAAAAATAAAAAAAGAATGTGGAGTAAAAATTAAAACTAAAGAATCTGAAGTTACCCTCCAAAAATATAAAAGTAAGCACCTCAAAGACTTAAACATAAAGGCATACAGGAATGTATGTATACAAATACACTGTATGTTCATTTACAAATATTGATTAGGTCTCCTTATGTATGGAAGAGTAAGTAGAATATTGCATCTGAAACTCCAGATTCCATTTTCTTAGTGTAGGTACCTGAATGAAGAATGATTTAAAGCTCTCTAAGAACGTCGGAAGCCTTTTCTGGCATTAGTCTCTTGGTGAACCCACTACTGATATTAAAAGGTGATCACAGAACAGATAACTACAGTACCTTAACCGCAAGGATTTCTTAGCTACTAAAAATGTTCAGAGATGGCATTAAGGGCTGCTAACAATATAGAACCTGGCAGGAGAGTTGTGGACTGCCTAATGGGGCCCAATGGGGTTTCTCTCAGGTGCTGTGATTGAATGTTTTGTTTCAGATCTTCTGTTTTCTCTATTATGAGAGAAGAATTCAAAAGTGCAGACTCTATGAAGGACTGTTTTATGAAATCAGTCATCACAAGTCCTGAACTTTTGTTGAAGTCTGCTCTGCTATGCCAATGACCAACTCATTTGACCTCTTTACTTTGGCTACCCACACCAAAAAGATAGGTATCAGTATCTTAAGTTCTTTGTACAAAATAAAGTCATATTTTATTAGAAAAAGAGGGTTCACTGGAATTAAAGTATTAGAATAAATGAATAAATCATGTTGACTCTAGCTACCAATGAAAGCAAAATGCAAATCAGTAACACCAATGAATTGTACTGAATCATCCAGACTCAGATCAGTCTTCTGCCTCTGGTTTCACTATTAAGTTTAACATGTAGTAGGTGCCAGCATCTTAACGTAGCTCTTATAGCTCATAATATATATGAACACAGCAACATAAAACTGCTCAGTGCCAGGAGAGCATATCTGGAATCTGGGAATGGAAGAACTAACTGACTGATGGTGAATGTGTCCACCAAGCACTGTTTTAAAGTAAAACATAATTTTCAGTTACATCAAACTGCGAGAAGCTTCACTTACTGAGATAACAGCAAGAAAACAGGAGGGTAGCCAGTCAGCCATTACACAAATAGCTATCAAGCATGCATTTCAGACAGTTACTATATTAGGTTCAGGAATCAAAATTCAGTAAAAAGTTCTAATCAAAGATGCTTCCCTTACACATCTGTGAAACTATGGTTAAGGTTATTATTTCTTGACATAATTATCTAGTTATATCAGTATTTCCCAAATAATAGACTTTTGCATACAAATTGGACTGTCTTCTCGCTGGAAATATTATCAAACTGATCAGATGTGCTGGATTCTTAATTCTGTTCCAATAACATAGATACTTGTATTTCCACCCCATTTTCAGTGTTTTGACTGATGCCTAAGAGTCTATAGACTATATCTTGCAATCAGGTAGTCTACTTTCCCTATTTCCTTTATCAACTGCTATGAAAATTCTTTGTCAATCATTTGCATTCTCATACAAATTTATCAGTAGATGATCTACAATTAAATTAATACAATTAAATTAAATATCTACAATTAAAATGGGTGCTATTTTTTGCCTGAATCATGGGGAGTTTATAGATCAACTTGTAGAGAACTGCGATCTTGGCAACAGAGTATCTTTTCTCTACATTTTGTGTTTCTCCACATAGGTCATCCATTACTGCTCCCAGAACCTTTATGTATTTTTCACTGTAGAGTATGTCACTAACACAGAATTTTATTTAAATTTTTGCCTTTTTTGCAATGAGTCCAAAAAACCTGAATATTTAAATTTCACTTTTTGTCTATTGCTAGCACATAAAAATGTAGTTTTCATATTTTCATCTGAATTAACTTATTCTAGTAGCATTTTAAAAAGATTTTAACATGATCTAGTGTAATTGTACTGTTTATGAATAAAAGTGAATTACTCTTCCATTTCAATGCCCAGATATTGTTACTTCTTGTCAATCATGGAAGTGGTGAGATATATCAATCATCTCTTTTTGGTTCTTACAAAAAAGTCAATGAAACCAACATTAATAATGATAGCTGTGAGGTTTTCCCTAGACATTCTTAATCGGGTAGACCAAGTAAGTAAGCAGGTTTTTTATTTTCTCATGTGGTTTTTCTGCATCCCTTTTTAGCCCCTACTGTATTAACTGTGTGAATTACCTCGGCTTTTAAACGCTAAAGCACCGCCACGATGCTGCATCAGTCTTATATAGTGTTGGGTTTGTTTTCTAGTTTGGGTCGAAATTTTGGATCCTATCTTTATGAGGTGTACCAGCTTGTAGCTTTCATTTTTGTTATGCCTTTGAATGGCTTCCATACTAACATAAAATTGTATCAATTGAGTTGGAAAATATTACCTTCCTTATTTTCACAAAATATTACAAACGGTTTTGAATCTTCTTTAAGTGGCTGATAAAACTCACTGTAACACCTGGGACTTGAGTTTGTCATGTATTTCATGAGCTCAATCTCTTCAGCAAAGTGACCAATACTCAAAATTTCCCCTTTATAATTATTTTAATATATGGAGAAATATATTTTTTTTAAAACATTTTTTATTAATTATTTTATTTGTTCACATTTCAAATGTTGTCCTCCTTCCAGGTCTTCCCTCCATGAATCCCCACCCTTTTCCCCTCCCTTTGCCTCTAAGAAGGAGCTCCCCACCCACCCACTCCTGCTTCACCCCTCTAGCATCGCCCTTCTCTGGGGCATCAAGCCTCCATAGTACCAATGTCAGATAGGGCCATCCTTTGCTACATATGTAGCAGGAGCTATGTACTGGCCCATGTGTACTCTTCGGTTGGTGGTTTACTTCCTGGGAGTTCTGAGGGGTGTGGTTAGTTGATATTGTTTTTCTTCCTATGGGGTCGCAATCCCCTTTAGCTTCTTCAATCCTTCCCCTAACATTGAGTTCCCTGGGCTCAGTCTGATTGTTGGCTGTGAGTATTTGCATCTGTATTGGTCAAATGCTGGCAGAGACTCTCAGAGGAGAACCATATCAGGCTCTCATCTGCAAGCACTTCTTGGCATCCACAACAGTGTTAGGGTTTGGTGTCTGCAGATGGGATGGATCCCAAAGTGGGAAATACATTTCATTAAGAGATTTTCAGGGGCTGGAGAGATGGCTCAGCCATTAAAGGCTAGGATCACAACCAAAAATATATGAAAATTTCATACATATTTACATTGTCACAGGAGTTAGAAAGTGATTGGTACAACCAATAGTCTAATGAGTTGCACAGACAACTCTTAAAGGAATAGCCCCCCCCCCTCTCTCTGCCAGTGCTAACTCTAAGCTTATTTCTCACTCTACCTAGATGCTGTTCCATTGGCCTAGATGTCAATACCCATGCTACTACCACACTGTTCTGAAAAGTGTGATTAATGTACTTCTGTAGTAAGTTTTAACATTGTCTGCTTTGTCATTTTAAAGACTTTAAAAATATAGTATCTGGAAAGAAAAGAAATAATGCAACAGCTTGTCTTGTAAAATCCTTAAATTTAGGATTACTTTACCCTTAGCTTTTAGTTCCTACAACAAAATTTCTGAGAGTCTCTTAGAATCACACTGAATCTTTAGATCAACTTAGGGGGTCTCCTTGTTTTAGCAACATGACCCCTTCTTATTCACAAACACACATTTCACTGGTTTCTAATTCTGAAGTATGTTTTGATGATAACATAAGTGATTTTTTTGATAGTGTATGAAATTACAGATGTTTTTATACAATGGTTTTATGCTGAAAATCTACCAGACATTTTTATTATTTTAAGGTTTATAAAACTGAATTGATTAAGCTTTCTGCATGTGATTGTGTCGTATGTAGACACTAAAAGTTTTACTCATTTTCCAACCAGAAAAAAGTTTACTGTGCTTTTTGCTCTTCACATGCCCCGACTGTGACCTCTAGTATATAAGGAGCAAAGGTGGGAATGCTCATCTCGAGTGTGACTGTAATAGGAAGCAGCCCAGGTTCTCCACACCAAGTGTGAGGGTAACTGGTTTTCCACAGATGTCTCTCCCCACCCAGGTTTAGAAGGTCACACCTAAGCCTCATATTCTCAGTGGATTTTCTTTTTTAAAGCATAGTCTATTAAGTCCTTTTTTTTTTTTTACATTTTCTCAGATGATCACATGGGTTTTACTTTTTGAACTTCTATATTATAATTTGGCTATGTTTTTATTTTCTATTATACCTTAAAAATAAGTATTGCTTAGATAAATTATAAAATATATTCTTTGCAAAATAGTTATCATATTTTACTTATTTTTCTTTTCAATGTCAATTTCAATCTATTTTCAATATATTTCAATAATATTGTATGAAAGCTCATATATAAAAAGGAAACATATGAAGAATGAGATGAACAGTACCAGTTCTGAAAAAATTTTGATTCTATGTATATATATATGTGACTTCTGCTTCTTTCCCTTAAAGATAAGGAGGATAAAGAAGATAAATCGAAAACTTGGTGTTAGCTATAGCATGAGGATGTACCAAGATGACTTAACTATGGGAAACTTCGAATACTAGAAACTCTTTCCACAAAAAATTATAAAATGACATTACATAATATATGGATTTTCCTTAACATAATTTGAGAGTGTAGGTCTGTGTGTGAAAGTGGGGGTGGAATGGGATTGTTTGTAGGGTAACAGTCCAAGGGGCAATAATGATTCTGTGTGAACTTCATTCCGCCTACTGTACAGTACATCATTTTGTTGTTGAGCTGAGAATGGAAGTCAGAGATGTGTACAGTGTAGACAAAAATTTGGCATAATTTATATGATTAAAGATTTAAGCAATTCATCCATGTCCCAAAGCACCCGAGGAAGTACAAGTTTGCAAGTTAAGTACATGTTAAATTAAAATTTCTGCAAATTCCTTCCAGTTCCATGATGTGAGACAATATGCCCATTAACCTCTTCACTCCTGCTTGAACCCTGCTTCCAGAGCACAGATTCTCTCTTAGGATCCTATTCAATCATGTCTTCATCTCCAGACATCCTATAAAACTCTCTATTCCAGCATGAACGCTCTCTCCTCTGTTGTCACTTGAGAATATCCAATAACTTCATTTAACAGTATGTGGTATTGTTTGCTGACTTTGAATACAGATTTTCTTTTTGAACAATTCCTACTTGAGAACAGTGATTGCATCTTGCCCTGTGACACTCTATTGTCCACAGGCTCGCAGAGTCCTTAGCTCTGAATAAATCCTTCAGAAATGATGGGATATCTGGTTAATGATTACTTCTTAATATGGTTACTGTTATGTTGGTAATTGCCGGACAACACTGATAAAACAACAAAGTAATATTATAACCTACTAATAAAACTGAAGTATTATGAATGCATGGATAAAATTACTGTCAGGCCCAGTATTTATTTCCTTTCTGTAGTCTGACACATGATATAATGCTAGAGATTAAAAGTTCTCAAAGAATATTCGGGTAGTCTATTTATAAATCCAGACACAGACTGCGGTTAAAATTTGTACAGTTGAGTTGAACACAGACAAAGACAGCTAAACTCCAAAGCAGGTCATGCTCTGTTAATGGTTTAACGCATCACTAGTGTGGCTTAGGGATGTGTTTTGTGCAATAAACATGCAATTAGAGCCAAAGCAGGAAGACACTGCTGAAGTTCCAGTTTGCCTCAGGAGTGTGGGGAACAAGGTGGGGTGGGCACACTGAATATCCAGGTCAGCAGACACACTGGGTAATATTCACACTTTCACCTCTGGCCATGGTGAGGTCTACGGCAAACCCATTCACCTCTCTGTGATTCTGTTTTCCATCTGCAAATGGGATGATATTGCACAGAGATGCAAAAGAGACAGCAACAAGTGACTCTTGCCCCACCCTCTAAGATACAAGGTAGTGGGTACTGGAAATATGAATGGTAAAATCCATGAGAGTCTTGATAAATTGAAAAGGATAAAGATACAATATATACAAAGAACTCAAGAAGTTAGACCCCAGAGAACCAAATAACCCTATTAAAAAATGGGGTACAGATCTAAACAAAGAATTTTCACCTGAAGAAATTCGGATGGCCGAGAAGCACCTTAAGAAGTGCTCAACATCATTAGTCATTAGGGAAATGCAAATCAAAACAACCCTGAGATTTCACCTTACACCAGTCAGAATGGCTAAGGTCAAAAACTCAGGAGACATCGGGTGTTGGTGAGGATGTGGAGAAAGAGGAACACTCCTCCACTGCTGGTGGGGCTATAAGATGGTACAACCACTTTGGAAATCAG
This sequence comes from Apodemus sylvaticus, assembly GCF_947179515.1. Lineage (NCBI taxonomy): Eukaryota > Metazoa > Chordata > Mammalia > Rodentia > Muridae > Apodemus > Apodemus sylvaticus. The sequence continues at coordinate 65,466,752 of NC_067477.1, forward strand.
TCTGGAGGTTCCTCAGAAAACTGGATATGAGACTTCCAGAGGACCCTGCTATACCTCTCCTGGGCATATACCCAAAGGATTCCCCAGCATGCAATAAAGACACATGCTCCATTATGTTTATAGCAGCCTTATTTATAATAGCCAGAAGCTGGAAAGAACCCAGATGCCCCTCAAAGGAGGAATGGATACAGAAAATGTGGTATATTTACACAATGGAATACTACTCAGCAATTAGAAACAATGAATTCACAAAATTTTTAGGCAAATGGTTAGATCTGGAAAATATCATCCTAACTGAGGTAACCCAATCACAAAAGAATACACATGGAATGCAATCTCTGATAAGTGGATATTAATTAGCCCAGAAGCCCTGAATACCTAAGGCACAAATCGCATAACAAATGACTCCCATGAAGAAGTAAGGAGAGGGTCCTGATCCTGGAAAGGATTGATCTAGCATTGGAGGGGAATATAAGGACAGAGAAAAAGGAGGGAGGTGATTGGAGAAGGGATGGAGAGAAGAAGGTTCATGGGACATATGGGGAGGGGGGATCTGGGAAAGGGGAAATCATTTGGAATGTAAACAAAAGATATAGAAAATAAAAATACTAAAAAAAGAAAAGGATAAAGATAAATGTTGCTAAATTGATAATTTTCCACAGATTTCTGAGCATTAAATTGTTCCTGTGTAAAAAAAAAAAAAAAAAAAAAAAAAAAAAAAAAAAAAAACAAAAACTCATCAGAATAAACCGAATCACAAATGATCTAATATTTAAACCAAATCTTTTTGGTTTAAAATTTTCTCAATCTGATGATATACTTTATTAATTTTAAATAGCATATGAGGAATCCAATTTCATTATGCATTTAAAAATTGTTTTCGATTATTTTCCTCATGTTCTCTTCTATTGCTGTGATATCTTGGTACCTTTCCAATTCATGAATAAATGTGTGTGCATGTGTGCATATGTGTGTGTGTGTGTGTGTGAGTGTGTGTGCATGTGTGTAAAGAAGCGTGATCCCTATATGTGAAGGCCAGAGGTTGATGTTTGTATCTTTTTCTGTCATTTTGCATTTTTAGTTTGATATAGGATCCCTCACAGAATCTGAACTGTGTTTTGACCAGGATGGTTGGCCAGCAGGTCTTGGCCTTTCCCCTACCTCGTGCTGGGTTACAGATGCACAACAGAGCATCTTGTTCTTAACATGGGTTCTGTGGCTCTAAAATCAGGTTCCCGTACAGCAGTTTTTTAGCCAGTGAGCCATCTCTACAGACTCAAGAGTCTTAAAGTGCCTTACAAAGAGAAAAAGAAACAAATCTTCTAATTCCAGTAAAAATCTGTTCTCAAAGAAAACATCAGTGATTCCATACTCTTACCATAATACTGCATTCAGACAAAAACAGTAAAAAAAAAAAAAAAAAAACAAACCTCAACAGAACAAAATAGAAACACTTGTCCAGCTCAAACCTGCAATATGAATGAGCAGCTGTTGGAGGAAAAGTTATTAATGCCAATCCAAACGCGCTGTCAGGATGATAGTCACGGCTCACCTTCTGGGTCTACTGCCCAGGTACTGCAGAGTGAGCTACACATGTGTCCTTTCACTTGAGCAGTCTTGACAATGAGTCAGGATAACTAGAATTCCTATTTTACATGTCAGGAAATTGAGGCTTTGAGAGGTTAATTACTTGTCAAAGGTCATTTTCTAGAAAGAACATGCACCATCTGTCTTACTGTAGTGTTAGTTTTGAATTAAAACATTATGGCAAATGAGAAGAGTAAATGAAAAACAAAATATTTACCAATAAAATGATGAGCAAACATCAGCTTTAAGAAGCAGACTATGATGCCATCTGTGTGTCAGAGTCTACGGTTTCCAGGGGGCAGTGATCTAGAACACGTCAGTCTTTACCTCGCATCATACAATTGATATTTAGGAATTGTTTTTGTTCAAAATAGCTAGCCAAACATGAAACAGCAGCACTACTTATCATGAATTAAAGTAAATCAAAACATTATTCAGACTAATATCTAATAAAGCTAAATTTATAAATGCTTATACATTGAACTTCCTGTTTTATAGAGCAATTGAATATTGTGTATTTGTGATTTTAGTCAGAACTGTCAAGCTTTAAAAGCCATTTGAGGAAATGACTTTATTAAAAGAATACTAATTAGAATTAAAGAATACTTGATTAAAATACTAATAGACATGAATATCTTCATAAACATAAAAGAAGAATGTATTGTATTTTACCATCTAAAACCTAAAACTTAAAAACATGACAGTAAGCTGAAATCATCTTCAAAGTCTCCTATCTTAGGATTGGGATTTTAAGGGGAGCACAATACCTTTATGTTTTTCTGGCTTAACACGATCTGAATTTGTAATTAAGAGAAAAAAAATCCATTTGTCTAATGAGCTTCTGTTAATGAACTCTATAGAACCAGTACTTTAAGATACAAAGAGAAAAATTATTTCATGTGTAACTGAATCTGGAACATTTACACATTTAAAAGTCTAATTACAGGTAAACATGTGTTCCTCAACATCCCTGTAGAAGAGCACCATGGCAAAACCATGGAAAGTCCAGGATGTCCACTGGTCCTGCCAGTCCTGCCTGGACTTAAAAGTCTTGCTGGACCATCATCCACATCCTTAATCAATGTTGACTTAGCTCTTTATGATAGCAGTGGTATTATACACATCTAGGGTAGCTTAAAGATGTCAGTTTATTGTATTTTGTACTGTGTGCTACCACTGTACACAGGGAGGTGATTGGAGAATGGGTGGAGAGAAGAAGGCTTATGGGACATATGGGGAGGGGGGAACTGGGAAAGGGGAAATCATTTGGAATATTCTTTCTTTAAGAATATAGAAAATTTAAAAAAAAAAAAAAAGGAAAAAAAGAGACCTACAACCAGATCAAGTGTGGAGAGGGAGAGACCTTGGAACAGTCAGCCCTAAATGGGACATCTCTATCCAATCACCTCCCCTCAGAACTCCTCCACAAAAAGAGGAGGCAGCAGACATGTAACGGCCAGAGGAGATGGAGGAGATCAGGGAGACAAGACTGTCTAAATCAACATAATCAAAGCTTATATGAACCACAGAGACTGAGGCAGCGGGCACAGGGCCGCACTGGTATGCGCCAGGTCCTTTGTGCACATTAACATCTCTTCCCGTTTAGTGGTCGTTTTTATGTGGGATTTCCAAGTGTTTGCTTGAATGGATTTCTGTATCTTCTGACTTTTCTTGAGCTCTTCTCTCTTTTTTTTTGTTTGCTTGTGTTTTGTCTAATTCCAATACATTATTTTCTATTTTATCTTTCCTTACCATATTATAACATATTGTATTGTATTATTATGCCTTAGAAGATTGCTTTCTAATGAGAGACAGAAAGGAATGGATCCAGATGGGAGATGAGGTGGGGAGGAACTGGGAGTAGTAGAGAGGTGGGGGACTATAATCAATGTATTATGTAAGAAAAATATCTATTTTCAATAAAAGGAGAAACAAGGAAGATGGTGAGACACAGTTGGAGTAGGTGCAGCCTTCTTGGAGGAGGTGTATGATTCAGGGTAGGCTTTGAGATTTCAAGAGCCCATGTCAGGCCCAGTGGTCTCTGCCAGCTGCCCATGTTGCCATGCTCCTGAAATGGTGATAATGGACCAGCCCTCTGAAACTGTTAATTAGATGCCAATTAAATACTTCCTTTTAGAAGAGTTGCCTTGGTCATGGTGTCTCTATAGCAATAGAAACCCTAACTAAGACACCTGCCCTTCCACTGGCCCCTTCATTTAATCTCTATAATCTAGTCTCCCTTTATGTAATTTAAATTATATTTCTCTTTCCATGAAGAAGACACTTCTTGTCTCTGGTCCCTTATCAATTACCAGGCCCCTGTGGATATTTTAAATGAAAGACACATATCAAAATTAAAAGCTAATATCAACATATCATTGAAAACATGCAACATTTGTCTGTCTGTATCTGGGTTACCTCACTCCATGATTACTTCTAGCTCCAACTCTCTGTCTAAAGTTTTCACTTTTCTTAAAAAGTGAATAATATTCCATTGTGTGAATGTACCACATTCATTATCGATTCGCAGCTGATGGACATCTGGGCTTTTCCCTATTTCTAGCTATAGGAATAGAACGAAAACGAACAGGGAGGAGCAGGAATCCCTGCAGCAAGAAGCGGACGGAGTCTTTTGGCCTGAAGTGTGTCTTTACGCCTGAAAGTGTTAGAGCTGGGGCCTGTGGAGACCGGTTTTCAGCGTTTGGAGAAGCCCCACACTGATTTCCATAGTGGCTGTGCCAGTTTTTGCTATCAACAGCAATTAGGGTTACCTTTCTTCGCATCCTCACCACCCTGGGCTGCCATCTGTTTTACTGATTTTGGTTAATATGGCTAGGGTAAGATGAAATCTAGGAGAAGTTATAACCTGCATATTCCTGATGGCTAAGGATGTCAAACATTTCTTGAAGTATTTATTGGGCACCTCTGTTTCATCTTTTGAGAACCCTGTGTTTAGTTCTATACCCCATTTTTAATCTCACCATTTGTTTTACTGTTTAGTTTTTTCTGAGTTCTGTGAGTATTGAGACACTGCCCTCTGACAGATATATAACAGGTAACGACCTTTTTCCCACCATTCTCAAAGCTGCTGCTCTTGCTTGCTTGATGTTTTTCTCTACTCTGCAGAAGGTTTTAGCTTCATGAGGTTCCATTTATTAATTGCTGGTCTTAGTGATTATGCTAACAGTATCGTATTCTGAAAGTCCTTTCCTATCTGTGCCAATGCGCTCAAGCCTAGTTCCCACGTTCTCTTCCATCAGATTCAGGTATCTTAAATTCTGTTGGGGTCCTTAACCAGCCTGAAGTTGAGTTTTGTGCAGGATTTTAGATATCCATCTGTTTTCATTCTTTTATATGCAGTCATCTAGCACTATTTATTGAAAACGATGTATTTTTTCCGGTGTTTATTTTTGGCTTCTTCTTAAAAACTAAGGGTTCATAGATATGTGGAGTTATGTCTAGGTCTTGATTTTATCATTCAGAAGGTAATTTTATGAACACATTGTGCCCATTCATTAAAAAACAGCAGATTTGTGACTAGGATCTATGATTTTACAGGCATGTATTTTTGGCTGGGTTTATAATACCAGATGAAAATTCCTTCCTGTATGGACACCAAATCCAAAAGTGAAATAGTTGATCACAGCCATTATAAGCTGGCCTCTATTATGGAAGTGGGTCCATGCTTGCCTGGAGGGTATTGCTACATACAGCTACATTACATTATTAGTGGTATTAGGTTTCAAATCCTCCAGCAGCACCTTCTGGCATTATGAAGACAAGCCAGTCTCATATGTATATGTATAGGTATATGTATAGGTATAGGTATAATATCATCTAGTATATAATCATATATATTATTAATAGATATACATACATACATGATTATATAAATATAAACCTATCTGAACAGCTGAAGAGTTATTTTTCTTTAAGCCTGGATAGACACAAATTGATAATTTATGAGATATATGTCTATGTATCTCTGAACATACATTACTTGTATTACTTTTCTCCCATTAGAACAGAACTTTTCTTTTTCTTCCATAACATAGGAAGCTCTTGAGAAGTCAGATTACTTTATGAATCAGTTGTATTCCATACATGGACTTGTAAACACCATCTATTTAAGTATGCAAGAAATACTATTTGCAATCCTTAAATAAAATTCAATTAATTAATTCAGATTTAATGAAGTTGAATTAACAAATGAGACTTAGTGCAGGAGTTTAAATTCAGTTGTTTTGAGAAATTTCTTTTTTTCTAGAGTTGTTCATCTCAGCGATGTTGTCCATATACCATTTGAAATAAGTGTATGAACATCTTAGCAGAAAACTCTTTGTACTTTTTTTTTTAAATTGTGGCAAAACAACAAAGTCACTACCAATTTTAAAGTATTTGATTCACTGGTGGTAAGTAAAACACAATGCTGTAGAACTCTCATTACTAGAAAATAGTTTTCTACTCTGCCTTCCCCTAGCTTCTAACAAGCTATATTCTAATTTCATTTTTTTCACTAAGAAAACTTGGAGATTTACTAATAGTTACTTAGATATGAAGATGGAGAGCTTACACTATACAGCAAACACTGAATACTTGCCCCCTTTTCATAAAGATTATAAAGCATTACTTTTCTTCCTGGCACCCCCTTCCCCCCTCATTCCCAGAGCCAGTCCCCCCACTCTGCAGCCACTGTCCCTCCCTGGGGAGGAGGAGCAGCAGTGTCAGTGTCCCGCACCTTAACTCTCTTGTCATTCTAAGTATCTGGGTAGAGGAGAAGGAAAGAATAGGGAAGGGAGACAAAAATGTGCTGGTTAGTTATGGGCAAGACTTTATGTATCTCCATGAATATATGCATATGCATGTGTGTGTGTATGTGTGCATATGTACATATGTGTGTGCATGTGCACATGTGTAAGTCCAGAGATCAAATCCAATTCCTCTCTGGCATAATACTTTGTATAACCATCATGTTTTGAATCAGAAGCATGTTTTACAATATGCTATTTTTGAGAAAGAACCCATTCAGTGGTACTCTAAGGTGGCACAAATGAGACTTTTCCAAATTGACCCCTTTCTCAGCTTTTTCCTTGACTTGCTGTGTATGGTCCAGAAAGGCATGGTGTAATGCACAGCATATGGGAACACTGTCAAGTGCTCTTTAAATGTCTTGAAAGCAGACGTTGAGAGTGAGGAGGGCCCTCCTGTCCTAGACTGCAGCATTAATTCCAAGTATCCTCGAATACCTCCTCTACAATACTCATTCTTGGGGTAGGTTGATCTACAGACTCTAGGAGGGAAGAAAGAAACAGCCAAACAGACACGAGCACACCATGTCCTTGAGGACAACTCTGAATGCGACCCACTTCTAAAAGATGTCACTATTGCTCGTCTTGTAAATAAAAGCATCTTCAGTGGGAATGCACAGCTGGAAGCTCATCCAAGGAGACAGACCCGCTTGTGAGCTCCCACTGCTGCCTCGGCGGCCCCAGTATTTCCACTGGATATTTGAAAGCCCCCAATTTGCTGGCAGTACTTAGCCAGGCTGCTCCTGTCACCACTGAATGGGGTAAGTTCCTGCTTGATGGTATTTTGCTATCTACCTGCTGCTTCAACTCCATTTAGTATTCATCCTTTTTACTTTTGATTGCTATATACTTAATAAACTCATTCATTCAAGACAGAAATATAACCCACATATGACATTCTCCAGACTGATCTTACAGGACACATGGTTAAATCTTCTATCAATCAGGGATCACAGAGTAATAGATCAATAGGATCTCAGTCAAAGACTAAAGGAGAGATGGTCTCCATGGGCAATGGGTTGATAGATACTATGGCACCAGAGTCCACTCTTACTGCACAGCTGAAAAGCAGCCTTTCCCCAAGCAGGGATGTTCTGATACATTGCTGGTGTACTCATCAGTTGGCAGGTGGTACACACCTTTTTGTACAGAGAGATGCCTGTCTGCAGAGGCCTCCGGATACTACTCAGTGTTCCAAGGAGACAGAGTCACCAAGCACGACCGAGTAGTTAGCACTTTCACTGGAATGAAAGCTCCAGCATGGCCAGAGCTTTCTATGATATAATATCTCTGAGGAGAGGCCACAGTTCTTGTGTTCTCCTGGCACCTACATGTTTAACTATCTTGATGGCAGGTTCAAGGGATGGTTGTAATGCTGGCACATTAAGAAAATAGAAGACATTGACTCTTAGCTTGAGTCTGAAGTCTAAATATTTTCTGGCCTCCCCGATTCCCGATGCTTATCACTTGACATCCCCCCCCCCCCAGTATAGTGATAAATTTAAAAGGTACATTCTAATTTTTATTTATAAGAATCTGCCTATTTTTAGGTATCTTATATAAAAGGCACCATATAATACTTGTTCATTTAGCTGAGGAAGACCTTGACAGCCTAACTCTGTTGCCTGTATCTCCCAAGTGCTGGAATTATAGGTGTGCATCATCTCTCCTAGCATGCTAGTTTGTAGTTTATTTTGCTTTTACTTAGTATAATAAGTTTACAGGTTTATGTATGTTATTTGACATATACTGAAATTTCACTTCACTTCAAAGCTGAATAACTTCTATTCTATGTAGAAAGACGAACACTACCATATTTTGTTTCTTCATTCATTTGTTGATTGTCACATGGACTATGTTTATTGAGGAAATACTGCTGATATATATGTTGCTATAACAACACCTGCTGGAACCCTTGTTTAAATCTCTTATGTATATGCTGAGGGGTAGAACTACTGGTCATATGGTAAGTCTATGTCTGACTTTGGAAGTGCTGTCACACTGTTTTCTATAGCAGCTAAGCCATTTTGAATTCTTATTAGCATTTCATGAAGGTTCCTAGTATCTTTTGTATTTTGGTAGGCACACGAATCTTCTCAGATGCATTTTCTGTGAATTATAACTGGACAGGTTTCTTTTTTGATACTACTAACACAAACACCTCTTGTAGCATTTATTCTTTTATTTTTTTACATTAACACGTGTGCATGCGTGTGGCTAATTATAAAAGGTAGGAATGGTAAGGACATGTGGAAAGTGTATCTTTATGGCAATAATTGTTAACTGTTTAGAGTTAGGTTATGCAACTCAGATTTAGATAATTCTAAGGTGATTCTTTTATAAATATATTCCTTTTACTTTCTGTATGTGTGTGTGCCTCCATATATGTACATACACACTTGTGCTGGTGACTCCAGGGATATCAGAAGAGGACATTATAATTTCTTGGAGCTGGAGTTATAGCAGGTTTGAGTTGCTGGACATGGGCAATAGAAACTAAACCTGTGATTATTAGTGAGTAAATTAAATAATTCTAATGATAGATAAAATTAAGAATAGAATGAAAACCATACAAATATTCATTCTTCAATTCAAACCACATAAAGTGGGACAGCAAGATATTCCCCTTTACCACGAAGGTCCACGTACATGTACAGCCATCTGTAAGAACTGACTAGAGTCGGACAAGCAAATTAACCACGCAAACACAGGGGGCATTTTACAAGTTTTCTACAAGGCTATAATGAAATACTATAAGCTGGATGGTTTAAAACAAGAAAAAGTTAGGGACACAGGAAGTTTGAAGTAGGGTGTCATGTGGGCTATGCTCTCTGTGTTGCCTGTTGTTTCCCAGGCAAACTGAGTGTTGGTGCTTTGAAGGCAGTCAAATGGCTGTCCTCTGCCCATGTGTCATTATGATGAATCTCCTCAGTGTCTGACTCTGTGCAAACCTCTTTTTTACATAACACCTGTCATGCTGGATTAAAGCTCACCCAAATGACCGTGTTTTCACTTGTTTCCCTATGTTATGACCCCACTTCAAATAAAGTCACGTTAAGAAGTTATGGAAGTTCAACCTGGTTTTATAGGGGGTGGGGAGCATTATTCAGTCCATAGAAATAACCAAACACTGCGGATATCCTGTATATCTGAAGGCAGGCTTTCTTAGTTGTTTGCTAGGAAAATATTAGGATTTTCTTTTCAGGAACTCTCATGGAGGTTCAGTGTCTCCTACAGTCCTGAAGGCAGGTAACAAACACAGTGCTTGAGCCATCCGTGCTGACAGAAATGACAGGTATTCTTATTCCATAGCACTTGCAATTATCACCCAAATAGTATTCATAAGCATCTCTAATAAGAAATTACAGTTATTAATCTATGCATCGTTAAGTTTGCTGCTATTTAATTCATTAATAATGAAGCATATACATATATCATGAAACAATACTTGCATTATTGTTTTAATTATATTTGAGGCATTTAACTATGTTAATTTGAGAAAAATACAATTAATGTTTAATCCAAAAGTCTCAATGGATTTTCACACTTCAGACTTAAGGTAGTTGTACACTTAGTATTCAAGAATCATACAGGACACCGTATCTTAAACTATTTCTTTTACCGTGGCTCATCAAGGTCCCATATTTGACATGTAACCTAAAATACATCTCTCACACACCACTGAGAAACCTGAAACAAAAGTATCATAAACTTATTTATCCTTATTGTATAGTATGCATTCTGATACTTTCTATATTATTTCTTTTTCATATAAAGTGTTAATTTTAACTACTAAATTTATTTTATAACTAGTCCTAGAGTGAAAAATGAAATAATTTTGTTAAATATCTTTTGAGACATTTCCTTAGAAATTTCTCATAGCATATTATAAAAGATGAAAGCTAAAAGAAGGTGAAAGTTGATGATATATATAAATATAAATATATATACACACACTACCCCCAACACATGATGTCAGAGGTGGCATTTAGATGAGCAAATACTTGGTTATGTAAATGAATTATGTCAATTTTAATGGTGTAAACATAAGTTTTACCAAACATAGAAACAAAGGGTTAAAAACAATATTTTAGGCAATTTACAAACTATAAAAATGCTTTAAATCCTCAGATTTAATTTCCTTGACAAATTTCTTCACTCAAAATTACAACATCAGATAAAGGAGTTTCTCAAAAAATGTTTACATGAAGTATAAAATGTTTTACCTGTAGTAAACTCGCAATGTCTGTATTTCTTCCTCCAGCCTTTTGTACTGTTCAACTGCAGTTTCTCTGGCTTGCTGCATTGACAATAATTTTGCCTGCAAGTAATTGTTTTAAAATTGGGCATTAGTTTTGGTATGTTAAAAGACAGTATGACTGCTAGTTAAACCTTTTTGTTAGTTTTAAATTCTTTCCAGATTTTTTGCAGTTTCAATTTCCCACAAAGTAGTCCAAATACATTGGAAACAGAAATACCAAAGTCACAAATGTCCTAAGTGTACTCGCTTTGCTAGTTACTAAACTTCAACTGTATTTTATCTGTGCTATCGGGTTATGCCTTTTTGCAATGTTTAACTTTATACACATAGTTCAGAATGTGGGACATAGGTTGAGAGAAGCATCTGGAGTGGAGATAAGCACTCCGGGCATTTCACATACAATTTAATGTGGCTCCACTGCCTGCTCTCACTAGATTTCCTTTTAACTTTATTAACAGTAAAACTCAGGAAATTTTAAGTATGTTGTCAAGCCATCTTTGGTACACAAAACTATGACCTGATTCTTACAGATACAAGTTAACCCTGTCAACTCCTTTTCTGCAAGGGAAAATTTCCTCCTAAAAGTGCAGTGACAGAGACTTCCATGGCTAGCGACACTTTGCTCAAGGATATTTATTATCTTAAAGAATATGCAATAAGGTTTGCAAAATTTCAAATCCAGTTTCCGTCAATGGATAAACATAATAGTTGTACATGTTAGCGGGAACCGTGACATTTTCATGCATCTAGACATTCTGTGATAAGCTTTCACCATTTCTTATGGGTTTATCAGTCTTTTGTGGCATAAACTTTCACGGTGATCTCTCCTAGCTTTTCGGAGTGAATTGTAACTTGCCTTTTCATTTTGGTAGGGCTCAAAGTTATTGTTTGAAAATATTTTCTCATGTTCCCACCATCATTTTCACACACTTTAAAAAAATGCCAAGAAGAGATGAACATTATTTATAAAATAAGGTACTAGTATGACAAGTTTTCATAGTTTATTTAAAATTCAATTTACATGAAAATATTGCTTTTCTGTTTAAATGGCCTTTGATAGCTAACATGCAATTGTTTCAACACTGAAAACACCCCCAACTGTCAGTAATTAAAAGTAATTTAAAGCCTGGAGTCAGAGTTTCAGCATTTTGCTGAATGCATATGACTTCAGTGGAATTAGTTTCTTGCATAAGAATGTCGTAAATAAGAAAATAATAAAAATCCAATTATGAGAAAATTAATTAGTGTAATGAAAACGAACACTAGATAATTCAACTTTTCTATTTTAATAATGGAAAATTACAAAAGAATGAGCAGCCTAGATATTTGCATATAAGTTTAGGTACAAGATATTAGTTTGTTTTCAATCTGGGCTAAGAAATTCTAACAGAGTTACTCTATAATTAAATTTAAGATGTTTGAATGATTGCTTTAGTTTTCTGAATTTCATAATTATAGGTGAGACATTCCCTCTAGCTAGGAAAAAACACTCAAACTCATTTCCATATTAAAAATGTTTTCTACTTTAGAGTTATATTCTTATAGACATTTCACAGTTTATATTTTTATACCTTTTTTACTTATAGTCTTAGTTTTAGGTAAAATTTCATGAAAGTAAAACATGTATGCAACAGTCAATAACTATACACATAAAATTTTTAAGAATGAGGCTTATGGAGTTATAATTTCCAGACAGTTAAACTCAATGATTTGTAGCCTATTAATTTGTATTTTTTATAATTTGAGATAGAGTAAGAACTCTGTTCTGTAGGTCAGATAATTCTGGAACACGATGTGTAGCCCATGTCTGGATGTAAGGCAACCTTTTTGTCAGCTTTCCAAATGCTGCTATTATAGGCATGAGCCACCATGCCTGGTCATTTCTGTACATTCTAACACACACACACACACACACACACACACACACACACACACACACACACACACACACTAAGCATCACAGTCAAGGTATAAAACATTTCCATCATCTTCAAAGGTCTTGTACATCAGTGCAGTCCCTAAGCTCCTTTTATACTTATCCTCTGCTTTATACCTTACTTTCTTCAGAACATTATGTAAAACAAATGCACCCGTTTACTCTTACTTAATGCACCTTTGGATTTGTATACATATTGTACATACCAGTTGTTAGTTCTTTTATTATCATGAGCAATGCTACTATGAGAATCACAATGTGAATATCCATTCACCAGCTGAATGATATTTTGCGTTAGTTGTAGAAGCTATCAATACAGTCTCTATAAATATCCACATCTATGTCACTTTCATTTTTCTTGAGTAACTAACTGCCCAGACATAGAGGTTTTGTGTCCTATGATATGTATATAATTACAAAACTTGGTGCTTTCACTGAAACAATATTAAGGGTTCATTCTTAGAAGAATGAAAGAAGTCACCTAATGAATTCCTCTTCTGAAAGAGGATGAGGCAAAGTGTTTGAAAGACATTAGTGCGGACATCCTTGTGAACTGCCTGTAGGATAGTCCACACTATTTCCCAGTGAATCACATTATCATTAGGTAACAAAATCTGACAACCAGATTCATCATAATGCGTTATCCACATTTTGTGTCCTTTTATCTCACTTGAAATAATTGTAATAAGATTGGTTGCCTAGTGCTAAAGAATATATGTAGTTTGAATATTATGGCTGAAGGATAGCCCTTCGAACTGGTACTATATTAGAAAGGAACTATGCTGTTTTAGCAAGTCTTATCTAGAGATTCAGAATGACAAAAGCAGGATTATATTGTTCACAGAACTGAACGATATTTACTGTTGCTACTGTGGATAACAATCTTCATCTTACTTTAAAACATTTTCATGTTTGGTTTCAATGTGTTTTTAATAGTTATAGTCTGAAATAGTTCAGCCTTCCTTTGTTATCACCAAGATCATTAATTCTCTTTATGACAGAGCAGAGGCAGTTGTTGTCTTCATGATATCTGTTAAATAAAGGAGCACGGCACACAAATAAAATTAAGACTGAGGATGCAGATTTGAGAGGTGTCTTAGAGGTAACACAGTCCTAATTTTTTATGATGAGGAAATTTCTGCTATTGCAAAATGTGCAGAGGAAACAGTTGGAACGTGTCCAAGGCTTCACAGCTAATAACAAGGAAAGTTGAAACTATGAATAGAAATATTCATAAAGCATTGTTTATTTCATATTACAAGACCACATTTGAACATGATATAATTTAAGTGTATGTTACTTTTTTAAAGAATGATTTTGAAAGAATAACCATAAATATATTAAACTGTGTCATAACTATGAACATATCTAAGGACATCTTACATGTCTTTTAAGATGTGTATAGATAATTGTTCAAGCAATGACTATAGGCACACAGAATGTTAGCTCTCAAACCTGTGAGATTTCAAGCTTGGTAGATAACATGTAACTATAAATCTGGAAAAACATAGATCAAAAATTAAAATCCTTATCAAAAATGATAAAAGTGAGAAGATTTCATATACAATCCTTCTCAGAGGATTTGCTTGCTCCCTAAAGTGTGTAATGTTTTTTAGAGCATTTTTTAGTGGTTATTTTATACTTATGTCTTGCCTTTTGGTTTACCAAAATGAAGACAATCAATTCATTCATTCAAAGAGAGCAGTATATGTACTCTCCAATAACCTATGAGGTAGTCTGATATAAGGAGGGCAAGAGATTGTAGTGGAAACAGAAATAATAAAATTAATAACTGAAGTTGATCCTTGAGCTATAAGCACAAGTCACAGATCCAAGTTAGAAAAATTAGGAAAAAAGTATTCTAGAGACACAGCCTGGCAAGGTCTATAGAACCAGGGACTTGGAGAGCATCCTGGCTCTCTATTGCAAGCTGTACCACCAGATAACCTAGTAAAATCTTCATGTGCTTCTACTTTCTCACCTACACAATGGAGTAAGCTAAAAAATTATTCCCAAGGTGCTGGCTGATACTAATACAATATAACAAAACCAGTGAAATACATAAAATAGTACACAGCACATAAAAAATGCTTCAACGACCTGTTGCTGAATAAATAGTAGAAAAAAAGCTGAATCATCAACATGATGAGTTAGGAGTAGGGGTTAATATCTACCAAACAGGAGAAGAAAATAAAATGTCAGCATCACTGTGCCTTATAAGTTTAACATCTTTTCACTCAGACCAAAAAGATGGATCCGTCTCTGTGATACCATTTGTGGGTTTTCTTATGATTCTATGTATCTCTACCATGAAACCTACTGGTGACCAAGACAGTGCCTACACATCTTTTGTTAGAAATAAAGAATGTGTAATATATTAAGAAATTTAAGGGGAAACAAAGAGTGTGCCTTGCTTTCTGAGACTCATGTTGCTCTATTCACATTCTTGGTTAAATAGCTTCTGTTCAAAGCACAATGCTTCAATATTATGAAGTTTATAAAAGACTTAAAGTATAAGACATTATTGAACTTGACACAGTAAGAAATTGAATGCTTTCGTTGAAGCAATAAATGTTATTTCTATTATTTTGAAAGGGAGAAAAATAAGAGAGAATAATATTAACTGTATGGATATTTTAGTAACAAGAAAAAGGATACAAAAGAAATCCAGGTTTTCCAAATCATAATGTTACTATAATTTTATATACATCCATAAGAAAATAAAAATAATGCCTAGCAAACATTGTTCTATGGAGCCATTTACTTAATTCTCATAATGCATCACCGTGGTAGATACTAGTCCCATTTTACAACTGAAACAACTACTATCTGATTTATCAAAGGTCATAACCACCAAGTCCCTAGCCTTAAGTGGTGGGACAAGGATTTGAACTCAGGTACTCTGAGTGCTTCCTCCTCTTAATCACTATGCTATAAACACTAGGCAAAATTTGGTACTTTAAATCAGATGTTAAGGGAAGAGTTTTGGAGGCCAATCCCAATAATGCATCTACAAAAGAACTCCTGCACCTAAGCCTCAGGGAACATTGTGGAAGCCTGGTGAGAGGTGAGGAAGAGGACCGGCAAGTTTTCTGTGTGATTCTGTGTCTCCTAGAAATGTCAGAAGCTACATCCAGAAAGTCTCGCCCACATGACTGCCCAGATGCGGGCTGAGGAAGCATGAAAGCAATAGACACACCAGAGGGCATTAAAAAACCATGGGATCTCAACCCATAGGAGAAACTCTAGCCAGCTAAGCAATTCTGAGAGCATCCAGGGAAGAGTACACCAGTTGGTGGTCCATTTGATGTGAATGGTTAGCCCAGAAAACACACGTACTAGTAACATTATGTAGACTCAGCAGATTATATTTGAATATATAAGCATATACATGCACATACATATAAATATACGTGTATAACCACAAATAATGAAGAGAGGCCATGATTTATAAAGAGTAAAGATGAGGTATATGGGAGGGTTTGGATGGCGGAAAGGGGCAAATGATACAATTATAATTATAAAAGAAATAATTAAAGACTATGTTAATACTAGTGATATTAAAGATTAATGAATTATTTTACATAAGCTTGCACATAGGAATTGAACTACTTGAGCATGCTACACTTATTTCACTTAACATTAACCCACTCTCCTTCTGTCCATGCCTCCACAGATGGCAGGGACTTATGGCTGAGTAGTATTGCATGACTTTTCCTTTATTCATCATTGCTGATAGACACTGTCTATGCTTCCATTTCTCTGCTATCGTGAGGAATGACACAGTTCATGTGAGCATGCAAATGTCTCTGGCACAATGATTTTATTCCCTTTGGCTATGCAACCAGTAGTAATCATGTTGCAGATTATTTGTTTTTTCTTTTCTCTAGATGGGGGGGGGGAATGAATATTATTCATTTTCCTGCAGGGTGATCCAGATCGGGCTTTGTCTAGGTGACCATTGGTCCCCTCAGGGAGCCTCAGCTGCTCACCCCAACCACTCCTCCTTCAGTCCAGCTCCATCCAGAAGGTGTGGGGCCCGTGTGGTGCTGAGGTGATGAGGTTGTTTGTAAATTATGAGGATCTTCTGCCTATTTCCGCCCTATCACCAGTGTTTAAAGCCCCCTTTCTCCACAGCTCTCATATGCATCTTCTGTCTTTCAGATAACTGCTATTCTAGTCATATGTCTGATGACAAGAGGTGTTGAGATCAGTGGCTGATGCTTGTATTCTTCCACGGCAGGGTCTATTGCCTATTTTACTATCAGATTGTTTTCATAAGTGGAGTCCATTACATATTTCAGATATTATTCACTTGTCAGATGTGTAGTTTGCCTTTTAGTTTTACTGTGTGGGAACTTTCTTTTAAAATTTCATGTTAAGAAATTTAAAGTTTTGTGTTTAACCATTTCTCTATATGTTAAGTCATCCTGTAGAGGATATATCTCTTCGTCTATCTCTTAGATTTAATGAATACTATTTTATGAAATACTATTCTGGCCTTATGTTCATTGGTAAGTAGGCATCAGTTCCATGTTTGGCCCCTGACACTTCTTGGTTATGCTTCTGAAAGTCATTCTTACTGACATGTATAAAGTTACTGAAAGTTCCCAGGTTTCACATATGAACTAGACATCACTTAATATGATTTGATATGTATAGAAATCTAGATGATTTCCCCTTTCCCAGATCCCCCCTCCCCATATGTCCCATAAACCTTCTTCTCTCCACCCATTCTCCAATCACCTCCCTCTTTTTTCTCTGTCCTTATATTCTTCTCCAACCCTGGATCAATCCTTTCCAGGATCAGGACCCTCTCCATACTTCTTCATGGGAGTCATTTGTTATGCAATTTGTAAACAAAGAATATGGAAAATAAAAATATTTTAAAAAATTTAAAAAGAAGATTAGTAAGACTCCAAAAAAAGAAATCTAGAACATTTTAATGAAGTGCTACTTATGATCTGTTTATTATTCTAATGGGCATTGTGAATCTGGAACAGTAGGGCCTAAAAATAAGGCAGACTAAAGTCTCATGCAACAGCCAACTTTATTCAGAGCATCAAACAATTTATACTCTAAGAGTTCTGAACAGTCACTATTTTATTGAATAATCTAAAGTTAACTTAGTCCTATCTGCTATACCAGCACACAAAAGCACATTCAAGAACAAGTCTATGCACAGAACTCCATTTTTGGGCACTGTTCCACATCCCCACCTTCTTTGTAATAGCAGGATATACAGAGTGATTTTGATTTGATGCATGAGTATAAGTAAGCAAATTATAAACACAATAAATAATATTAGGCTAGTGAAAGCACTGTGTTTGTGATTCTCTGCTACAAAGAACAGGGATCAAAACTATGTCCAGTACTATTAGTTACATTATTATATTGATCAGAGAAATTTAGAGAATAGCTTGAAAAGAGAGCCATGTGTTTGGTAGTTCTGGTATCATATAGAATATACATCCACATTTGACTTTTATAGGAATGCAAATGTTATGACATCCAATGCAAATGGGAAGCAATTTAAATCCCAAGGAAAAATTAAGACAATTCCTTCTCCAAATGGATGAATGAGTCTATTATGGTCTGAAGGTCCATTCATAATTACAAAGTTATTAGTGAGGTAGCTTCTCCCTTGGGGCATAAGGGCCATCAGTAGGCCCAGGTGTGCAGACATGATCTCCTGATCTTCTGGTTCACACCTTCTTTTGCCCTGCAGCTGGAGGCTTGCTATCTTTCTGGTTACTTTCACCCTTAACCAGTATTCTTGATAGCCTGGGGCTGAAAAAGCTGAAGAGAAAGCTATAATATTTCCCTGGATCCATCAGCAATGACAGATGCATAACCTTCCCAATTTTCTTCTGGAGAAGTAAAAATAGAGCAGGCTAATATGTCAGCTTGCTTATTTCCCTCTGCAATAAATCCAGGGAGGTTAGAGTGTATACAAATGTAAGTCTATTGCTGGAAATAATCCTACAGCATAAGAAGAAACTGAAGGAATATTAAAAGGTTTAATAGCCAGTTCCACCCATTGTGCTGAAGAAGTACTAATAGATTGACAAAGGTATGGACCATAAATCTTTCCTCTACCCTAGATGAACCATTAATAAAAGATGTATCTGCCTGTGGAATGTGAAAAGGTTGGACAATTTTTCTAACCACAATTTCAGTTCCAATGAGAAGATCTCATAGCTTGCCAGCTGGATAATGGTTTCCTATCCTTCCATAGTAACCTACAAATGAAATTTGAAAATCATAGAGTTCTATAACACTCCTAAAAATGGATTGTTAAGTAAGGTTAATATACAAGCATCAAAGTCATTTAACTGTTGATTTCAGGTCCTCCCCTGATTGACTAATAGAGCAAGGAGAGTAATGTAAGCAGTTATTATTTTACGGTGTAAACAGATTCATCTCAAAGGCTTACCTTACTGTGCTATAATATCCATGGAGGCAATATAGTGGGGGAAATACGTTTAAAGGCTGTGACAGACCCACAAGGATGCACAGCCTCTGTTAGTCAGGACGCAAACAGCTGTAGCTCTTTCCTTGGCCCTTGAGATAATATGTGAGTACTGCCCAATGCCTCCCCGCTTTCTACAGTTTTAAATAGATCCTTTAGTGTATATTTAAGCATAAACAAATTCCTTTCTCTGCCATGCCCAAGAATGTTTAGGTTGAAGCCTTAGGAAATCCTTACCAGGAAGTAGAGATGATTCAAAATTAGATTGATATAAAATTCTTCACCTCACACTTCAGGGTAATTTTCAGGCAACACATATCTAAAGGAGGGCCTAGAAAGGGCGCAGAGGGAACTGTCACCAGCACAGTTATCTGTGGTGCTGTTTTTACTTTTGATTATGCCTGAATGGAGAATATCTGTTTTTCTGCCTCTTTTACTAATGTTAAGGTTTATCCAGTTTATATTCATTCAAGAAATTATTCATCTTTTCCTTATGATTAATATCCTCTTTATCTTCTTTAAGCATGTTGATAATGTCCGAGTTAATGCACAAGTGACTCAAACTTGAACAAAAAGTGACCCAAAATTGTTATTGTTACCTTTTCAATATTCTTTAGGATTCTATCCCATAAGTTCATCTAAAGTTCCTTCTTCTGGAAGCCAATCTTTAAGAAAAATAATGCACAAGCTTGGCACAGGCAAAGGCTTCCCTGGTCTCTGGCCCATGTGCCCAGCCCTCGTTCTATTTTGGGACAGTTGACTTCAGGCCCTGGTTCCTGGTACCACTTGCTTATTGCTGTTGTTGGAGTCCTGAACCAGGGAGAGCGGGCCTAGAAATGAGACAGACTAAACTCTCATGCAACAGCCAATTTTAGTCATGCACCAGACAATTTTTACTGAAGAAAAGTCACCTGAGTGAAGTGTACAGTCATGAGGACAAACTGCAGGTTTGCAGGAAAAACCATGTTTTTCCATAGAGGCATATAAACAAATAACAATAGGCAGTTTACTAAATAATATAAAGTGTACTCACTGCTACCCAATACATCTGGGAGGTGCAGAAAGCACATTCCAAGAAAAGATCTGTGGTTTTGAAGAAACTGAGGTCATAAGACTTTTTTATTTTTATTTTTATTTTTATTTTTTGAGTTTTGAGTCTTGAGTTTTCTCACAAGCGTTGAAAAAAACTCCTCCCAGAACTCCATTTTTGGAGTGTGTTCTGACAATGATCCTAAGTGAGTGTCTATTAATGATTTTCTTTCTAATGACAGCACCTATCCTTGAAATTAATTTCCTCAGGAAAAGAATTGTGTGTGTGTGTGTGTGTGTGTGTGTGTGTGTGTGTGTGTTTGTGTGTGAAGTATTGGCCAGAGCATGGGTCCCTAGGATGGGAGTGTAGCTTAGTGATAGAGTGAATGCTTAGTATGTAGGTTCCCAACAAGCCTATTGTCTTCTCTCATGTCAGGAAGCATTCCTTCCGCTAAGCTCTGTGGTGCCACCTAAGAATATGAGCACACAGAGAAAACTAAAGTCTTACTTAAACTCAAGAAACAAACAGTTCCCCAGATGACAACACATTCTCGTCTACATTTCATCACAACATTTCTCTACGTGCAGCACCTTTCTTGTTAGTTAGCAGTAGAGGTTGTTTGTTTGTTCAGGGTCCTGTATGTTTCTGCAGTGCATCTATTGTACACTTCATCACCTGAACACCTGCAGAACGAAAAATTATGCAATCTGCAATTCAGTCCATGGCAAGCACCAGGGTAGAATTTCTCTTATAGCTTTCAACATCAATTACTGAACAGTCTGCATAGAAATATTGCCAACTGAAATCACTCGTGACACAAGGGTAAGCAGGTGAGCATGGCTATCACCTCAGCTCAGGGCTTTACAGGCTCTCACAGTAAGAACATAATCATTGCCAAGAACTCACCAGAACATTCTCAAATTCACCAAGGTGTTGAAGGGAAAACCAACCTTACTATAATGTGATTGCTAAAAAATATGGACTTCTTATTATTCAGACAGCTGTGTGTGTGTGTGTGTGTGTGTGTGTGTGTGTGTGTGTGTGTGTATTACAAATCAAACAAAATGGCTACTGAAAATCTTTGGTATGTAACTAATACAAATTGTAAAAGCATAAATATAAAGTTATATGGTCAAGGCTATATTAAATATATATCATACTGAACTAGACCACAACTAAGAGTGTTAAAGTATTAAGATAACAAATATTAATTTATAATCCTTTTAATTGCAAAATAGTTTTATTCAGAAGCTAAGGTCCAAACCAAAATAATTTCTAATCACTATCATTGTAAAGACTAACCAGAAGTTCTCAAAGATTTCTGACTTAACAGATTTTAAAGAACAGAAGGTAAAGCAGGTTTCACAAACACACTAAAGATTTTCTCAAAAACTTTGAGTTGACATAAAAGTATTGAAATAAGTAATGCAATGTTTTTAGGAGATGACAACTTATATATTAGAAAAAAAGAGCTGGCTTCATCTAACTTCATGTTAGTTAACATATAATTTAAAACAGTAATTTGAAGAGAAATTCAGTTTCTCACTATGGAAATTGCATGGGAGTTGTGCATGTGAAGGCAAAAAAGAATTCCGTCTCCCTGTCTTCTTTTGGATGTTCACACAGCAGCCCAGCCCAGGGCACGCTGCTGCAGATTTGAACTGTTGTATGGAACTACTCAAAATGCTTTTGATCCGTTTTATCTTCTAAGTTAGCAAAGAAATGTTGCAATAAGAAACACCAACAAAGATCTGGAAAAGTTAAGCTCTGGATTACCATATTGTGTGCTCCTGGCATTCAATGCTCCATACAAAGGCAGTGGTGTTCAAAGTAAGAAAAGAAATGGAAGGAGGAGAGAAAAAAGAAGCTGGTCTCAGAAAGCGCAAAGCAGCAAGTAAATAATATTCTCCTGCATCACTTCTTTTTCACAGTCTGGATGTTAAAAGAGTTGCAGCAATTAGGCTTTTGTTAATTACCAGCTGTTGAAACAGATGTGTTGACTATCCTTATTAGTTAACAGCTGGGTGAGAAGAACAATTGATGCTCCCTAAAACCAACAGCCAGCTGCTCTGCAGTAATTATCTCCAATTAATAATACAGGTGATAACAGCAAAAAGCTCCCATCCCTCTCCTTCAATAACTTTTTCAGTTTCACTAACCGTGGCTTTATCATTACGCAGGGATAGATAATACATTTAGTACAATAAGTAAGGTCGGCATATTGGAGTTGCATTAACTCCACGTAATTTCCATTATGCAGTCTCTGCAGAAGGAAACAGACAAGTGCTAGAAGTAGAAGCAGACATTCTGTAGGCTTTCATTTATCATATTTCAAATGTCACGGCCAACTTACTTCTCTGGTGCTGACAACAATAGCCCAGCACTTAAGTTCTTTGAAAAAGAGAAGCGTAGCTAAAATCTGTTCTTTTTTATTTCCAGGCGTTGTCCCCATTGATGGTTTATATTTAGCTCACTGCAGCAATGTATTTTCTCTTGGTATGCCTAAATATCAGTGTGTTGTTCTCTGGCTTATATTTCCTAGGTGACTGGAGGAAGCAATTTTACCAAACTGAAGATTTTTATCTCAGAGCGATAAACATTACATGTATACAAAACGATCAGCAAGACAAACAAGCAAGCAAGAAATCAAGAAACACACCTTAGTTTTGCAGATCTCACCTTATGACATGTAATACGCAGGTGTCTAATTGTAATACTGAAACAAACATCCCCCCCCCCAAAAAAAAATCACACTGAAACCTTGCAATGATTACTTACTTTAAAACTGTATTTTCTATTTCCTCCATTTTAGATGTTTATATTGAAACCTTACTTACTAGAAATGGAGGACAATGATGTAAAGAAGCAGGCAAACCATCTTGATCCTATAGAGGTGTCTTCAAGAATTCACAACTATACCTATTCACTAATTAAAGGACACTTAAAGACACTGCCGTTCTGAAAGCAAGGATTAGCACTGGCTGAATGACCCCCTGTCACCGCCCTTCCTCGTGGCTCTCTTGGGTCATGAGGAGCAGCTTGTTTTTCCAGAATTAAATAGAAAAGCCTGCTGATTACCAGTTCTGAGGGTCTCAGTTAGGCATCAGGACGATTAATAGGGACAGAAACTTTAAATAACATGTAAATAAATCGTTCCAGGACAAGTGCTGTAATAAAAACATGAACAAAGACAAACTTTCTAAAGCAATATTATTTATGTTACCACTTGGGTTGCATGGATGCTTGCTAGAGAAACCATTACTTAAAAACTCTCACTACATTTTATATAATTGCTTCTAAAGTGAAATTGTAATGCATACATAATTACAAAGTAAGGTGGGCATATAAAAAGTTATCCAGTCTACAAAAGTAACTTTGAAGGAGAATATGTAATAATAAGATTCTGTAATTACACAGAATCACCTGATACATGAAGGCTAAGAAAGTGCATAACGAGAAATCAAAGTACTAATTTTGCTTAAAAATCTCTATTATTCTATTTCTCAGTTCTAAAAAAAAGAGCTAATTTCTCATCCCAGCAGCCGGCAGAGCAGCTACCTGTTTTCTGCCCAGCACTGGACAGCCTCACTTCCTTCCCATTGGCTACAATACTGCAGCAGAACCCAGGCAACAGAGCAACCAACCAAGCTTCTCTGGTTTGTGAAACGAACAGGTTGCTGTAACCATTCAACAAGCCCTCACTCCAACCATGCACAGCTCCTGCCTCTCATATCCTGGGAGACCTGAGCCGGGAAGGCGGAAGTGAAACCTATTCTGAAGGCACAGTTCCTAAGTTCTCTCCTGTCTAAAATCACCCTGGAACTACATGTCCTTTCTTTTCTATGAAATATGGGAATCAAGATATACATAGCAAACATCTGGCTGCAATACAATGATTAGATCTAACCTATAACAGGACCCACGTCTTCCTAAGTGCTTTTCATAACAATTGCGATGTATTTCAACATAAGAATTTTACTACATGCTTTACTGTCCTGAGATAATCACCTGTATTTTCTCATTCATAACATCTATCCCAGCAGTTCAGCGTGCCTCTTCCTACCTGGTCACTGACACACTCATAAACTTCTCACTGCGAAGCCTTGCACTTCTTCCTATGCACCACCTTCTGTATAAACAGAATTTAGTTTTATCTGTATTTTCACTCCTTTTAACTGAACACCTCCATGAAACTGACATTTTCTAAATTTACACTTCTTGGGCCTATTCATATCAGATGGCACAGATTCCCTTAGCATAGCTGAGAACTAGCATATCTGAAATAGTGGTGATAAGAAAACAAGTAGCTCACAGTTTCTTCACAGGGCAGATTAGTACTTCCACCACGGCAGGATCATTAACCACATAGGAAAGCTTTCCAAGATCAAACAGGACCCAGTAGACCTCACACAATCAGGAAAAAATAAGCCCCAATCTGAAGCTTCCTCCTCTATTATCCTGACTTT
The DNA here is from genome assembly GCF_947179515.1 of Apodemus sylvaticus. Taxonomy (NCBI): domain Eukaryota; kingdom Metazoa; phylum Chordata; class Mammalia; order Rodentia; family Muridae; genus Apodemus; species Apodemus sylvaticus. The sequence goes on from NC_067477.1 coordinate 65,491,312, forward strand.
TAAAAGGTGTATTTGTTTTACTTCTATAACAAATACTCCTCCTTTTAGACCATACCACAGACTGCACAGGGAATTAGCATTGGAACCACAAAGTGATCACTGAACTTTGACTATCCGCGCCCATCAGCTTGAGTCTTCGTATTTTCAAATACCAACCACGTATCTTACTTACACTGTAAAGTTGGCATTTCCTGCACTAAACTCACGTGTCTTCATTAATCAAGTCCATGTCTTAATGTCATCGCTCTTGTAAGTAACATCCTTATTTTCCCAATAACTCAGTCTTTAAATTTTAAAGGTACTTTAAACATCTTCATTCATCATGTTAGGTCAATTTTTGCTACTATTCTCAAGCTTCTCACAACTATTATTTATTACTACTAATAATTATGTAGTAATTATTATTTATTACGACTAATAATTACTACTAATATTAGTAGTAATAATTATTACTACTGATAATGTTGTTAAGGGAAGTCCCAATCTTCATCCTTTCACTCACAGAACTCATTAACAGCCTACAGTATTTCCTGCCTTCATATGCCTGTATACTTAATTCACCAAAATTGTTATAAATGGTCACATATTATTTGTCCAATTCACTTCACCAAGTCATACATCTTCAGGATAAAATCTTTAGAGCTCATCTAAAGCATTGTTTGCTTCAAGAAAAATAATCTTTGTGGATTTCTCAATAGCCTGTTCAATAACATCAAAGTTGTCGACAGGATAACCAACTATTACAGTTCCCTTTCTGTTATTGTGCTAAAACACTCTGACCGAAAGTAACTTGGAAAAATAATTTATTTAGTTTATCTATCCAGGGCATAGTACTTAGGATCAAGAACTGAGGAAACTTTTAAGAACAAAAGATGAAGGGCTGCAGCTGAGTTGCTTGTAGGCCCATACTCAGCTTTCTTACAATCCAAGCACACCTGCTCAGGGAATGGTTCTGCCCACATCGTGCTGGGCTTTCGATTAGTAAGACATTCCCCAATAGATGAGCAGCAAGCCAGGCTAGTCTGGGTGGTTCTTTAATTCAAGATTTTCCACTCAGATGACTCTAGGTTCTATCAAGTTGACAGTTAAACATGATCTAGGACTCTCTGACATTCTGGGAAATTCTGCTAAAGAATGGAAAATGTTCTAACTTTGGCAATGGATCTAGAAGCATAAATCTATATAAGGGTCCAAAACAGAGCTGAAAAAAAAACCCAGTTTTACTGTTTGATGATGGAGATTGTCCACTCTATGGAGTACACCTTTTCTTCCTAAGAACCAACCACAGTACTTGCCACTAACACTTAGAGTTTGTAGCTCAAATATGAATCAGTCATTATAGCAACACTCCTAATATTCACCTTAAGAGAATTAAAGATGTTTAGATTAACAATCTGTCTTTGACCTTCTCTGAGAATGAATTATGGTATAATTTTATCTATCTATCTATCTATCTATCTATCTATCTATCTATCTATACATGCTAAGAGTTCAGATTATGAGAATGATAGCAGCCACATAACTCAATCATATCCTAAATGAAGGATAAATGGAAAACATACCCAACTTGGATTTAGAAAAACAAATAGGTAAAGCATAATATTCTACACAGTATGTGGAAAATAATTGCGGGCTGGGCATGCTACAGGGTGACATAGAAGCACATACAGAAGCTCTCAGTCTGAGATGAGACTGGCAAGTACCTCAAAAGTCAATCTTCTTTGTTTGTTTGTTCTGGGGAAGGGAAGGGACTGATACCACCAACACCAGGCACTAAATTAGGTTTTACTTGAGTAAAGTTACAATATATTTACTTAGAGACTCCAACTGAAATGCCTTTTGTTCATGCCTCAACATGTGGAGAAACGGTTCATTTAGCTTATACTTACCGGATATAGCCATTAGGAGAAAGAACTGAAAAAAAAAGTTAAGAACAAGAGGTTAAGGGATGTGGCTGACTTGCTTGTAGGCTCATACCCAGCTAGCTTTCTTAAAGCTCAAGAACACCTCCTCAGGGAATTCATTTCTCCACAAGTTGGGATGAAAAAAAGGAAATTTCACTAAGAGATGTATTGACCTTTAGCAGCATGGAGATGATTATTTTAGCAATCAGTAATATTTATGCTGCCTATGGTCTATCAAGTTACATGTCAAATTACAGCAACAGAAATGTACCCCCTCTCTCTCTCTCTCTCTCTCTCTCTCTCTCTATATATATATATATATATATATATATAAAATTTGAAATTTGGGACCACAAAACCTCTTGCTCATCTCTATGGAGGCTTTAATAAATTAGCTGAAATGACAAGTAAATCAAAACAACAAAAGCCTCCAATGCTGTTGATACTTTCTCCAAATCTATATTACATTATTACATCTTTTTTAATGGATATTTTATTTATTTACATTTCAAATGTCATTCCTTTCCTGGTTTCCCCCCCTCAAACCCTCTATCCCATTCCCCTGCTTCTATGAGGATGCTCACCCCCACACCCACCCACTTCCACCTCACCATCCTGGCATTCCCCTACAATTGGGTATCAGCCTTCACAGGACCACTGGCCTCTCCTCCCACTGAAGCCCAACAAGGCCATCCTCTGCTACATATGTGGCTGGAGCCATAGGTTCCTCCATGTATACTCTTTGGTTGGTGTTTAGTCTCTGGGAGATCTGTGGTGGGTATCTGGTTGGTGAATACTGTTGTTCTTCCTATGGGATTCAACATCCTTAATCATCAGGGAAATGAAAATCAAAACAACACTGATATTCCACCTCACACTAGTCAGAATGGCTAAGATCAAAAACTCAGGTGACAACACACGCTGGCAAGGATGTGGAGAAGAGGAACATTTCTAAATTGTTGGTGGGATTGCAACCTGGTACAACCATTCTGGTGAATCAGTCTGGTGACTCCTCAAAAATTAGACATAGTACTGCCTGAGGACCCAGCTATACCACTCCTAGGTGGCATAAACCCAAAAGATGCTTTAACATATAATAAGGACACATTCTTCACTATGTTCATAGCAGCCTTATTTATAATAGCTAGAAGATGGAAAGAATCTAGATGTTCTTTAGCAGAGGAATGAACAGAGAAAATGTGGTACATTTACACAATGGAGTACTACTCAGCTATTAAAAACAACAAATTCATGGAATTCTTAGGCAAATGGATGGAACTAGTAAATATCATCCTGAGTGAGGTAACTCAATCACAAAAGAACACACATGGTATACACTCACTGATAAGTGGATATTAATCCAAAAGCTCAGAATACCCAAAATCACAGACCACATGAAGCTCAAGAAGAAGGAAGACCAAAGTGTGGGTGCTTCGGTCCTTCTTGGAAGGGGAAACTAAAAGCTCACGGGAAGAAATAGAGACAAAGTGTAGAGCAGAGACTGAAGGAAAGACCATCCAGAGACTGCCTCACCTGGGGAATCCATCCCATAGACAGTCACCAAACACAGACAGTATTGTGGATGCCAACAAGCGCTTGATGACAGGAGCCTGATATAGCTGTGTCCTGAGAGGCTCTGCCAGAGCCTGACAACTATCAAGGCAGATGCTCATTATAAATCATTATAAATCTCTTTTTTGTTAAATCAAACAAAAAAATCTTTGTATTTGTATTATATTTTCTAAATATTTTCATGTGTATAAATGTGTCTGTGTGTTTGTGTGTGAGTCCATGTATGTGTTGTGTGTGTATGTGTGTGTGTGTGTGTGTGTGTGTGTGTGTGTACGCACATATGTGCATGGGCATATTTTCAGTTCTCTCGTTCCACCATGTGGTTGCTGGAATTGAACTCAGGGGCTCAGGTTCAGTGATAGGCACTTTTACCAGGTGAGTGAGACTCAAATAAAAAACTTATGTTCCTTTTCCTAAATGACTTGACATTTGTTTCTGAGATGTGCTGCTCTCCCAGGCTGTGCTCTATTTCTCTTCTGATGAGGCCTCTCATCCCCGCTCTACACCAGCTCTGGAGTGAACACCGGCCCTGAACGTCTTTCTGTATATTCTTCTATTAAATAATAAGAACCTATGTCTTTTATTATACACTCAGAAATGTAAGCTCCCTAGGTTGGCCTCATTTCTGAGAACTGTAAACTTGTATACCTAATTCTTACCATGATGTGATTACTTACAAGCTTAATGTTTACACTAATGTAACCTGAAAATGTTAGTTCTATTATATTTTTTCTGATTTTTTCCCAATTCAAATACTACCATTTTCCAAGCTGAAGACAAAACATTTATTCTTGACACCTCCTCTTTCTCTCAAGATTTCCTCAAAAACCTCTCATCAAACACTCTCAGCATTGATATTTTACACCCCCCACACACACACAATGCAAACATATGCAACCATAAATACTATGTCTGTTAATAAGAACCCGGAGCCTCGCTACGCCTCGCCTACTGTCAGCTGCCTAAGCTAAACAAGTATCATCTCTGGCCTAAAACTGTGACCTCCTAGAGGTCCTTCCTACAGTCACTCTTACTCTCTGTGACTATTACACACAGTAGCCAGGACTGACACAACTTATTGACAGGTTCATGTATACGTGTAATGAATTTCAGTCACTTATATCCCCCACTTTCCCCCTCTCATCTCTCTTCCTACTTGGTCCATCTCCCTCTGTCTTTCATGTCTTCCTTTTCTTTTATGCCCACTCTATTTGGTTTGTTGCCCAACTGTGGCTGAGCAGTTATTTCTTAGAGCATGGGTAACTTTTCAGTGGCCACACCACTTTAGAAAATGACCAGCGCCATCCCGGTAACATTTACTTTTTGATGATAGTTCCTCAGGGATGAGTGAAGCCAGATGGGTCCCTTGTGAAAGTCACAATCTTACTAGCTTGCTCTAAATCGTCGATCAGTTGTACTGATATAAACTGAGTTCCTTATCAGTCACTTGTGAAAGTGACTGTGAAAGTGACATCAGTGATCCTTTAGACCTAATCCCTGGTCCTCCCTTCACTGTTTGAGCCGTGCCGCACTTACATATGTTCAGCACATTTTGCACACATGCATGTCAGTGCTTGCTTCAGTCTCCCTCCCTAGAATGCTCTTCCACAGATCCCAACCCCAGGCTCACTACTTAAGCTTTTTGAGGGAGAATCTTGGATACGACCTCCAGTCTTTGGCTTTTCTAATACTTACATTTTTAGACTGTTCCTTTCCCTTTATATGCTGTTTTAGCTGGATTCCACAAATATGTTTTATCAAATCCAAATTCTAACTCCTCTGTGACTTCTTCAGAGAACCATAGTTTATTTATAAGTATGCTATTTTCCAGAAAGTTGCTCATTTCTAATTAAACAGACTTGGTTTTAAGACAATTTTTTTTTCTGCCATTCTGTCCACAATGGAAACCTGAAGCTAGAAGGCAGGGCAGAGAACATCGACCACAAAATGGACAGAAAGAGGATATGGGCTTCAAGTAGCATATTGTGAATGAATCTAGATGAGATGCCATAGACACCATACCATTTAACAATGTAGGTATATAATAGCCAAATATATATAAGTTATTACATGTAAACTATACTTCAATAAAGTGGACTGAAATAAAAATCAAACAAATGTCAGTCATTCTGTGGGTTTAATAATCAAATGTCATACCATAATATATGAAAGCCCAAGTATCTGATTTGAAATGGTATATTATTAGCATATAACCCATACAGTTCTTACACTTTAATCACCTCTAAATTATTAGCAAATTCCGATACACCACTGGCTATGTAAAAGCTACATGATATTGTTTAGGGAATAACAAGATTTGTGCAGGTTCAGAATAAATGCAAAAGGTCTAAGTAGGTTCTCAATATGTACTTGGATAAATCCATGGTTGTTGAATGCATAAAGGGCGACCTGTCCTGGAGGGAATTTTTCTGGCTCTTGAAATAAGGACAAAAATTCTATATGTAAATATATCAATACTTTCAAAAATAAATGAAATCACGAGGAGCTGGCTTCAGATCTCCAGTACCCATGTATAATCTGAGGCTTGGGTCTGTAAATACCAGCAATGGAGGAAAGAGACAAATTGTTCACTGGGGATCACTGTCAAACTAATCTAGGTGACAGTAATGAACTAGAAGAACTTCAGAGTCAGTGAGAGACCCTATTTCAAAAACAAAACAAAACAAAACAACAAGCCAAACAAAGAAGGTACCTGATATGGATAACTCCTTGGAAGGTACAAATGCTTGCAAGCATACTTGTATATGCATGCATATGCACACATACAAACACAAGATACATGTGAAATCTTTCCTTCTTTAGTATAGAACAGAAATTATTCTGTATGAGAGTTCTTCAGTATGGGGAGGGGAGTTGAGAGGGTAGTAGAGACAGATAAAGGCACACACGCACAGAGAGAGAGAGAGAGAGAGAGAGAGAGAGAGAGAGAGAGAGAGAGAGAGAGAGAGAGAGAGAAGAGAAGAGAAGAGAAGAGAAGAGAAGAGAAGAGAAGAGAAGAGAAGAGAAGAGAAGAGAAGAGAAGAGAAGAGAAGAGAAGAGAAGAGAAGAGAAGAGAAGAGAAGAGAAGAGAAGAGAAGAGAAGAGAAGTAGAGGTGGGCGATGAGCACTTGAGGACAGAGAACAAGAAGGCCAGAGCAGAATCTGTCCTCTAAACACAATACTGATAGCCTGATAGAGCAAAGAGGACACACATGCAATCAGAACCAGCTTGATAAATAGGAAGTTAATAATGCTTCAGACAGACGTAGACACGAACGGTTTTGTTAGGGAATTATAGATCTTACATAACCCACCTGACACAGCAGTGCCTGCTGGAAATCATCACTAGGACAGAACTGGCACACCTGCAAACGTGGCCTCAGGTTCCATGAGCAAGTGAAGCAATCTGAGTTTCTGGAAACAAGCTTGTTAACAGCTCTAGTGCAACCTTTTCTTTCCCCTACTTCCTCATTACAGGCACAGAAAAGAAAAAAAGTGCTGTAAACAAACTTGTTCTCTTAAAAACATTTTTATTATAGTTTTGTTATATAATGGTGTGTGTGTGTGTGTGTGTGTGTGTGTGTGTGTGTGCACGCGCTCTCGTGTGCGTGCACACATGAGCTGATCAGAGAAGAGGTCAGAGTACAAGTCACAGGAGTCAGTTTTCTCTTTCCAGCATGGTGGATCTGACTGTCAATTTCAGGGTTTCAGGCTTTGTGGCTAGCAACTTTACCTTCTGAGCCATCTCACCAGCCTGTTATGTTGTTTTCTTGGTGCTTCAAGAGTTCAAAACAGTATGGCCCATATTATATAATACTTATTCCTTGTTAATATTTGCTATTTATTACATAATTTATGCTATATAAAATAATTTATTCCTTTTCTACACTTAAACAACGTTTTGTAAAAAGAAACTTTTGTGTTTTTCCCTACTTTCCTTTATATTTCAAAAACTACTGCAACTGTTTTTTCCACTTGTATTTCACATGTATTTCATATGTATTTCATCATACACATTATTTCATTCTACAGTTCTTTCCCTCTACTATCTGCATCCAGTAATTCATCCCATACTGATACCCACAACAAACTATTTAGCCTTTTAAATGAAATAGTGTTCTGTAGCAGTTATACAATTATTACAATTACATTAATAACATTTACTTTAAAATAACATATTAGCTATATTGTCAATTGCATGTGTCTAGAAACATGAAATAAATATAATTTGTACATCAAAACCATTTGAGACGCTGAGATTAGAGCGACTACACACAAAGGCATACAGATATACACAGACGTCATGGAATATAGAATATATTGTTAACATACTATTTATCTTTATGACACAAAGATCAAACTAAAATTATCCAAGAAACAAAAGGAAGTAATTGAAGGCAGGAAGAGGAGTAAGAGGAGGTAATGTGTATGAGGATAACATGCTCAAATAACTTATACGATAACCTTGCATATTAAGAAAAAAATAAAATATTACCTTTAATGTTAATAAAGTCAATTATTGCTTTGTGTTACCATTTAATACCTAACATAATGATTTGTCCTAAGTCCTTAATCAATTCAGTATTTGACTCACTGACTTCTCTGATCTAACACATTAATAACTTTCTAAACTATTGTCTAAGGAATTAATGGTGCTCTAAAGAAATGATGACTCAGAACTCCCGGGGTTCTAAACCTGGGCTTTATGGATAGGCCTCGAGAATACATTTCCTAGAGCTTTATCTAATCTCTTCTCTTTGTGTCTGCCTTTCTCTGTCTCTGTTTGTTACAGCGAGAACATATGACCTTGGGACTAGTTATTAAAATAGCTCCAAATACACAAAATATCAGGAAAAATTAACAAGCTTATGAACAAGTAAAGATCAATGTCTTGTCAAAAGACAAAGTTATTTAACTATCTGTCACGATTTTCAAAAATTGTGCTCAGAGCTATGCTTCTGATATCCTCAGAAGTGTAGCAGTAATATATCACAGAATAAACTATATCTAACTGTGCACACTGAAATAAAGATCTGTATTTAGAAATAAACCAGAAAAAAACACATTTATGCACCTCAAATGTCATAGCCAAAAAGTTCTCAAAATGAGACCAGTAAAGATTTACATAAAGAATAGTTCTCAGGTAATTGATAAAAGAAGAAATATATAAAATATGTACTTCAAACTCACATGTCTAAAATTAGAAAGTACTGGCAGAAGTAGATATGGTAAAAGCATAGACTCAACTACTTTTCAAGGCACTAGAAAGTCATAAGGGAAAATTAGATTAGTAGATTTATAAAATAGGTTTTAATACTTTAAAAATCTGTCAATATATAATAGAAAAAAGTAATCCCCATAAAGGGATAAAAGTTTACAAAATAATGAAATACATCTTTTCTTGCATTTTTCCCTGAAAAAAAAAGTGTTTCAGTTTTAATCAAATTTCTTTCAATTGTTAAAGAAAATGTATGCACATGGTATAAGTTAACTGTGCTTCATCAACTTTATCTAGTCAGTAAACAAAAGGCAAAGAAATGATAAAATAAAAACAAAAATGGTTCTTCAACAGTACAATGTATAGATTAAATAAATCACAGACCCTCTTAATGTTTATGTAACTATGCAGAGATACAATACATACGATAAAATAAGAAAGCAACTAAATTCTGTTGCAGAAAGGAAAGTGGAAAGTTGGGAGGGTTTTCCCCTGTGCTATGAAAGCGCAGCTAACAGGAAAGCCTGCGTCTTTCTCAGGCCACTTTCAGGCAGAGTCTGAAAAGCTGGAAAGTAAACACAGGTGTTTTAAACTGGAGCTGCTGTCAGGGACAACCGCAAACACCCTCAACACTGAGGCGGCAACGCCTCTTTCCCGCCCTCTGTGTTTTTAAGCAATGCCCGAAAAGAAAATGTCAAATGTTTCACCTTTCAACACCTCAGAATAAGTATGAGCTTAAAGAATTGTTTCACAAATCTCTAGTAAATAGATCATTCTATTCTGTAGTTTTAAACATAGCCAATTAAATAATAATTATATGAAATAAAAAAATCTTAAAGGAGTATTACAGCTCTCAAGCTCCCACACATCCCGCCATTTTACAGTTGTTTCTTTAGCTTCCATGAGCTAACACTTTTAGTGACATTTGCATTGCTCGGAGGGTCATATTGTTTTACAGAAAATATCTGCTGTTTCTCCCTGTGATGTTCAGCACACAAATCACTAACATTGAGAGTCTTAGAAAAATTCAATTAAAATAGGCAAAGTTGGTGAAAACTATGTTCTCTGCATTCCTGAAATTGGAATATAAATAGTTACTTATTAAGAAAAACAGAAAACAGAAAATAAAGTAATTCATGCAAACAAGAAACTCAAATTCTCAAACGGAATCAACTTTCTAACACTGAAATGCCAGTCTAGTCTATAAGTCTAACTCCCCCAGCCCCATTTCTGGCATAAAATCCACTGGCAATTGATGAGCTACCAGCTAAGAAATGAACAGGGAAACTAAAGCAATTTAGGGAGCTTCAGGGTTGACTCCAGAATTTCACAAATATTTCTTTTGTGCAATTTATAGCAGAACTGTTCTACATAGTTACAATTTGATTATGCATAATAAGACAGGACTTTCTTAGTGGTCCAAGATTCTGAGAGAGAAAAAGATAAAAAGAAGGAATGAAATTGAAAAAAGGAAGAAAAAAACAAGTAAGAGTTTCATCAGTGTCTACAGTTTTGGAAAATGTCTTTGATACGTTTTAAACGTATGTGTTTTTAAAGATGTGAAGAACTGATATCCGAGCTGCATGACCCGTGGCTCCTGAGGGGTGACCGACAACGGAGATCTGAAATGAAGTAAACTTCTACCATCTCGTTCAGATCCGCCCATGTATTGCCTTGTCTCAGATCCGAAGGGCATTATATAGCATTAAGAGACAAATAAGATTAATGTCAAGAAATTTAGATTTAAGTTTGAGCGTTTTGAGTGGAGTTCACTGTGCTTGGCATTATAACACACACACGATGCCTTCAGGCACAAAGGAGCAAGCAAAGGGCAGTGTGTCAGCCTTAGAAGTTAATTTCCTTGCTTTTGTTGGTTTATATTACCATCTAATATTACATAAACAATCCGTTTCTAGGCAATTTGTTTTTTCTCTCCACCATGATGAGCTAAATATCTTTCAGCATATAAAATTCCAGCTTAAGAGCAACAAAGGGGGTGTCATTTAAAAATAACACTCACAAAAAAGGAGACACACAATATTTGCTAAGCTGGAAGATTGCTATTTCTTATATTTTACAAAGTCTCAAAAGGTAAAAGTATAATTAAAAGAACAGAACTTATTAGTAATAAATTATCTACCTTAGAACTTTCTGGGGTTCATATTCTTATTTTAAAAAATCAAGATCTACTTTCAAATGTATGGATCTGAGAAAAAATTCAAAATAGTCAATAAAACAAAGACTGAAAATCCTTAGAAGTAAATTCATAACTGGGCATTGCAGAACTAAAGAGACCATCAATTAGCTGAACAAAAACACAGGTTATAAAATATATTTCTACACTTCTGTATCACTTTGATAATTAGTTTTGTTAGCCTCTTAATTTAATAAAATGCAGTTACTTTAAAATTTAAAATATACAATATGTAACAATATCCTATTAACATGATTGATTTTAGGAAGAAAGAGGAGGATGTTTTCAACCTCTTGGGAATAAAACATCTTGACAATTCTAGACATACAAACAGCACGTAACAAAAGGAAGTGAAGGTTTATCTAAATAATCATGAACAGCACTGCAAACAATACATTGTTTTATGCTAGAAACACTTTCATCAAATATAAAACTATGGGTGTAATACTGTGAAATTATTAAGGAAGTAGAAATAAAGGATCACATATGCTACAGATAGAAGGGAGGCCGCGTTAGATTCAAAGCTAAAAATTGGAAGTAAAGCTACAAGCTAGAAGTTAGGTTATCTAAACTCCCCAAACCTGCAATATATCAAATAAGAGTTTCAAAGGATTCTGAAATATATCCTAATAATATATTTAATAGGGGTCAAAGAACAAAAATGTTAGTATATCCTTATGTATCCAATTTTAAAAATAAGCAATAAATTATACTATCTTAAACAAATCTGTATGAGTCAGTAGAGAAGAGTGATTTTCCAAGATGCCTTTTTTGTTTCAGTTAAAATTAAAATCCATGCTGTCTAATCCTTGGAGTCACTTTGTAATTAAGGGGATTTGATGAGAGACCAGGCACTGAATTAATGATAAAATTTAATATCTGTTTTAATGCATCAACATAACAGAAAAACTAACCAACACTGAACAACATAATAAAGTCATTTGTGATAGTTGGCATACTAGAGCTATATAAATTTATGAATGTTAGACTTTTTTCAAAATAAGTGGCCCCATTAAAGTTCTGCAGATATACTACCTCATCAAATCAGTTTCACCTCAACATAGGAATAAAGATGCAATGTTACTAAAATCATATATCCTCTAATGAAGAATTCTATATTATGTCTCAAATAAAAATCTTTTTCAGGTAAGCTATATCAAAACTATTTGAGAATCTAAGATTTTAAAAATATATTTTAGGTTGTTTTTTAAATCCAACAAATTAGTATCCTTGTGTTTTTGACAACAATTGGGACTTTGCATTATACTTTTCAAAATATCACCATACATACAGCGCTAGAGACCATTTAATATGTCACTGTCCACAGTCATTGGGCACAACTTTGGAATTTGGTTTCTGAAAAAGGCTAAAACTGACAGAGAGGAAAACTCATTTAACCAGTTTCAAGTATCCTCATCCAGTTTTGCACTAAAACACCATGAGAGAATAAAAAAAAAAGACATAAGTGAATAATTTTACCAGACACTAACATTAATTTAATAGAAAAATCAGGTTAAAAATAAGAAAAAAATAAATACACTGTTGGTATCTTTTTTAAACAAAAGGATCCATTACTCTAAAAGAATGTTAGGAAAATATTTTCCCCCAGTTTACTTTGCATACGCAAAATCTATGTTGGATACATTTTCATAATCAGAGTAAGTACTGTAATTCAGAAGGCTATAGGTCAGGTTTAGATTTGTTATTTTGAAAATATATGATGACTGTAATCCACAGGTTCTCTGAAAAGAACCTGTGACCTCTACTTATAAAGTAACAACCGTAAGTGAGAACTCCATTAGGAACTCCTCCTGCACTGAGCCAGGCATTGTCCCACAGAGGATCCCAGGAGCCCACTCTTCCACAGCTCTGTCAGTGTAAAAGTCCTTACATGGAGGAAAAGAAAATGGAAGTAACCGAGTGGAGTAGGGTAAGCAGCAAGTGTTGGGTGAGCAGGCACGGGGGAGCGTTCTCACACAGCTCACTCTTTCAGGCCAGCACTCACTGTCTTCTCACTCCAGTTTGGCCAAAGACAGAACTGAACACACAGCAGGTATGAGATGGGCAGAGGAAGTAGAGAAAGTGGCTTAAGTGATGGGTCAATGAATTCAAAGACCAGGCAATACAAAGACTGAAAAGGGTTTCAGAACCCACCCAAAGCCAGTTCACAGAACATATTGGCCCATGATTAAAATTCACACTTTCTACTGCACAGGTATACCTTCATTCCTAAAAAAGCAACACCATTCTACAAAATGTGTAACAGTTCCTGTAAGAAAAGTTACAGTGTAATTTTTATATCTCCTTCATTACTTATCAAGTATCGAATTCACAAAATAATACTAATTCAAATTAGAGAAACACATACCTTAGCAGTCAGTTAAGAGCAACTGAATGCATCACAAGCCACATCCCTGTCATGACAGAGAGTTCCTACTGTAACCTGGAGTTAATGTGGGTGCAGAGAATATGGTTCAGTTTTATCTGTACCTCACTGTGTTTTTGTTTTGATGACCTTGATGGATCTACATGGGCTTTTAATGATTTGGCTACATATGGTGCTGCAGTCCATGAAGCTAGCCTTCAATGCAACTGCCCATGACATTACAGAGAACCCACAGAAAATGCTGCTATGTTATGAAAAGACTGTAAACATGGTATGCAAAGGCTATAAACCTGACCCAGCAGAGAGTCTTACTTGTAATGAGAAAAAACTTTATTCTGTATTGTACATGGGAATGACGTTAAGAACCAGAACCAGAGAAGATTCCTATCCTCTTTGCTCAGAAAAATAAAATGTTTTCATATATTCTGGTTCCTTTCTCTTTTCCCTATTATTATTTTCAATTAACACTCATCAAATATACTTAGGTTATGTTTCCCTTCAACTCTTTTTCTAGATGTTATCCATCTCCATATGCACCTACTTTTATGTTCTGTTTCTCTCTCAAAATATCAAATTCAAAAGAAAAATGATGTGACAAGAAACATATACATACACAAAAACAAAACACCCCAAAACACAGAATAAAAATCAAACACACAAGTAACAAAGCAAAACAGGAAGTCCAAACTATATTACTGAGCTCATTTTGTGTTAGCCAAAATTATGGTTGACACATCCAGTGAGGCTCCATGGGAGACAACTATTTTTCCCTTTGTCACTGAGTATCATTTGCAGATAGCTTCTTGATTAGGAGTGGGACTGTGTCTCTGCTTCTGCCACTCACCACTGGTACTCCATCTGGCTCGAACCTGTCTAGTCCCTGTGCTTGATGCCGCATATATTCACATATGCCTGGTATGTCTGGGGGACCGTTCCCTTGGAGTCATCCTCCTTCCCCCCTTCTTTGACTGGTTGCTCAATAAGTTCAGATGGCTCAAGTCTATATACATGTACACAGTATATGTTCCCCAGCCTACCTTATAATTATTTGGTTCCCTTTTAGTTTCCTAATTTTAAATTATTGCAGGATGAATTTGGCCTATACATCTTTTCCAAAGGCCATAAAGGTAGCTAACATCCCTAGCTAGATTTGTACTAAGCATCATACTCTAATAGATGAAGGGATAGGTAAATGAATGTGACTGGGTGATACAAAAGGTTGATTATTGACAAATGTTACTGTTAAAAAAATAGTTGATTTAGATAAAGCTATGGAAGGAAGATATTAAGGGGTGTTGATAAGTTTAAACCCAGGACTGTAGTACAGTGCTTAAATACTTGCCTACCATGTACTGGGCCTGTGTTTGATTCTTACTACTGAGCCCACTCCAAGTAAGGAATTTTATTTTTGTTATATTTGAGGTAAAAAGTAGTCTTTTACCTGAGCACCCCCCATAGTCCTAATTGCTGGGATTTATGTCCTGGTGCAATCATCTTCCTTCTGATGTACACTGAACTTGGTAACTGCCTTTTTTAAATAACTAATTTTTACACAATTATCAGTTCATAAGAACTAAAAACAAAATATGTACAAATAGGTGTCATGCACTCTCACCTGACATCCTCAGTGGATGACAAGTGTCCCAACATGACATAAAATCTAAATCAGAAAGTACAATGATATTGTGGCAAGACCCATGGCTTACTGTAATTTCATCAGCCTTAACTTATGTTTCTGTGGTATGTGTCTAATTCTGGCTCAAATCTGTCACACATAAACTGATGCAACTGCTATCCACACCAATATATACAATGGTTCTCTCACCACAAACACTGCTTATACATACCAGTGGAGTAATGTATCATACTTTATAAACAAGATGAACATAGACCTCTGTCAATATCATATTGATCCTTATAATCTTATATGCATATGGATATCAATAGAATGTTAAAATGCTGTATGATTAGTGAATGAGAAATTCTCAGTAGAAAGCTGTATCATACAAAATAAAGATAGTACACTAACATAGAAAACTAGTAACTCATCCTGATATATGATTTCATGTTAAGAAATAGTTTATATTACCATTTACTATGTAGTGTGCTGGAGAACATTTGCTATTTACTCTGCCTCTTTCAAAAAAACTTCTTCTGCAGTGAACTCTAAATAGGAAAGGACATCAGGGAACAAACTGAAAACACTCAATGGTGAGAACTAGAATTCTTGACATTGTTCCATACAATTATAGAGAATGAGTACAAAACAGAGCTTCTTTTAGAGCTTTGGGTAGGCATAGGGAAAGATAATCAAGACAGCATGATACTTGATGTGTTCCCTAGAGACAAGAAGCAAGCAAATGGGATACATTAAGGAATCTCTACTAGGTAGGTGACACCCAGGAACTAGTAAGCCTCAACTGAGCAAGGGGGAAAAGGCTGAGAATACTGTGTAGACTAGGTGTGAAATGCATGGCTAGTAGAGATGGGGCAATGACTAGAATGTTATAGCAATAAAAAATTGGTTACATCTATTTGAGTGTTTGGCCAAAGGGAACCCATGTGAATCCCCAGACACCCCAGATTATTGCCAAAACCATTGGAGGGTTGTAGCTGAAGAGAACTATACCACTTGTTAAACATGGAGAAGTCAAGCTAGTGCTTATCTAGAGCCTCACACCTACTGACTAGTCTTTATGGTGCTGGTAGGAAGTCTGTGCTATCACAAGAAAAAGATAAACACCAACTGACCCACAAACCCTTTTATCTACAATGGTAACTGGCTTGCAAGTGCAATAGTGGCACAAAGCAGTGGGAGTGACCAACCATCATCTGATAGGCTTTAAGGGCTACACCATGAGATGCACCCATGAGAGATACAGCTGAGGTGGCCAAGAACCTGAGACTACATAGGTCAGGGGCCCGGGAGAAAAACAAATATTAATGTTCTGCTACAGGATCATAGCCTATTAGAACCTCTGATACACGAATAAGAAAATCCTCAGAAAAGTTTATAACATTAAGTGTTCATAGCAAATAACCCAATGATGATATACCTCAAGGCTCTCAAAACAAAACAAACGAACAAACAACAAAAAACCAGCCAATGCCAAACACACTAGATAAGGTAGGGAATGATAACACAGTGAAGAACTTAATGAAGCAGAGAGAGACTGAAAAAGCAACACATAAAATTAACTAAACAAAGAGTTGGATCTTATGGTGGCATTAGCATACCCAAACATCAATTATACTGCAGAGCTATAGTAATAAAGGCAGATAGTGGCACTGACATAAACACAGACAGGCAGACTAAAGGGGTAGGATAGAGGGCCCAAAACAAAGTGCTAAAGATATGCCCATTTAAATTTTGACAAAGGAGGAGATCAGACTATTAAACAAATCACACTAGCACACTGGATATCTTCCTGCAGAAGAATGAAATTAAATTTCTCTTTCATGTTGTACAGAAATCGTCATTTCAAAATGAATCTAAGATCTTAATTTAAAGCCTGAAATGTTGAAATGTCTAGAAGAAAACATGGGGAATACTCTTGAAGTTATCATGGTTAAGTAAGAAATCTCTCAATAAACACCAGTAACACAGGACCTAGCTCCAAGTATCAGCTTATGGGACTACTTGAAGACAGGAAGTTCAGACAGCAGAGGAAGCGGACAGCACACAGAATGCGAGAAAATCTAACCAACCAATTTTAGACAAGGGGCTGATATCCAGAAATTACAAAGAACTGCAGAAGTTAAATACCAAGGAAATAAAACTGCCAGTCAGCAAATTGATTAACAAATCTTAATACACAGTTTTTAAAAAACAACAGCAACAAACCTACAAATGGCTTTAAGTAAAGATGTTCCGTGTTCCTAACCATCAAGGTAATGCAAATTTGAGACTAGTTTGAGACCACCTGTCCCAGTCTGAACAGAAATCATCAAGAATTCTAACATCATGGGCTGGAGAGATGGCTCAGCCTCGAAAGGCTAGGCTCACAACTGAAAATGCAAGAACTCTGACAACAAACTTTGGGATATGTCCAGAAAGGGGAGCACTGTTCACTGATGTTTGGGGTGTGTGTGAAAATGAGTACAAATAGAATTCGGTTTGGAGATTCCTTAAAAGACTACAACTGTCACCTTACTGTGCCGCTCCTTGGCACAAGCCCAGAGAACTCCTCACCCCATCCCTGAGATATTTGTACCTCAACATTACTGCTGCTTTACTTAGTTTAGCACAGAAATGGTACAAAACCATCTCAAAGGATGAATGGTTAATGAAAATCTGGCATGTATATAAAAATAGAACACTGTTCAGTTCTTTAAAAAAATAAGCTGAAGGAAATTTTATACTAAATTTGAAGGAAAATAAATGAATTTAGAAAGTATAATAATAAGTCAGGTCACAGTCTCAGAAGCAAAGCACATGCTCCCCCTTATAGTCAGCTCCTAGCCTAAATTATCTATATCTACATTATGTAAACACCAATGGAGGAGTTGGAGAAAGGACTAAAGGAGCTGAAGGGATTTGCAACCCCATAGGAAGGACAACAGTATCGACCAATCAGATTCCCCAGAGCTCCCAGAGACCAATGAGCACACATGGAGGGACCCATGGCTCCATCTGCACATGTAGTAGAGGATGGCCGTGTCTGGCATCAATGGGAGGAGAGACTCTTGGACCTGTGAAGGCTTGATGCCCCAGTGTAGGGGAATGTGAGGGTGGGGAGGTGTGAGAGGGTGTGTGGGTGAGGGGTGAAAACCCTCATAGAAGCAGGGGGAGGAGGTATGGGATGCGGGTTTCCGGAGGGGAAACCAGGAAAGGGGGAGAACATTTGAAATGTAAATAAATAAAATATCCAATAAAAATAAAAAATTGTACACAATGGGACAGAATAATATATGAAACAAAAAGGGTATTAGGTGATGAGGAAATATGAAATCCAGATAAGTTACATGTATCATAAAAAACAATATAAAACTAATTGTTTTTCTCATTTTTTCCTTG
Organism: Apodemus sylvaticus; assembly: GCF_947179515.1. Taxonomy (NCBI): domain Eukaryota; kingdom Metazoa; phylum Chordata; class Mammalia; order Rodentia; family Muridae; genus Apodemus; species Apodemus sylvaticus. The sequence goes on from NC_067477.1 coordinate 65,509,603, forward strand.
TGTATAGGTTTGTAATAATTTTATTATAGTTTCCCTCCCCGTCATTCTCTCAGATCATCCCCACCTCTTCTTCCATCCACATCCACACCATTTTTGTCTCTCCTGTTTGGAAAAGAAACAGGCATCTAAATAATAATAATAAAACAAGGTAAAATAAAGAAAGATTAAAAAAATTAGAATAGTACAAAATAAAGAGGAAAAAGAGAAGCCAAAAAAAGCACAAGAAACATACAGATACAGAGAAATGCAAGTTCATGTCTGCACACAGGAATCCTTTAAAAGCAAACAAAACAAAAAGACCCCAGAAGCACTAATATATATGTAAAGGACCTGGTAGGTAAAGTTAACTATTTAATAAAATAATAAATAAGTACCCTAACAAAACATTATGACACAACCCCACAAAAATGCTACTAAGTTTATTTTGTGTTAGCTGTCTTCTCCTGGATGTAGACTCTGCCCTTAAAAGTGATCTGCCCTGGAGATGCCCCCACCTCTTAACCCCCACTCAGTTACAGATTTCCATTCATTTTCATGGCCATCTAGCTATGTCTCCTGCCCTTCCCCACACCTGATCCTGAACCCACCATCCCCGCTCCCTCCCAGGTACTTCCCTCCATCTATTTTATTCCCCCTTCTAAGTGAGATTCAAGTTTCCTCATGTGGGCCTTTCTTCTTGTTTAACTTCTTTGGGTTTGCGGAGTGTAACATGGTAGCTGTATTTTATGGCTAATATCCACTTATAAGTGAGTGCATACCATGTCCTTTTAGGTCTATGTTACCTTACTCAGGATGATAATCTCAAGTTCCATACATTTGCCTGCAAAATTCATGATGTCTTTGGTTTAACAGGTGAATAGCATTATGTGGCAGCCACATTTTCTTGATCCATTCTTCACTTGAGGGACATCTAGGTTGTTTCCAGTTTCTGGCTATTATGAATAAAGCTGCTATGAACATAGTTGAACAAGTGTCTTTGTGGGATGTTGTATATGTTCAGGCGTGGATTAGCTGGATCTTGAGGTAGAACTAGCCTAAGTTTTCTGTGAAATTGCCAAATTGATTTCCAACGTGGTTGTACACGTTTGCACTCCCACCAGCAATGGAGGAGTGCCCCCCTTGTTCCACATCCTCACCAGCATGTACTGTCACTGGTTTTGGATCTCAGCCATTCTGATGGCTGTGAGATGGAACCTCATGGTGGTTTGGATTTGCGTTTCCCTGAAGACTAAGGACTTTGAACATTTCCTTAAGTGCTTGCTTCTTGGCCATTTGAGATTGGAGTGGGTGCTGACCTCAAAGCTTCATCCCTACCAGTGGCTAGCTTTTGTAATGCCAGAAGGTGACAGAGAACAGTAATCACTACATTCACCCAGCTCTGAACCCTCTTAAGATTCAATAATGACTGGTTTGGGAAGATATGACCACTGCTGTGGCACATATGTTAAGAGTTTAATCTTGTATTTTCTAGCTGGATTTAAGGCCCTCTTCATGAAATGGAACCTATACCTAGCACTGTTCTTGACGCCACCAACACCATAGGCCTTAAAGGAGAACCTCTTATTACTATTCTGCTAAACAGATAATATTAAAATGACCTTTAATGTGTTATTAGTATACCCCATAGATCAATGTGTCTCTCAGAGCTTTCATCAGAGAAACTTCTTGCATTAGATGGCAATAAACACAGAGACCCATAACTGGCCAATGCATAGAGCATAAGAGACTTTGGATTGCAGAGCCATAAGTGGGGCAGCAATGCTACACCCTTGGTGTACCTCAGGGACACTGGTAGAAGAGGAAGTATCAACCTAGTAAAAGCTAGAGGTTGGGGGTGATTTTAAAGAAAGAGTGCTTTGTACCCGATATAGCAGTTGCACATATAAATTCACAGAGACTATGACAGCATGCACAAGACCTGTGCGTAAGTTTAAACCACATAAAATCCCAGCACAAAACAAGGTGATAGCTATGGAGACCCAGTCCAGGTTGAGATGCTTTTGGGTTTGGTAGCTGCTGAGAGAGGGTGAGTCAGTTTTCTTTAATGGTGTGATTTGTTGTATATGGACCACATTCAAGGGCAGGCCCCACACTAAGAACAGCTGATTGTCACAAACTAGACTCAATGGGGAAAGACAGGAGAGGAGGAGAGAGAGAACAATAAATTAGTTGCATAGAGAGATAGTGGTGGTTATGTAGAAGTTGGGATAAAGATGAATATGATTAAAATACATTGTATGAAGTTTGCAAAGAAATACTAAAATGTTATTTTAAAATCCTTGATAATTTGTAAAAAAAAAAGAATGCCTATTAATATTCACCAAAACATCTGATGCTATCTTCCAGCATAAAAAATAATTTAGAAAAAATTTCTGGTTATTAGTATGAACAGACATTTAGTTGAAGAACAAAAGAAAACCTAAAAGTGTTTTCTTGTACAGTGATTGTGGCTTTGCCATCATTACTAGGTCACAAAGTTCTATATAATAAATTATCGTTAACTTTTTTGAAAACCAAATATATCTCCAGTATGCTTTTGACATTTTAATGTAATTGAGTCAAAAAAGAATCAAATTTTTGAACTCACAACTTAGTAAAGTTTAAATTTATTAGTGTTATTGATAATGGTGTGATTTATAATACTGAAAATATTGCTGAGATTAACCACTTCCAAAGAAGTCATTTTTAAAAATGTTCTAATGTTCACTTAGATACAAACTGAATATTAAATCAGTTAGTATTATAATGGTATGTATAAATGGACTGATAATTTCATAGCAAATGTGCCATCTATAGCCTGAATGACAATTAAAAAAACAATCACCAAATGAAAAGTAAGATTCCTCCAATAGCTGATTAAATCTATGATGTAGAATAAGCTGATGTGGACCAGAGAGGCGGCTCAGTGGTTACGAGGACTTGTTCTCTTGCAGAGGACCTAGGTTTGTCAGCACCCACAGTGAGGTCCACAACCCTGGCACTCCAGCTCCAGTGACCCCATGGCCTCTTCTGGCCCCTAAGAGCACTAGCTATATGCATGGTGCACATACACACATGCAGGCAAAACTAATGGACATAAAATAAAGCTGTATGAACTTTAAAGAAAAAGAATCAGGAACTGTATTATAAATGACTGTATTTTTAAAATTATATTTAAGGTTACATGAAGAAATAATTAGAAGGAGAATAAAAGTCAGTATTACATATGCATAGCAGAAATTTTTATGTTTCACTTCTCATAGAGTTTTTAGAAAGGATAAGTTGATGAAATTTTTCAAAAACTGATTCTTCCACCTCTCTCTTCCAGGAATTTAATCCAACTTTAGTTAACAGATGCAACATCCAAATTAGACTTTTGAAGAAACAATAAAGATCAAATACAAAAAGATTTGTACCTTTCTCAGGAATAGACATGAGTTTATATGTTACTTTAAATATTATAGTCTGAAGAAATTTCCATTAAACATGTTATTTCTTTTTGTTCTAAACTCCCAGGTGTCTTGTGTGGTCTACTGATTTCTAAGCTTAATAACTTCTCAGAAGCCTGCATGTAATTTTCTCAATAGCTGTCACCATTTTTTACACATTTACCCTTAACATGCAAAAGGGACAGAAATTTATATTATTTCTCATAGTTACTATAAGTTAATGATTACCAAATTAGGATTTTTATCTTCAGCCCTGTTTTAACTTAAAACAGCTGTACCATATTGTGCACATGATCTGTACTGATAACAAATTATCATGCTTGGTGGAGAATAGCTTTACAACACTTATTTTCCATTTGCATGTACATACACATTTAAAATGATACTGTACTTTATTCTCATAAAATTATATATTCTTTGGCGCTAACTTAAAATAATCATGGTAATCTGTAATTCTCTATTATCTATATTTTTGGTCTACTTATAAATTTAATAGAAATTAGATTAATAGCAACAAAATTATAAGCTTATCACTATAAAATTAAAAATAACTTATAGGAAAGCCTTTTATTAAATTTCACAATTTGTACAAATTAAAAATGTTTTATACATTTTTAGTATGTGTGTGGAATGTATACCTATGTAGGTATAAGCCTATATAGATGTATACCTGTGTGGGTGTGTGCCTGTGTAGGTGTATGCTTGTGTGGGTGTGTACCTGTGTGGGTGTATGCCTGTGTGGGTGTGTACCCGTGTAGGTGTGTGCCTGTGTGGGTGTATGCCTGTGTAGGTGTATGACTGTGTGGGTGTATGCCTGTGTGGGTGTATGCCTGTGTAGGTGTATGACTGTGTGGGTGTGTGCCAGTGTGGGTGTGTGCTTGTGTAGGTGTGTGCCTGTGTGGGTGTATGCCTGTGTGGGTGTATGCCTGTGTGGGTGTATGCCTGTGTGGGTGTATGCCTGTGTAGGTGTATGACTGTGTGGGTGTGTGCCTGTGTGGGTGTGTGCCTGTGTAGGTGTGTGCCTGTGTGGGTGTATGCCTGTGTAGGTGTATGCATGTGTGGGTGTGTGCCTGTGTAGGTGTATGACTGTGTGGATATGTGCCTGCGTGGGTATGTGCCTGTGTAAGTGTATGACTGTGTGGGTGTGTACCTGTGTGGATGTGTGCCTGTGTAAGTGTGTGCCTGTGTGGGTGTATGCCTATGTAGGTGTATGATTGTGTGGGTGTGTGCTTGTGTGGGTGTATGCCTGTGTAGGTGTATGATTGTGTGGGTGTGTGCCTGTGTAGGTGTATGACCGTGTGGGTGTGTGCCTGTGTAAGTGTATGCTTGTGTGGGTGTGTGCCTGTGTGGGTATATGCCTGTGTAAGTATGTGGCTTTGTGGGTGTTGGCCTGTGTAGATGCCTGTTCTTGAATGGTGCTCATGTGGAGGTCAGAGATTGGCATCAGGTATCCTTTTAGATGCTTTCCATCTCCTTGGAGACAGGATCTCTCTGAAACTGAGCTCATGGACTTGACTAGACGGGGTACCCAAAAAGCACCAAGCACCCACTGGTCTCTGTTCTCCATATCAGGGTCACAGATACACGTTCTAGTACCCAGCGTTTCATGTAGGTGCTATGTACCTTAACTCAAGACCCTATACTTATATCGCAAGATATTACCAACTGAGCCACCACCACAGCCTCTACTCATTTTTAAAAGATGTTTTGTCAGTTTTGGTTTAATGTATCATACTTTTAATATCATGATATCTATTTACAATCTAAGATAACAATGAATTTATGGGAAGTAACTAGAACACAGTCCTACCACTTACTGCTCTTACTGCACAACAAAAATATGACATTCAAAACACTCTACTAAAGACTGAAGTGACTTAAAGGTAGAATGAAGACTCATATAATGTGTTTTTCTCATGACAACTGGCTGGGTATTACAATGAGATAGAATGTGTCATAAACTAGACCTGTCATTTGTTCTCAAGTTCTAGTTGAACACAATGCATTTCTTTTCTTTTGTTTTAACATTTTATGTATTCCTTCAGTTTCCAAACACATGCACATGTCCTTGAAGCAGTGTCAGCTTTCTGGGTGACAGATACAACAACACGTTATAAATTACAATAAATTATATTACATGTTGCTGCAAAGAAAAGGCTGATGATTTATTATTTCTTTTGGAGTGGTCACTTTATTAAGTATAAAATCTAATAACATAAAAACAGAAAGAAAATGAATATGTACCAGAGGTTATTAATATACAACTGCTCAAAATACAGAAATATGTTTTTTTCATGTACACATACATGAAATAAAGTAATACCGTAACAGAAGGGTGCTGGGTCTGTGTTTAAAGAGGAGGTTGTTGGCAAACAGCACAGCTCACTTTTGCGGAAATGTACACAACTGATATATGCAGCCCAGAAAGCTGGCACCGAGGGCTTACAACCTTAATTTGCCTGCAAGAAGGAGCAGCCATTTACCTTCAGAGCACGTTCCTGATTGTTTTCAGCAGTTGGATGTCTCGTGTTGTTTGCTGAAGTCTGGTTCTGCTCTTTCAGGCGACGAAGCTCCTGGTGCAGCCGTTTGCACTGCCACAAGGGAAGAATCCCATTAAGTGAAGGAGTTAGCAGCTTTTTTTTTAAAACCAAGCCATATGAATTAATGTAAATAACACTACTGTATTCTGTCAGAGGCAAGGGGTTTGTTTTTAGCAATGACAATGGTGGAAAAAATACAGTTGCATACACACAAAATAACACTATTAACTTTGTTAATTCGGTTACAATTTTCAATTAGTCTTAGTATAAATATTGTATTGAAAATGTTTAGTTTTATGAAATTAAGGTCAAATTATATGCAAATTATTCTACCCTCTGGTCAAATATTTTTAGTTATACACCCACTGCTGAATTAAAAGCATGAATCTAAATTCACATCAAATTTTCAATAAATCATAATTATGCAGTCTATGGTCAACTTCTATTAATCTTTTAAAAATAAAGGTGTGTTAATGGATAATCCAGATTTTTTATTTATTTAAAATATTTTACATAATAAGTATAGAAACTATAATATAATGTGGTGTAAATAACATGCTTTTAGATGGAAAATTTGCTAATTTTTTAAACTATTGCTAATATTTGCAATAAAATATTGAACCCATGGTTTAGTAAGAAAATTAAAAGTTAATTCTTATTTTGTCTATTTTTAAAAATGGTATATTTGAATAATAACTGATACATGTGTATATTGATTAATAATCTGGACAATACTCTTTCTAGAAAACTTGGTAAATGGCTACTTGCCATAATGAATAAAAAAATGATGCATTTTCATGGTGCAATCAAGATGCAGCTATAATCCATATTGGCGCTTCTTACTCGCACCTTGACTATATTATCTGTATCAGCACTTCCTTGTAGTAATATACAAAGTGTTTGAAAGGAAGAATCTTAACAGACTCTTAGTGTTGATTTAGACTACATGACCTTGGTATAAATACATATAATTAACTGTACACAGCTCATGCATACAAAATACTGTTATGGCATTTACAGATGAAATAAACTGACCACAAGAAATCAAGTGAATTGCTTTGTTCTAGAGTAATTCTGAGTGGCTAAGGAGATGGTGTGGGAGGAAGACCCTGAGTTCACATCACCAGCAGCAGTCATATGGCTGTAATCGCAGTTCTCCTCCGGCACAGCAGGACACAGAAATAGGAGGATGCCCAGAAACCTGGGGTCCAGCTACCTCGTCTCGAACCACCTGGGAAACGAGGACTGACACCCAATGTCCTCAACATTCCACGTGTATACTATGGCATGGTTATGCCTCTTCTCACGCAAATGAAAATGTAAGTATGTACACATGTACATGTTACAAACGCACGGGGGCAAGAATGTCTGAAATCTGATATGGTGGTCACTATAAGTGACAGTTGTCTTGCATTGCCACAGTCATTCTACCACATGCCATGTGACAACCTAATCCACCTATCACGGTTTTAAAATCATGTGAAAACTTCATGATATATCTCATTTAATTTTTATTTGAAGAGAACACATGATTATCATTACAGTTTTATCTATGTTTAATTTTCAGCTCATAACAACAGACATTTTGTCTCATAGTAAAGACAAAATCTATGACACATGAGAAAAAAATGACATAAATATCAAGACAGCTTTTATTCTACTATGATCATTTGTTTCAATTAATTTTATATTTACATGATTAAGTATCAAAAATTAAAGATGAAATGGCCTATGGAAGTTCAAAGGAAAAGTAGATTTCAGCTGCAAAATCAATGTTTTCCATTAAATATAGTAATAAGGATATGTGTGGGCTTATTTCAGATATATTAGCCTGTAAGAAGAAAGTGAAGCGAAATATGAAAGAAAAAGAAGGAAGGTAGAAGCATCAATGGAACATTGGAAAAATGAGGAACATCCAAAGTTGTCTGTCCCAAGGGAACATTATCCATGATATCTAAACAGCATGGCTGTCTAAAGACCTGAAGAAATACACCACACATTCTAACACTGAAGGGGAAAAAAAATTCTCATGGCACCCCACCCAACGATAAGGAACTGCAGGCAACTAATGAGAGCAAGAGAAATATTCTTCCTTACTGGCTGTCCATATCTAGTAGTCATCTCTGAAATCATATACATACAAGCAACACTAAACAGACTAAACAGGCTGTACTTATATATTTACACACACACACAAAACCCTCTCTCTCTCTCTCTCTCTCTCTCTCTCTCTCTCTCTCTCTCACACACACACACACACACACACACATACACACACACACACGAATAACTATTAGAAGAGGCCATCTTTCTGAGGAGAAACAAGGTAAGTGTAGGGTGTGTGGGAGGGGTGGAGTGAGAAGAAGGAATGGAGAAAATGATGTAATTACATTTTAATTTAAAATTTCAGAGGGAGTTGTCTGGCAACCTGTTCTTTTTATTACAGAAAATATGAAATGACTTCAAAATAAAAACTTTTGCTATACACTTGATGAAAAAAACAATAATAAAACATACTCTTTGCTTAAGGTCTAAGTGTTGAACTTATTTTTCTTGCTAATGAGCTTTGGATTTAATATTAATCTGAGATTCACAGAAAGTGAGAGACAATTGTTCTGAAATTAGAATAGAATAAAAGTTTTTACTACATATAAACTTATGATTTATATTTAGTGATACTGAAGATTTCTTTTGACCTACTTAGTCCTATATAATTTCTTTATGTAATTCTATATTTTTCAAATTGAATACACTTCCCACAATGAAATATTTACATATTTTTCCTTTTTCTTATTTTTTGTAAAGTCTTTAGTTTTAAAATTTATTTTGAAACTAGATTTAAATGTTTATCTACCAGCAAATGTGATATCATATCCTATTGTTGTAACTTATGCTTTAAAATATTTGTAAAATAGATAAAGATCTTAACCTTTTAATCTACACTTCAATTTTCTTTGGCATTTAAAAATTTAATTTGTGGCATAAAATATGAACAAAGAGAGAGATAATGACACAACAGAAACTGTTGTACCCTTAGGGAAAAAAACGGATATCAAATGAAAGTTATTATTTTTCAGGTTATGAAAAACTGAGACCTCTGTAATGAATTTATTTCCTCTTGTCTTTTGCTAGTATTTTCTGTTTAAAAAACACCTATTGTGAAGTGCTTTTTCATTAAACCAATATTTATTAATCAATGACTTTGCTAGGGAGTTACAGTTGCTGAGGACATATAATTTGACAAAGTAAATAGAAATATCTATACTCAGAAAAGAAGAGAATGAGCACAAAATATAGTAAATTGAAGATGAAAATGTTACAGAGAAAAACAGAAGCTTAGGGAGTGGTAGGAGAATAAGGAAATAATTTCTAATTTAAATAAAGACATAATGGAGATAAAGATGTGTGAAAAAGGTCTAAAAACATGATGTAGTAACATCTTCGTGCTACAGCATGTCTTTGTGAAAAGTGACTGAAGCAGAAGAAACAACCATGAAACAGCTCTGAGGTAGAAGCCTGGCTGATTTCCTCAGTATCAGGGTAAGCTATGGCGGCAGAATGGCGCAAAAACGGGAGAACAGTAGCAGGTGAAATCAAAGCTGAGTTCCAAGTCAAAGAGTATTCATGGAGGGAGCCAGGACTCCAGATACATAGGTAGCAGAGATTGGCTTTATCTGGGATCAATGGGAAGGGAGGGATGCTAGAGGGTAGTGGTGGGAGTGGGTGAATGGGGGGGGGGCACTCTCATAGAGGCAAAGGCAGAGACAGGGAGGATGGGATGGGGAAAGTTTGTGGAGGGGACCAGGGAAGGGGGATATCATTTGAAATGTAAATAAATAAAATGATTAATTTAAAAAAAAAGAAAGTCTACTGAAAGGGACAAAGTTGCTGCCATGCTTAGAGAACAGACACACCTGGATTCCCCTCCCACATTCCTATAAGTTCAATCTTCCAGCTACAGGTAGAACAGTCTGAGCGAGCCAGGACAGAAGCAGGAAGTTTAGTCGGGAGGTGAAAGGGCAGTCTAGGAGAGCTGAGGCGACTCAGACTCGATCCAAGTGGCACTGGACTGAGCAACAAGAAAACTGAATGTGCTTTGGAAGCATGGACAAACATCCTTGCCTTTGCCGCCCTTCCTCTACCTGCTCTTTATATGTTGTTTCTCTGTGCTAGGACAAACAAATGATCAAAAGCAACCTGTGGTGGCCAGAGCTTACTGGGCTTTACATTATCTGATCACAGTCTACCATGGAGAGAAGTCAGGACAGGAACTCAGGCTGGCACAGAGGCAGGAACAGTGCAAGTTGCCCCCTTCTGTGGCTTCCTCAGCTTTCTTTCTTTCTTTTTTTTTTTTTTAATTTTTTTAATTCGATATAATTTATTTACATTTCAAATGATTTCCCCTTTTCTAGCCCCCCCCCACTCCCCAATAGTCCCGTAAGCCCCCTTCTCTTCCCCTGTCCTCCCTCCCACCCCTTCCCACTTCCCCGTTCTGGTTTTGCCGAATACTGTTTCACTGAGTCTTTCCAGAACCAGGGGCCACTCCTCCTTTCTTCTTGTATCTCATTTGATGTGTGGATTATGTTTTGGGTATTCCAGTTTTCTAGATTAATAACCACTTATTAGTGAGTGCATACCATGATTCACCTTTTGAGTCTGGGTTACCTCACTTAGTATGATGTTCTCTAACTCCATCCATTTGCCTAAGAATTTCATGAATTCATTGTTTCTAATGGCTGAATAGTACTCCATTGTGTAGATATACCACATTTTTTGCATCCACTCTTCTGTTGAGGGATACCTGGGTTCCTTCCAGCATCTGGAAATTATAAATAGGGCTGCTATGAACATAGTAGAGCATGTATCCTTATTACATGGAAAAAAGATAGCCTTTTCAACAAATGGTGCTGGTTCAACTGGAGGTCAGCATGCAGAAGAATGCGAATTGATCCATCCTTGTCTCCTTGTACTAAGCTTAAATCCAAATGGATCAAGGACCTCCACATAAAGCCAGACACTCTGAAGCTAATAGAAAAGAAACTGGGGAAGACCCTTGAGGACATCGGTACAGGGAGAAAGTTTCTGAACAGAACACCAATAGCGTATGCTCTAAGAGCAAGAATTGACAAATGGGACCTCATAAGGTTACAGAGTTTCTGTAAGGCAAAGGACACCATCAAGAGGACAGATCGGCAACCAACAAATTGGGAAAAGATCTTCACCAATCCTATATCAGATAGAGGGCTAATATCCAATATATATAAAGAACTCAAGAAGTTAGACTCCAGAAAACCGAACAACCCTATTAAAAAATGGGGTACAGAGTTAAACAAAGAATTCTCACCTGAAGAACTTCAGATGGCAGAGAAGCATCTTAAAAAATGCTCAACTTCATTAGTCATTAGGGAAATGCAAATCAAAACAACCCTGAGATTTTACCTTACACCAGTCAGAATGGCTAAGATTAAAAATTCAGGAGACAGCAGGTGTTGGAGAGGGTGTGGAGAAAGAGGAACACTCCTCCACTGCTGGTGGGGTTGCAAATTGGTACAACCACTCTGGAAATCAATCTGGCGGTTCCTCCGAAAACTGGGCACCTCACTTCCAGAAGATCCTGCTATACCACTCCTGGGCATATATCCAGAGGATTCCTCAGCTTGCTTTCTAACACAGCCTAAGAACACCTGCTGAGATGGCCCTGCCCACAGCGAGCTGGGCCCTTTCACATCAGTCATCAATCCTGAAAATGTTCCACAGTGCCATTTGAGGGGGGCAGTTTCTCAGTTGAATTTTCCTCTTCATAGGCTATTCTAGATTCTGTGAACAGAAACTAATCTGCATAGCACATTTAGTCTCCTTGTCCTTGAATTTAAAAGAAATGCTTCTAACGTACAGTTAATATAGTTTGGTAGATATGCTATCCACATGAGGAAAATTATTTTTATTCCTAGCCTACACCTTTTGGTCCTACGCCTCCTCTGAAAAATTCTGTTGAATTTTATTTTTTTTACCAACTGTGTAAATCTCTTGGATTATCTCAGTTTTCTAATATAATATGATTCTTGTTATGACATGGTCTCCCTGACCATTGTTTATATTGTTTACAGCCATTTGTGTAAACATATGTGTACATATGAAAGTTAAAGACTTTGGTCTATAATTTATTTCAGATGACGGGTAAATTCCTATGTGACCGATGTACTTGGCTAATGCTTTCTAATAACATTTCCAAAGCTGAACTTGATTCATAGAAGGAGGAAGAGAAGGAGGAGAAGTTGGAGAAGAAGGAGGAGAAAGAGGAAGAGGATGAGGAGAAAGAGGAGGAGAAGGAGGTTGTTTATTTCTATGAAACAGTTTATATAAAACAACTCTTCAAAAGCAATGAGTAGCTATGCCCCCATCAAACCATTTGCATTTCTCCCCTGGATTTACTTGTTTATTTATTTGTTTCCAGAAGCACAGCTTTCAAAACTTCTGTTTATTGAAATAGTTCCTTCTCGGGAAATGTGATTATTTGGCCCCCATGCAATCAGTAGGAAGAAATATTGTGGTAAATGTTGCATCTCTGTCAATGTGATGTATCCTGCAATTCTTATAGTTATTGTAGATATGTGCAGTCACTTTGATATAATTCTAATTCTTTTATACAGTGATTCATCTTTTTCCAATGGCTGTTCTAACCAACAATATAACTTCTGGTTATATTTAATTGTGGTGTTTTGCAGTCCTGGAACATGTTTAGAGTTTAGACATAAGTTAGGTTTTATCATCTTAACCAGCCTCTGGGAATGCACTAGAATGTTCACCTAACAAACATCATAGCCTGAGTTTGATACCCATAATCTCTCTGTCTCTGTCTCTGTCTCTCTCTCTCTCTCTCTCTCTCTCACACACACACACACACACACAAACCTTGAGATTTCCTGCTTCTGAAACCTGAAAAAATGTAGCTACTATCTTTTTTTTATTCGATATATTGATTATTTACATTTCAAATGATTTCCCCTTTTCAGGCTCCCCCCCCCCCACTCCCTGAAAGTCACATAAGCCCCGTTCCATCCCCCTGTTCTCCCATCCACCCCTTCCCACTTCCCTGTTCTGGTTTTGCCCTATACTGCTTCGGGTGCATCTTAAAAAATGCTCAACTTCATTAGTCATTAGGGAAATGCAAATCAAAACAACCCTGAGATTTCACCTTATACCAGTCAGAATGGCTAAGATTAAAAATTCAGGAGACAGCAGGTGTTGGCGAGGATGTGGAGAAAGAGGAACACTCCTCTTCTGCTGGTGGGGTTGCAAATTGGTACAACCACTCTGGAAATCAGTCTGGTGGTTCCTCAGAAAACTGGGCACATTACTTCCGGAGGATCCTGGTATATACCACTCCTGGGCATATACCCAGAGGATTCCCCAGCATGTAATAAGGATATGTGCTCCACTATGTTCATAGCAGCCCTATTTATAATAGCCAGAAGCTGGAAAGAACCCAGGTATCTCTCAACAGAAGAATGGATGCAAAAAATGTGGTATATATACACAATGGAGTACTATTCAGCCATTAGAAACAATGAATTTGTGAAATTCTTAGACAAATGGATGGAGTTGGAGAACATCATACTAAGTGAGGTAACCCAGTCTCAAAAGATCAATCATGGAATGTACTCACTAATAAGTAGATATTAGCCTAGAAAATTGGAATACCCAAAACATAATCCACACATCAAATGATGTACAAGAAGAATGGAGGAGTGGCCCCTGGTTCTGGAAAGACTCAGTGTAGTAGTATAGAGCTACTATCTCTTGAAATACTGCCTTCCTCAAATTTGGAAAGTTTTTATTGGCCAGAATTTAAAAATCGCATAAGCCTGTGTGTGTGTCGTGTGTGTGTGTGTGTGTGTGTGTGTGTGTGTGTATGTGTGTGTGTGTGAGTGTGAGTGCACGCACATGCGCGTGCGCATTGTGCACATAAACTGAAGTTAGAGGACAATACATATAGGAGTTGATTTAATCAGGCTGTCAAGCCTTGGCAGCTCGGCAGAATCTGGAGCCTTTACCCTCTGAGCCATCTCAGTTGCCCTCTCATATTTTTTAAATTGTATGTATTTTTGTAAATTGCAAATACCCATTATGAATTAATGTTTCTTGTTTCTTTCTTTAGCTATTCTCTCTTGTATTCATTTTCTTTAAAATTTCAATGATTAGTTTTTATTCATACATGTATTCTTATATTCTTTTTCAATTCTGTCCATCTTTCTACTCACATTGCTATTCCCTGTACATTTTTTTCCGTTTAAATACACTGTTTCATGTTTCTATGTTTTTCTATCACAACAAATTATTAGGTCTTAAGTTTGTGACTGTGCACTTTTATTTATCCCTCACAGCATTTCAGTTCCACACCAACAACTCCATGCCAGCTGAGATAATTGTAGCCGTGGCTGCTGCTAAAGCCATGATTTCTGTTTCAGGAGGCCCTGTTACAGTCACATCTGTTTCAGACAGCTTGCAGCAGCTCTTGGAGACTTTGACCATGGTAAGTCTTAATGATGCTTGCATGACTTAATCCATCTAGCAGCTATTCTTACTCACCAAGGAGTCAGCACCTCCTGGATGACTCACTTATGATTTGTGATTGGGGCAACTGTGAGGCTTAGGACTGGGACATATGTGAAACATGTCGAGTGGAACAGCAACTGTACAGACACCAGGCTGTGACTGGTGGAACCACAGCCTGCCTACTGTCCCTGCTTGTGAAAGCTTCTTCCAAGTGGGATTTTCTACTGTGGTTTATATCACAAGGAGGGCAGGAGAAGCTGGTTGGATGAACTTCAGAGGATATACTAGAGTTTTTAGTCTGATCAATGGCTGAAATGGTAGCTGAAAAGAATAACTGAAGGTTTAAATTACTCAGGGTCAGTGACTGTGAGGAACAAGAGACAACGTAACACTGGAACTCTGAGACACTGCCCAAACTCCAGAGAGCTGCTAAGAGGTAAAAGACAAGGACTTGGAACTATAAAACTCAAGAGTTATAACAGTGGTTGCTAGGTATGTTAAGAACTGAAGGCTTCAATACCCCAAATCCAAGAGCTCTAACACTATGCTGGGTTCTGGGCCACTGGCATTCAAAGCTCAAGCTTCTTGGTACTGAGTTTGCTTTGGCCTAAAACCTACAAGAGCTGTATGCCTCCAGGTTTAACAACTTGGAACTATAACCTGTAGTTCTCAGAATCTACATCTCAAAGAGTGAGCTTGTCTGTTTAGATCATAACACTGTGACTGCCATTACTAAGGGAGCTCTTTGCCATGTGATTTCTACTCCACTAGAATAAAAGGGCTTTCATTTGCGGTGTCACAAAGTATGGTATTTTTGAAGTCTACAGAATTTGAAAATTATACCAGGTGTTCCATGATTTTATGGAATTATCATATTTGTGATACAATGGCACTGTGGTTATTATAATTTTAAATGTAAAACACCCTTACAGACTATGTGCTTCAGACCCATAGAAGTTAAGTAACAACAACAAGGAGGGCTCAAGGGGGAATGCATGGATTTCACTATGAAAGGGAAACAGAATAGATATCTCTAGTGGATGGGGAGGGTTCTGAATGTGGTGGGAATGGGAACAGGTGTATACAGGTACGAGGAGGATGGAGGGAGAGTATGGGATGAGACAACTGGAATCATAAGGCATCTCTGAGTCAGCTAGAAATACAAGGCAATGAAAATTCCCAGGAGTCTGAGAGTGAGCCTTGCTAAGACTCCTAGTAATAGCAGATACGGAGCCTGAAGCAGTTATCTTCTCCATCCAGTCAAGACCTCCAGTGGAGCGACTAAGACATCAACCCAGCCACAAAACTTTTGACCTATGATCTTTCCTACCTACAAGAGGTGCTGGGGTAAAATTGGCTGTGGGAGTGGCCAACCAATGACTGTTTCAGCTTAAGACCCATGCTATGAGAGGAAGTACACCCATGCTACTGTCTAAAGGGCCAGGAACCAGAGTCTGGATAGCCAAGAGACCCTTGATAGAACCATATAGGAATGACAAAAAAAGTCAATGAAATGATTCCTAATGATACTTTGCTGTACTCATAGCTCAGTATCTAGCCTAATTGTCATCAGAAAGCTTTCACCCAGTAACTGGTGGGAACAGATGCAGACACTCACAGTCAAACGCTTGGTGGAGTTCTGGGAATCCTGTTGAAGATAGGAAGAACTGTTGGAGCCAGAGGGATCAGGGACATCACAAGAAAACCCATAAAATCAAGTAACAAGCTCACAGAGGCTGAACTAGCAACCAGAGAGCCTGCATGAATTTAACCTGGGCCCTGTGATATATGTTACAGCTGTGTAGTTTGTCTTCTCGTGAGATTCCTAACAGGGAGCAGGAGCTGTCTCTGACTTTGCTGCCTGCCCTTGGGACCTTTCCTCCTACTAGGCTGCCAAATCTAGACTTAAAAGGAGAGGAGATTCCTAGTCCTACTACAACTTGATATGCCATGTTTAGCTGATATCCATGGAAGGATATCACCTTTTCAGAAGAGAAATGGAGGAGTGGAAGAGCTGACATCAGGGGAAGGATTACGAGGAGAGAGGTAAACAGGTTGGGACGTAAAAAAATGAATAAATAAATAGAGTAATTAGTTAATGACTTTTAAAAGTCTTCAAACTACAAAGCAAATACCCCCCCCCCTTGTTTAAAGGTTATATGGACTAAAAAGGGGAAGAAAAAAGAAAGAAAAAAAGAAAGGAAGAAAGGAAGAATGAATGAAAGAAAGAAAGAAAGAAAGGAAGGAAGGAAGGAAGGAAGGAAGGAAGGAAGGAAGGAAGAAAGAAAGAAAGAAAGAAAGAAAGAAAGAAAGAAAGAAAGAAAGAAAGAAAGAAAAGGAATGAAGGAATGAAGGAAGAAAGAAAGAGAGAAAGAAAGAAAAATTAGGTGTTTCAAGATGTTGTCGCCAGACCAGTTGTTGGTACTATTCTGGAAGTTTGTGAGACCCTAGGATATGGGAGCTTCCTAATAACAGTGTCACTGAGAGTGGGACTTCGGGGTTGATAGCCTAGTCTCATTTCTTGTCATTTCTCTACCTCTGGCTAAAGACTACTAAGTCAATGTGACCAATAGAACAGTACTCCTGCCAGCATGCTTTCTTCCCTAAGACAGACCGAATCCCTTCTTAAACTGTAAGTCAAATAAACCATTTCTTCCTTAAGTTGTGTCTTGTCAGAACAGAACAGAGACAAAGGCAACTAACAGGGATTATGTTTTAAAAGAGTTCATACACAGACGGGCAATGGTGGCACATGCCTTTAATCCCAGCACCTGGAAGCAGAGGCAGGCAGATTTCTGAGTTTGAGGCCAGCCTGGTTACAGAGTGAGTTCCAGGATAGCCAGGACAATACAGAGAAACCCTGCCTCGAAAAACAAAACAACAGCAGCAACAACAAAAACAAAAAAGAACAAAAAAAATTAAAGTTGGATTTATTTGAAACAAAATAGAGTCCATACACATCAGAGATATATAAAAAGTTACAGATTTTAAAAAAAAAAAGGAGACTACATTTGAGATCTCCCTTAAAATAATAGGAGTAATGAATGAAAAATATATTTTGCTTTTGAATTTTTGAGGTAGGGTCTTGCTGTGTAGAAAAAGCTATTCTCCAACCCATGAGCCTGCTGCCTCAGTCTCTAGGAGCTTGTCTTACACATCTTTGACACAAAGTCTGACTTCAGAATTTAAAAGATAATTATGGGAGGGTGAAAGTCTTACATCAATTCATGTAGAGCCAATAATGGCTCTATAAGATCAATGATAACAAGAAAAAAATATTTAACTTGTCAATGTAAATGGACATGAGAAAATTTTACAAACCAAGAAAGCAAAACATGTAGAAGTCATGGATAAATTTTATAAAATAAAGTCATTGTACCATAAATTTCTATTTATTGTGTTAGCTAGGGTTTCCATTGCTGTAAAGAGACACCATGACCATGACAACTCTTATAAAGGAAAACATTTAATTGAAGTCCGGTTTACAGATCAGAGGTTTAGACCACTGTCATGGTGGGAAGCATGGCAGCATGCAGGCAGACATGGCGGTGGAGAGACAGCTGAGAGATCTACATCTAAATCCAAAGCAGCAGAAGAGAGAGTGACACTGGGGCTGACTTGAGCATCTAAAATCTCAAAGCCCACCCCACAGTGATACATTTCCTCCAACAAGGCCACACCTACTGCAACAAGGCCATACCTCCTAATAGTACCACTGCCTATGGGCCAAGCATTCAAACACATGAATCTATGGGGACCATATCCAATCAAACCACCACCTTAAAAAGTATGAATTCTTAAATATTTTATCAAGTACTGCTGTGATTACTTTACTTCATGTTTTCTTTACATTTTGAAAAAAGACTAGTTTAAATTTGCTTTGGGTTCCTAGCAAAAAGTTCTGCAAAATTGTTTCAGATTTAGTAACAGGAGCCATTTCTCTTTCTGTACAAATTGCTTTAGGCAACAAGTCACTATAACT
This sequence comes from Apodemus sylvaticus, assembly GCF_947179515.1. Taxonomy (NCBI): domain Eukaryota; kingdom Metazoa; phylum Chordata; class Mammalia; order Rodentia; family Muridae; genus Apodemus; species Apodemus sylvaticus. The sequence goes on from NC_067477.1 coordinate 65,528,109, forward strand.
GCACTATATTTAAATATCTTACAACTCGGATGTTATACAACTGTTTGTTTACAGACAAAAACAACATCACAATCTTCCAGTGAAAGCAGAAAGTAAACCTTGGTGTCACTGTGATTTCCACATCTAGAAATACAGATCTTTAGAAGCACTTGGGACTGAATAAGCTTTTATTCCTTTACATATTGGACAAACTGGTTAATAATCATGTTATATTTTGAAATTATAATCATGATAATCACAGTGCTTTTCTAACAATATGTTTAAAAAAGAATTGCAAGAGAAGAAATAACTTCAAAAAAAAACCTAACAAAAAAAATCCAACAATTAGGTTACAATAGTTGTGATGGTTTGCATATGCTCGGCCCAGGGAGTAGCACTATTTGAAGGTGTGGCCCTGTTGGAGAAGGTATAGCCCTGTTGGAGAAGGTGTAGCCCTGTTGGAGAAGGTTTAGCCCTGTTGGAGAAGGTGTAGCCTTGTTGGGGTAGGTGTATCCAACCACTTGCAGGTGTGGGCTTTAAGACGCTCATCCTAGCAGCCTAGAAGCCAGTATTCTGCTAGCCGCCTTCAGATGAAGATATAGAACTCTTAGCTCCCCCTGCATCATGCCTGCCTGGATGCTGCCATGTTCCCACCTTGATGATAATGGACTAAACCTTTGTAAGCCAGCCCCAATTAAATGTCTTTATAATTGTTGCCTTGGTCATTGTGTCTGTTCACAGTAGTGAATCCCTAACTTAGACAATAATGTTATGAAAAAAGATTAAAAAGAAAAAAATCATCATGTAAATCTCTGAAATTACAGTTGCTACCTGTGGTCGCTTGAATAAGACTAAACCCAATAGGTTCATATATTTGAACCTATTATCAGAGAGTGGTACTATTTGAGAAGGATCAGGAAGTGTGGCCTTACTGAAGTATGTCCTTGCAGAAGGAATTGTGTCACTGGGCCAGTGGGGGGCTTTCAGGTTCCAAAAGTCCAGTATGTTTCTTTCTGCCTATGGATCAGGATATAGAACTCTCAGCTACTTCTCTAGCACCATGCCTGCCTATATGCCAACATTTTCCCTGACAGGATGATAATGGGCTAACCTCTGAAATTGTAATCAAGCCTCCAATTAAATGCTTTTTTTTTATTAAAAGCACTTCCTTGGTCATCGTGTTTCCTCACAGCAATAGAACAGTAATTAAGATAGAAGGTAATACAAGGAAGTAGGACAGTGCTGTGACAGGCCTGACAACAATGTTTGTTTGAGAAACATAGAAGACTTTGGGACTCTGGACTGGATCAACAGTTGGCTGCTTTAAGCATGGATTGGTGGGCCATACTAGTAGGAGCATGGAAAATGGTGGTGCTAAGAACTACTTAGATTATCTCATCCCACCTCAAGAGGATGCATAGGGAAGGAAAATTAATAAGTGGCCTAGAGACCATTCTTGAGAATGTGTCTATTTTCTGTCCTTGTCTGAAAAATCTGCCTGAAGCTAATTGAAAAGCTTTAGCTTAATAACCTTGGCAGAGATTTCAAGACAGCCTAATGTTGACTGCATTGTGTATTCATTAATAATTACTCTTATGTAGCTCTGTAAGGAAAAGGAACAAGCAAGAGAAATCCAAAATGCACAGAAGAGAATGAGCATCACAAAGTGTTATGGAGCTAAGTTCAGTGCTCAAATAGATTTAAAAAAAATTAAAAACTGATGCTAAGTGAAATAAGGGGGTGGTGACCCCAGCACAAGATCCCACCCAGCTAAGCTTCCAATTTGTGAAAAGGAATTAAAAGCTTAAGCAAGAAAGTAAACCATATACAAATATAATTGAACAAGTGAGCCAAATTTCAGCCCCATTAAACAACAAAACTTGGCAGCTTTGGCCATATGGTTCTGACTTTCGTGTCAAAGATTCAAGAAACGTGTTGTTGAATCTCCCTTCTCAGCTAAGGAAAACTACTGATGCCAGCCATTTGTCAGGGGTGTCTCTGTACAGAGGCCAAGAGAGGCCACTGTGTGAAGCTGTGAAGGTGAAGCCTGAATTGTGTTGGAGACCCCAAGATCTTGGACATGTCAGCATAGTGGGGTTCTATCCAAAGAGAGCTGCAGACTGGATTTGGAACCAGCCCAAGACATAGAAATGTGAAGTCAACAAAGCTGAAAGGAGTTGGAGGATTTGAAGAGCCCTATCACATCAGTCATGGAGATACAGAGTTTAGTTTTCCCTGTTAGGTTTCAGACTTGGTTTGGTCCAGTATTTCCTCGCTATGCTCCCTTTCCTCCCTTTGGAATAGCAATGTATACTCTGTGCCACAGAATGTTGGAAGTACGTGATCACATTTTGATTTTGATTTTACAGGTGGTTATAGTTAAGAGACTGCCAAGAGTCTCAGAAGACTAAACTAAAGTCTTTTTAAATAGTCCTGAGACTATGATAGACTATGGGGATCTTGGACTGAATGCACTTTTGCAAAATGCTATGGCTATGGAGGATGGAGAGTGGAGTGTGGTGGTTTGAATAAGAATATTACCCATATGCTCATATATTTGAATGCACAGTCACCAGGGAGAGGCACCTTTTGAGAGGGATGAGGAGTAGGTATGGATTTGTTGAAATAGGTGTAGCCTTGTTGGAAGAAGTGTGTCACTGGGGACAGGCTTTGAGGTCTTAAAACCCACAGCCTGTCTCATGGGCATTCTCTCTTCCTGCTTCTTGTAGAGCTAGATATATTATTTTTCTGTCAAATGCCTACCTGCATGCCGCCATGCTCCACGCATGATGATAATGGACTAACCTGTGAAACTATAAGTCCTCAATTAATGCTTTCCTTTATGAGAACTGCCTATACTAGAACAGTAAATAAGATACTACTGGTTTATATGTACATAAAATATAATCAAATTGTTCAAGCAATATTAACAGAGCACTCACTAGACAACATACGATATGCCAAACAAAAATATGTTTATAAGTAGTTATACAAAGGTATACACACACACACACACACACACACACACACAGACATCTATCATGTGAAAGTAAGTAAAAAAGAGTTTAATAACAAATAAAGTAACTGTGGTCATTTTAAAGTATTAAATTATTCTGGAAACAGCATGAAACAAAAGGATTAGTAAGCATTGCTATTATTAGTAAAATTATTAGAGGGTATCAATATAATTAATATGATCATGAAATATTTTTCATTTTATTTTGTAAGCTGTATTCATAATGTTATTCATTCTATCCACATTCATGTATGACTAATTGATTATATTAATAACTGTAAAGTTACTGGAACCTATGACTATACATCTATCACAATATAATTAGAAACTGACTTCTGATAAGAAAGAGTAAATGGAGTGTGCAAAGGGAGGAGAGAACAAGAAGGGTCACAGGAGAGTGAAGACGGGGAGGCAGGCTGTCAAATACTGCCTCCTGTGCATGACATGAATGCTGCATATGTGAATTTAGCAGGAAGTTCACAAGATCAGGCTAATCAAAGTTCCAGCACAAGCTGGGGGAGAGGCTTTCAAGGCCCAATATCTGGCTGAGGAGCTACTGGTAACTGAAGTCGGCTGAGAAGAATCATTCTTCTTCAGGAAAATGCCCTGTGCTACTGCAGGAGGGTAACATGTTTCATTGAATGGTCCCACACCCACATATGGACAACACTAATTAGACTCAGTGGGTTATATTTACATGTATATATTTTATGTAAAAAGTCACTCTCCTTGAGATTAGCCACCAATCAAAACAAAAAGAATATAATAAATATGCATTTAATATATCTATATTTCTATTTAGTTTTTTATATTATAGCTATATATTATAGTTATAAATTTATATTTTGTTTTATATTAGTACTTAGCTTTATATTATAAATATATTTATATTATGTTTTAATATTATGACTAGTATATATACTTATTTATGTGGACATGAAGTCTGGGGAAGTATGGAAAGATCTAGAGGAAGTTGGTGGGAATAGGAGATGAATATCATCAAGATGAACTGTATATGCAGGACATTTTCAAAGAACAAACTAAAAATACTTAAAAACAAAATAGAAAAATGTAAGTTCAGGAAATGCATATCACCAAAGAACATCTGAAATACACACATATGAAAATGCCACAGTGAATCTCATATCTGTATAAGACTTGGAAGCCCTGGGTTGGCATTTCCCAGGTTTCAGATGCTTAGGACAGGCCTTTAAAACTGTTTGTTATCTAAATGGACTTGAGATTCTAATTACATGAGTTTGATTGAAAGTAGAATTTCCTTAATAATAGTTCCTCCTTAAGTTCAATAATAAATGTAAAAATTCCAGAACTGTTCTGAATTTTTCATTTTGATACTAAATCATCATAAAAGTATTACATTTCTGTAGTCTAATATGAATAATCAGAAAGTAATTAAAATGAAGAACAATATTTTATAACTGAAATGATTAAAATAAAGATAATTATGAAATTATCACATAAATGAGGTTTGATGAAGCTTATTAATTTTCTATAATCTCTTCCATGCTGCAAAGGCATTTATTTCTAAGGTGATCACTTTAGTTCTCTAGCTGGTGCAGCTAGATGGATGTAGTGTTCTGATTCCTTTTTATGCACCTTGTGCTGCTGAACTCTGCAGTTAGCCGATGGTCAGGAAAACAAAACTCAGTAAATAACACCATTGTAATGAGTTGCTTCTTACATAAACATACATGCATTTATAAACATAAACAATAGTCCAACTTAATGCAAAGTTGGCAGTTGCTGCACAAATGGACAGTGAAGCTTCGTGTTCTGTTGTACAACAAGAGCTGAGTGTGGTATTAGTGCTCCCTGGATGCTGGCCACACTTTAATTCTTTATTAAGCCCCTCTTCAGTTATGGCATTCTTGGAACCACTGAGGCTTCATTCTGGTTTGCAAACTTTGTTTGTTTGCCATAAGGAATGTTGAAATCTCCATAGAGCTGTCAATTACTTACGTGCTCATTGTTAATTCTCTTTTCATAAAATCTCTTGCCCAAACATTGTTAAATCCTAGCAGAAGCCACTCTGAGTTCTAAGATTACAATGATAGAAAAACTAAAAACTTTTTGCAAAAACCTCGGTAACTAACAATCAGTTGCATCTTATATAAAAAGTCATTCTCTTTGAGAATAGCCATCGTCACTCCTCAAACAAAAAGGTAAGGTAATTTAAATATCAAGATTATTATAGCTCAAATTTAATGTACAGCTTATAAGTTATATTATATAAATCCCAACAAGGATGGGGAAGGTAGGTAGGAAGACCCAAACATGCCGTTAGACTTTGCTAGCTGCTAGGAGAGGAAGACACAGTTTTCTTCAGTGGTGTGACTCCCTGGACCATACTCCAGAGCAGAACCCACACCCAGGAAAAGTTGGTAGTTGGTTAAAACAAAATGAACTCAATTAATTTGAAAGGGGAATAAATATGAAGTTGGGTAAGTGGGACTGTGGGAGTGGGCCTTTGAGGTTGGAGTTGGAGGAGATAAAACATGATCACAATACCTACATGAAACTCTCAAAGATGTAATTGCAATATCCTAAAATAAATCACTGCACTTTGGCAGACTAATAGGCAACATCTGATAATTCATAGTGTTAAAAGTTCTAAGCTCTAAGTTCTGGAAAAAAAAAAAAAAAACACTGGGGCTATAGTTCACTAGAACTGATTTTTCTACAAAATTTCTATGCTTATGAAAATTCTCCTCCATGAGATTATAAATCCTTTCAGAGTTTCCTAGTGATTTGAACTTGTCATTACTAATGCCATCTCTATTTGTATTTATTTCCTATGAACGTTTCTTATCCACAGTTCTATTGCTGCACCACATTCGTACAGTCAAGGTGGGCAGGAATCCATTATACAACTTTTAAAATACTACTCCTGGGTTGATCTACATTTTTCCAGCTTCATGCTAAGCCATTTATGACTAACTAGATACCTACCTAAAACCCCATAGAAGTTTTGTTCACATCATGAATCAAAGCCTGTTTGGTTCTCAAATTGAAATTTCACTCTATTGGCTAATAGTCAAAGAACTTGAAATGCTATACTCAATACTGCAGAAGAAAATTAGAGTTGAATATCATCCAGTTCTGAACTGTATGAGCAACAGTGATAATGTGCCTGTAAGACATGGCCACTGGGACAGTAGTGGCACAAATGTTAAGTAAGCAAACAACCACTTTCAAAAGTTGGATTTAAGCCTTGTTTCATTAGATGGAACAAATGTTATATGAGCAAGCAAACAGTTTTTGATTAGACTTAAGGCCCACTTCATTGAAATCCACACTGTCAAGATGACCTTGCAAATGAGTGGATAGGTCATGGCCCGTTTGGGAAGCTTATTATTGTTATTCTGCTAAATGGACATAGAAATAAATGGCTATACCCATAGATAAGTGCATTATGTAACCCTCAACAGAAAAGTTTCTTGCAGTAGATAGTAATTAACACAGAAACCTACCATTCATGCAAAGAATAAGGGATTAAACAATGCGCAGTCCTAAATGGGATGTCAATAACACCTTTCCATTTAGAGCTCATGGATCTCTGCAGAAGCAAGGGAGGAAAGACTCTAGGGGCCAGAAGTGATGGATGATTTAAAGGAAACAAACTTTTCCATACACAAAAGGGCATATGCAGCATATGAACACAAAGACTGACAGCATGTACAAGCTCTAACCAGAAAAAGTCTCAGAAACAAGAGAAGTGGACAAAGTCCTGCTCCTAGAAGCTATTTGTAATTGATAGCTGTTGGGAGAATGAAAAAAAATTCAGTGTTTTTCAAAGGAGTGACACTAGATGTATCAACCATGTCCCAGGACAGGTCCTGGACTTAGTAATCAGTCAACCAAACAATGGATATTAAACTTTATTTTTCTCTTTCTCCCTCTCCCTCTCCCTCTCCCTCCCTCTCCCTCCCTCTCTCTCTCTCTCTCTCTCTCTCTCTCCCTTTCTCCCTCCTCTCTCCCCTCCCCCTCCCTCCCTCCCTACTTCCCTCTCTCCCCCTTCCCTCCCTCCCTACTTCCCTCTCTCCCCCTTCCCTCCCTCTCTCTCCCCCTCTCTCTTTCTCTCTCTTTTAAGAGAAAGAATATAAAGTTGGTTTGGTGCAGCAGTGGAAGAGGATCTGGGATGGAAACAAATATGATCAAGCTATATTGTGTAATGTTCTTATAGAATAATAAAAACACTATTAAGATATATTTTTTTATGGATGATAAAAGTAAGAAAATAATGGCAGGTTGTTATATTAGACCATAGTTATTATGGAAAGCAGCATATTGTGTTATTGCTAGAACACTCCCTATGGACATATACTGCCTTTCCTGAACACATACTCCCCCAAAATGATTCCTGTGAAATCACAGGATATCCTATCTACAGCCATGGCATCTCAGAGAGCATTGCTTCTGATCGAGAAACTCACTTCACAGCAAATGCTGTAGGACAAGGAGGCTCTGGAGTTTACTTGGTTCTCCCATGTTCTCATCAATCTCTTCTGGCTCCCTTTGCCCACGGATCTAACACAATCTCAATCAAAATCTTACCAGAAATTGTTTGGATGTTGAAAAGATCTAAATATAATATTTATAGGAAATTCAAATAGAATAACTAACTCAAGCCTTAATAAAGTGAAGCTGAAGGACTTGAAATACCTGACTACAAAGTTCACAGTTATCATATCAGTGTGACACTGAAACAGGAGCAGACAAAGAACCACTAAAGTAAAATAACATATGCTGACACAGGCACAGTAAACAAGGACAAATAATTGTCAGAAAATATCACCGGAGTCATTTAGTAGGGAAAAAAATCTTTCCATTGATGATGCTAGAACAAGATATTCATTTGTCAAACATGTTAAAAATAAATCACAAAAATAAAGATTAAATCAACTTCAAAGAAGAACGAACGTATAGGAGAATATATTTGGACTCTTGAAGTAAGTAAATATTTTTTCATTAACAAACACATGAGTAGTTAGATTTGACCACTAAAATCAAAAACTTCTACCCCGGGGAGATGGCTCAGCAATAAGAACACTGTCACTTTTCCAGATGATACACATTTAGCTCCCAGGACCTACATGGCAGCTCACAATCATCTGTAACATGGGGCCAAGTGAAGTCAATGCCCTATAATGATTTCTGAGGGTACTGCATGCATGTGATATATGGACATACGTGCAGGCAAAACACCCACATGCATACAATAAAAATAAGGTTAAAATATTTTTAATAAATAAAATGAACAGGTAAATAACAACTCTAGGAGAAAGTATGGTTGATATACATAATTCATTCAGAATCCATAATGTTCAATAAACCAACAATAAAAAGCAAATTGCCAAATTGAAAATTGGTAAAAGATTTAAATAATCTTTAATTTGAAGAATCTTTCTCTTTATTTCAAAGAGAAAAGCATGACTACTGGACAGCAAATATATAAAGTGCTCAACATCATTTGTCACTGCACATGTACTAAAATGACTGTGACTAACAGCCCTGGTTAGTATATGTGGAGGGAAGTTGAACTTCCATTACTGAGTATAAAATAATGAAGGCTTTTTTTTTATGAAAAATGTATATTTTATTTAAATGAGTATATTTCTCTTTTATGACTCAGGGATTTGACCAAGGAAAAGAAAATATGCATACATACAAACAAATCTTTGTATGGGAACTGTCGTAGCTATTTTACAGAGTAATAACTGGAATGATTAGAATGAGCATTTGCAAAAGATTGAATGCAAATGTAACATTAAACAATGAACAATGTTACTTTCTAATAAAATGGATAAACTTATGGAAAAATGAATACACAAATGTTTTGCCAACCAAATGATTCTGTGTACATGAAGTTCTATAAATACAAAGCAAATCTGTAGTTTAAACACATCAGAGAAGCTCTCTGGATTGAGCAAGGATAATGGAAAAGGATAAACAATAGAAACCTTAGAATATTAAGTCAGAAGTGTTCTAGGTACTCATAGGGATGTGGTGCTATGAGTATAAGCATCAAACTGCCCATTTAATAATTCCATGTTTTATTTGTGTCTGTAAATTTTATCAAAAATAAACATGGTGAATAAATAAAATCAGATACTAAAAATTAAAATACTTTGATATTTCAATGATAATTTAAAAAAAACTTTGAATATACTCAATTTCCTTTACATATTTATGAGTTATATACTAATCAGAAATTTTAAATGGAATAAAATTTAAATACATATATTTTTACATAAATTCATTTTATCTTACTAATATTGTCACAACTTTCACTATACACGGAGAGATTAGAAGAATGGATTAATATGTAACTTTTGTTTTTTAAGGGAACATATTAAAACAGTCTATTAGTAACAAAAGAAACCAGTTTCCTCTGAATCTTTCCAAGGTTTTGACATTAAATATTTAAATTAATTCCAGGAAGAGGTTTGGCAGTCTGATCTTTTATGATCCCAAAGCTTAGCATTATGATAGATAAGTCAAGTAGCAATTAATCAAACAAACCTGTATGCAAATGTATGAGCATAGCCAAAGTCCTTTCCACAAGCTAGAAAGCCTTGAGAATGCAAGGTTTGTGTTGAAGCATCCAGTTCTTAAGACTAAAGACAAGTATATTGCTTGATAGATCTGCATTCCTCTGGATTATTTGCAGAAGCAGATGACATTTTAAAATAACTATTTGCCTTAATAAGGTATTACTTAATTTAATACCTGTGTCTGTCTAATACATTAAGATATTAAGTGAAATTTTTCCCATAACAGAGACTGAATAAACAAGGCCAATTTTAATTTTGTAAATGGTTTTATGAAAGCCGTCAAGTAGTTTCTTCAGACTCCTACTATACATTTCAGTGCCCTTTCCAAAATACCATCTTTGGAAAAGTGAAACCAGCATAAGGCTTTATTTTTCATTTTTATTTATTTTTATACTTTTTTAAATTAATCATTCCATTTGTTTACATCTCAAATGATGTCCCCCTTCCAGGTTACCCCTCCACAACTCTCCCATCCCGTCTATCCCCTTCCCTTTGCCTCTATGAGGGTCCGCCTCCCACCCACCCATCCACTCCGCCCCAATTCTGCAGTATTTAGTCACTCTTAGCATCAGATGTTCTCGACATGAGTTCACAGTCTACAGCCACACCCCCTGCAGTCTTGCCAGGTTCGCTTTTCACCTCTTGCACTCAGAACAGGGCCTGTTCTGGAAGGCAGGACCAGTTTGCCACCACACTAAATAACAACACTGAAAATGTAAGCTCCTAAAGCTCCTTATAGTACTCTTACAAACAGTGTTGATGAGATTGACAATGCTGATCTTCAGAGAAATAATTTTAGTTACTGATACTGTTGGGTATTAAATATGCCATGACTATTGACATGGCTTTAGAAATGATATGAAGTACATAATCACTATCTACCTGTTTTACTGGAACTCTTTTAAAGACATAGGAACAGAAAATTTAAACCTATGTGTAAAAATAAAGAAAATAATTGAAAGCATCATGTCACATGGCAAAGTTCTGTGGGATATATCTAAATCAATGTGTGAAAAGAAATAGTTTTAATGAAAAAGTGAATCACCTGGAAGATTCATTATTCTAAATTACCAATATTCCTTTAGCTCATCTCAATTCCTATTAAATATCATCCAGGTGGGTTTTTTTTATTTTAGTGGAAAATGGTGTGGTGAAGAATGTTTTATAGCTAATGAAATGCTGGGGAAAAGGTAATGCGAGATTATTGCACTATCATAAACTGAGACAGAAAAATACTGTCAGAGGTACAGAGCATATTTCAGAAATAAAGAAATTACATCAATGCAACAGAGATGGATCTATGCACAGAATAACCTGACTTCCTACATGGTTCCATTACAACTTTAAATTATGTGGTTCTGTGTCAAACCAACTACTATTCACATGAAGAAATAGCATAACAGGACATAAGAACTAAGTGGAACAGCGAGACCCAGATGTAAAGTATCACAGACTTCATTAACTGCATGCTGAAGGCACAACAGACGACTCCTTGGTCAGTATTACTTTATCTTACTAAATATTTTTATCCTCCCCCAAAACAACTTTCCACAACAGCAAATAGCAACAGTGTCTGACACCAAATAATGAAGGTCAGCCATGTCTTTCTGTTCTCTTCTGCCCATATCCAACCCATTTACAAAGTTCAATTTATAGAGTTTTCAAAACCTTTTCTGAATGGGTTCCCTTTTCTAGATCTGGGTTTGCTCACCTAAGAAAAACACAATGCATCCTATCTTTAATGAGACTAGCCCAATACTTTCTTGTTTCTAGTTTAAACACTATTTCTCCTGATGATGAGATCTACTTACAGGAAAATTCAGATCTGTCCCTGCCTATGTCTTTATTCCTTCACCTTCCAATGAAATCCTGCCTTACAATAATTCACATGAAATAAATTTAAAATTGAATATAAATTCAAAATATAAAACTATAAATGTAAACACACTAGCTGCTTCAAATGGTACTGCTGATTACTTCCTTTCTGAAGGATGCATTCTCTACGGATTTTTGCATGGCTCAATCATCTTTCTCTATTTCATTTTTAAAAAATTATTTATTTTACGTATATGACTACACTGTAGCTGTACAGATAGTACATCATGTGGTTGCTGGGAATTGAAATCAGGACCTCTGCTTGCTCTGGCGCTGCTTGCTCCTGCCCAAAGATTTATTCATGGTTATATATAACTACACTGTAGCTGTCCTCAGACACCCCAGAAGAGGGCATCAGATATTGTTACAGATGGTTGTGAGCCACCATGTGGTTGTTGGGATTTGAACTGAGGACCTTCGGAAGAGTAGTTAGTGTTCTTAACCACTGAGTCATCTCTCCGGTCCCAATCATCTTCTTTTCAAAACATAATACATCTATTTACCTTACAGAGTCCTGCTTTGATCACCACATTAATTCCACCACCAACCACAGTCCTTCCCCATTACCTTTTTGTTTTAATTACACCACTACCTAATAATACTTTTATTTGCTCATTTTTAATATCTCATTACAACATTATAAATTCTACAAGAGTCAGAGCTCTTTATCATTGGATGGTGATGACCGTGGGATTATTGCCAAGACCCGACAAAGGCACATAACTGGCACTCTGTAGAACATGAACAGATGGATAATATTTCAACACTTTGATTTACAACACTTTGAAACTGATTGAAAACTGTCCATTTATGCATCAGTCTAATAAAATTAATAAGCTCAATGGTTCATCAATTCAGCAGATACATATTTAGTAGCTATTATGTCACAGGCCTATCACAGACAAAACACACAAAAAGAGTTCCTGTCTTCATGATAGAAAAATATGATAACCATAAAATTACCTAATTATAGCACAGTATGGCAAATGCTGTAACAGGGTCCAAAATGCAGTACAAGAAAAAGGGACAGCATCGCTTCCTAAAAGAAATGTTATGGAAGAAATATTTAAACTGGTCTTGAACCGAAGAGCAGAGGGAAGACTGAATTATGTGCAGTGACAGGGATAACTGTGCATAAAGCCAAAACAGGTCCACAAAACAGCAGGTCAGTGTGCCTTCCACAGTGATAAATGTCTTCCTAGAGTTCTGTTCCACTTCTGGAAAAGTGGAAACTGGGTTTGCTGGAGCTGAAGCAAGGTGCACTGTGAGAGCTTGGGCTTATGGAGAGAAAGAAATCTCTCTACAAATCTGGCTAGTGGACTGCTTGGCTGAATTTCTTTAATTACTCTTATTTATTCATGTCTCAAGGTCTGGACTCTCAGCTACCAACTAAGGTTCCACCTGGGACCCAATTAATGAAAACCTACAAAGAATATTCCATAAACTACAAATATTGAGTGAAGCCCATTTAAGTCCATTCCCTAAACCAGTAACAAAACACACAAAACTAGTTAGTTTATGAGAAAAAGATTTCCTTTACTCACAGTTATAGAGTCTAGAGTGCAAGATTAGGAAGGAGAGTCCTTTTAACCTTTGCTAAGGATCTCTCGTTGAGTCTAAGCATGGTGGAAAGGCAAAAGTCTACCAGGCATTTGTGAAAGAAAAAAAGACAGTACTGAAGAAGCCAAACTTGGGTGAATCTGAGCTTCTATTATTATCAACCCTAGTGCTGGAAACATTGACCATTCTTATTTGATGGCACTAATTTTTCTATTGGGTGTCATCTGTAATAAAACAATATCCACAAAGTCCCTTAGCAACACCGCCATACTGAGTTTCATCATGAGATCTGGTAGACAAGTATTCAATTGACATTCAAATGGCATTCAAATGACAGCAAAGCCCAAGCTTCCATATGCCAAGCCTGCCTTTGTAAGTAAAAACTAACCTAAATCTAACCTAATGTTTCTACATCCCAAGGAAAGAATGAGCTACATGTTAAATTAGCTAATATTAATGCTAAAAATCTCCACCAGATATTATAATTCCGTTGCTGGTTATATATGTCTAACATGGTCCTAGCTGTATCTCTTAGCACCACTAGCAAACTACTAAGGAAACAATCAATAACATGGATATTTGAATATATTTGATACAATTTATCTGTGAAATTTTGAAACTTATATGAGCACCAATAACTAGACATATAGAGAAAATGTACATGGAGATAAACTGAAAATTATCACTGATAAATTCCTTAATTTAGTAGTTTGGTTTATCTTTATCTCCAGAGTTCTACCAAGTTCTTAAATATTTGAATCTGCAAAAATCCTTACATATTATTTTAAATATTGGATATTTTATTTATTTACATTAGAAATATTATCCATTTTCCAGTTTCCCCTCTGCAAATCCCCTATCCCCCCTTACCCTGCTTCTATAGGGTGCTCCCCCCACCTACCCACTCCCACCTCACCACCCTACCATTCCTCTACACTGGGCATCAAGCCTTCACAGGACCAAGGGCCACCCTTCCCATTGATGCCAGATAAGGCTCCTTCATCTCTTCAGTCCTTCCCCTAACTCCTCTACTGGGGTCCCTGTGCTCAGTCCAGTGGTTGGCTGTGAGCATACACATCTATATTGGTCAAGATCTGGCAGAGCCTCTCAGAAGACAGCATCCACAATAGTGTCACAAACCGAATGCTTTATTAATGAGGTACAATGGTTTGGTTATGGGCCAAGTGTTTCTAAAGGAACTTTGGTCTACAACATGGCAGTGTTGGGAAGGATAGAACTTCTAAGAGAGAATCAAAGTTTTTAAAGTCATTTAGTGAACTGTTATTGGAAAAGATTAACATATCTATCTTTGTGGGACTGTGGGACATCTATCAGATTCTATTAGAAAGGGCAAAGCTGGCACATGAATCTCTCAAACTTCTTGTCTAACTAAATGTGCTTTTCCATAAAGTACTTCCACTACTCAAAAGATGAGGTCATCCAACCTTGAATTTGCAGTCTACAAAGCAATACATTAAGTAGACATCTCTTTCTGATTACGTACGCAGCTTCATACTTTTTGTTTCAGCAACAGAAAATGGACTAAATTATACGGAATGATAAAGTGAAGGATGCAACAAAAGCATCTGGAGAAATGGACGTTACAGCTGTTATCTTTTAAGTTCAGATATTTCAACAATTTATTTAACATACAAGCATGAACTAACCAAATGACGAAGAAGGAAAAAGAGTTGGTATTTAAGATGCCTTATGGATCAAATAAATAGTTAATTATAAACACCAATTATCCTTCCAAAGTTTAAAGGTTTGTTTTGTTTTGAACTTAACCCTTTATTAACCATTTATTATTAACCTTTTCCAAACTCTATTCCCAGGCTTCTTCAGCTTAATTTGCCACAAAGAATGAATTAGGTATAAGTGAAAACTAAGGAGAGCTGCATAGGGGCATGGGCTTAAAAATATAAGAGATATAGATGCTCTAAGATCAAGAATTGACAAATGGGACCTCATAAAATTATAAAAAGTTTATAATTTTAAAATTATAAAAGACCTCATAAAAAGTTTCTGTAAGGCAAAGGGCACCATCAAAAGGACAAATCGGCAACCAACTAATTGGGAAAAGATCTTCACCAACCCTACATCCGACAGAGGGCTAATATCCAAGACATACAAAGAACTCAAGAAGTTAGACCCCAGAAAACCAAATATCCCTATTAAAAAATGGTGTACAGAGCTAAACAAAGAATTTTCACCTGAAGAACTTCGGATGGCTGAGAAGCATCTTAAAAAATGTTCAGCATCATTAGTCATTAGGGAAATGCAAATCAAAACAACCCTGAGATTTCACCTCACACCAATCTGAATGGCTAAGATCACAAACTCAGGAGAAAACAGGTGTTGGCGAGGATGTGGAGAAAAAGGAACACTCCTCCACTGCTGGTGGGGTTGCAAATTGGTACAACCATTCTGGAAATCAGTCTGGCGGTTCCTCAGAAAATTGGGCACGGCACTTCCAGAGGACCCTGCTATACCACTCCTGGGCATATACCAAGCGGATTCTCCAGCATGTAATACTGAATTCATGAAATTCTTAGACAAATGGATGGAGCTGGAGAACATCATACTAAGTGAGGTAACCCAGTCTCAAAAGATCAATCATGGTATGCATTAACTGATAAGTGGATATTAGCCTAGAAACTTGGATTATCCAAATCATAATCCACATATCAAATGATGTCCAAGAAGAACGGAGGAGTGGCCCCTGGTTCTGGAAAGGCTCAGTGCAGCAGTATAGGGCAATACCAGAACAGGGAAGTGGGAAGGGGGACATGGGGGAACACGGGGAGGGAAGAGGGCTTATGGGACTTTCGGGGAGTGGGGAGCCAAGAAAGAGGAAATCATTTGAAATGTAAATAAAAAATATATCAAATAAAAGAAAAAAATTTCAAAAGCAGTCATGATATAAAATTGCAGCTCCTGTAACTTCTCCAAGTGTCACCTTCTTCAGAAGTTGCTTCACTTAGTTTGCCTTGTTCTTAGAAGCCTCATCAAAATTCTCCACCAGATCTGGAACTTCATCACTATCTTCCGTCCACAGATGGTTCGGGCAGAGCATCAGCCAGTCTCCTCACACTAGTCAGACTGTCTGCACCATGCTGGTTGAGGATGCCGGGAAGCATTTCTGTCCGCAGCTTTGTCTCAGCAGCGGGTGGCCTGTAATGGCGAAGATGTTTGCTGCCAGAGACGCTTGAACTTTAGCTGTTAAGATGGATCACTGGTCCTTGGTTTGTAAACAGGTTCACCTCTTCAATACTAGAGATACTGTTTACCCATAAATTCTTTAAGGAGAACTGCAGTTTTCTATCGTCTGCTGTGACAGTGAATCACCTTCTTTCTACCACCAGCTGTTCCTTTCTCACCAGTGCACACTTGTGCCTGCAGTTTGGCGAGTTTTTCCTGGTTCATGAATATTTCTTTCAGCTTGTCAGGGTAGAAATGGGGCTGCGCAGGGGAACAAAGGTTCACGCTCAGGGAGTCTCAGGCAGACCAGCTGATATAAGGCGTGCATACACACGGGGACACAAGATGGCAGCTAGAGCGAATTAAGGGTTTTCTATGATTGGTTAGAAATTATACATATATATATATATATATGTATATATACATATATATATATATATATATGTGTGTGTGTGTTTGTGTGTGTGTGTGTATGTGTAAAGAATTTGTTATAAATAAGAGTATGGTATAAGTAAATGACTAGCACTGATTTGAAATATAAATTATCAAATGTATGAAATTATAATTGAGTATGACAATGTTCAGTATATTAAGAATGAGACTAAAGGTTTTCTGGAATTATGTAGGAGCAATGAGGCTAAAAATGCAGAAATATTTAAATAGCTTTAAAAGTGAAGAGATATAAATTTGGTATTTATACAAAACTCAACATCTAAATTATGATAAAATAGGAATAATTTAAAGATATTTTACAAAACACCATGCAAAACTTCTCAAAGAAATGGAAGATCAGGGAATCATCACAGCGCAGAAGAGACTGGGTAGAAACAATGAATGCAATCTGGTACCAAGGACAGGTCCTGGAGCAATACCAAGACATTAATTAAAAACTGGTGAAATCTGAATGCTGTGGATTTGAATTTAAATATCCATGTAGTTTCTTCTTTTATTAATAATATGTTCATTAATCCTTTGAGAATTTCATGTAATGTATTTTGATTATATTAACTTCCAACTTCTCTCACATACCTTCTCCAAACTATCAACCACCATACCAACCAAATTATGAGATTTCTTTTTTTCTCCACAGAGTATGTTAGTGTTCCCTAACTATTTTAAAATTTTGTCATACACTCCTCAGATGGCTAAGATTAATTTTAAAGAATGACAGCACATACTGGTAAGGATGTAGAGAAAAGGACATACTCAACCATTCCTGATCAGAATGAAAACTTGTAGAGACACTATGAAAATCAGTTCAGCTGTTCCTCACAAGGTGGGTATCAGTCTGCCACTAGATCCAGCTATACCACTCTTGGATATATACCCCAAAGACACTTTATCCTGTGTCTTAGTCAGGGTTTCTATTCCTGTACAAACATTATGACCAAGAAACAAGTTGGAGAGGAAAGGGTTTATTGAGCTTACACTTCCATGCTGCTCTTCATCACCAAAGGAAGTCAGGACTGGAACTCAAGCAGGTCAGAAAGCAGGAGCTGATGTGGAGGCCATGGAGGGATGTTCCTTACTGGCTTGCTCAGCCTGCGCTCTTATAGAACCCAAGAATACCAGCCCAGTGATGGCACCACCCACAAGGGGCCCTTCCCACTTGATCACTAATTGAGAAAATGCCCCACAGCTGGATCTCATGGAGGCACTTCCCCAATTGAAACTCCTTGTCTGTGAGAACTCCAGTCTGTTGTCAAGAGGACACACAAAACCAGCCAGTACATCCTGTGACAGAGATACTTTCTTAACCATGTGTATAGCAGCTCTATTCATAATAGCCAAAAACTGGAAATGACCTAGATGACTTTCAACAGATGAGTAATGAAGAGGTAGCACATTAATACAATGGAATAGTACTAACATGTGAAAAAATAGAATAAAATTTACCTGCAGCTGCCCTGAAGTGCTTGCCAATCCCAGCTGACCTTCCATCATCCGCCACCTTTCCATCTACCTATAACAGACCTGCTGATCCTGAAGCATACATGTTAGATTCCATTCCAGCACCCATCTTCCCTGCCCCCTAAGCAGCTTGCTATCCCCGCTGGAGCCCTACTCTTCTACCACCTCTTCACCTACCCTCACCAGACCTGCTGATTTGGAACCATACAGACCGAGGACACCCATCTGGGGCTTTCCACACCAGGAACACTGTCGTTAGGCCCCCTCCCAATACCTACTACAATAGGAACATCCAGGGATTAAAGCCATGCAGAGGGCTAAAGACCCATGAAAGAACACAATCAACAAAAGCCAGGGCAATATGATACCTTCAGAGCACAGCTACCCTACTACAGCAAGCAATGGATATCCTAACCCAGCCAAACACAAGAAAATGACCTTAAATCCAATCTTATAAAGATAGAGACCTTTAAAGAGGAAATGAATAAATGCCTAATCCGGACACTATTGGGTAAGCCAAGAAGTGCTTGTGGACAGAAGCCTGATATAGCTGTCTCCTGAGAGGCTCTGCCAGGGTCTGACAAATACAAAGGCGGATGCTTGCTGCCAACCACTGGACTGAGCATGGGGTACCCAATGGAGGAGTTAGAGAAAGGACTGAAGGACCTGAAGGGTTGGCAACCCCATGGGAAGAACAACAATATCAACAAACCAGACACCCCAGAGCTTCCAGGGACTACACCACCAACCAAAGAATTCGCATGGAGGGACCCAGGGCTCCAGCTGTATATGTAGCCAAGGACGGCCTTGTTGGGCATCAGTGGGAGGAGAGGTGCTTGGTCCTGTGAAGGCTCAATGTCAAGTGCAGGGGAATGCCAGGACAGGGAAGCAGGAGTGGGTGAGTGGAGGGGGGTAGGATAGCGGGCTTCTGGAGGGGAAAACAGGAAAGGGGATAACATTTGAAATATAAATAAATAAAATCCAATTAAAAAAAAGAAACACAAAAAATTACTATCAAACAGGGAGAGGCATTTAAAGTAGAAATAAATCCTTTAATGAAATACAGGAAGATACAAATAGACAGGGGAAGGAAATTAATAGAATTGTTTAAGACCTGAAAATGGAAATAGAAGCAGAAAAGAACAGACAAACTGAGGGCATCCTGGAGATGGGAAGCCTAGGGAAGAGAACAGGGATAACAGAATACAGGAGATGGAAGAGAAATTCTCAGGTGTAGACGATACAATAGAAGAAACTGATACATTAGTCAAAGAAAATATTAAATCTAAAAATTTCTGACACAAAACATACAAGAAGGATTGTAGAGATGGCTCAGTGGTTAAGAACACCGACTGCTCTTCCAGAGGTCCTGAGTTCAATTCCCAGCAACCACATGGTGGCTCACAACCATCGGTAATGTGATCTGATGCCCCCTTCTGGTGTGTCTGAAGACAGCTACAGTGTACTTATATATAGTAAATAAATAAATCTTTGGGCTGATGAGATGGCTCAGCAGTTAAGAGCACTGACTGCTCTTCCAGAGGTCCTGAGTTCAATTCCCAGCAACCACATGGTGTCTCATAAACATCTAGAATGAAACCCGATGCCCTGAATGAACAAGGCCTGAGCAAGAAGAAAAAAAAATTCAAGAAATCTGGGAAAGCATGAAAACACTTAATTTATGAATGATAGGAAGAAAATAAGGTGAAAGTCCCAGTTCCAAGGACCAGAAAATATTCTTAACAAAATCAGAAACAGAAACTGTCCCAACCTAAAGAAAGAGATACCTATATACATACAAGAAGCTAATAGAACAACAATAAGGCTGAACCATAGAGAAAATCCTCCTTCCACATAATATCAAAACGCAAAAATCTACAGAATAGTCTTGGCTGATGTCCTGAGTAGACCTTGGGCACAAAATCTGCATCCAGTCCCACAACACGCAGAGGAAGCTCCACTCCCAGGCGTTCTAACACGCCCAGGATCATAGGATCAGAGGTGAGGAAGGAACAACATCTGTCCCAACACAGGGAGTGACTGGGAATAGCGGGACCCAGGCACAGAGGAACTCCACCACACCAGTAGCACGGTTCCTTCTGGCCTGTCTGGGCCGGTGCCCTGAGCAGTCCTTGGGTGCAAACTCTGTAGACAGTCCCACATCACCCAGAGGACGCTCCACTCCCAGGCTCTTTTACACAGCCAGGTTCACAGGATCCCAGGATTACAGGATCCCAGGAGCTTGGTCACATTAGGATCTCAGGGTCCCAGAAGCAGCTTGACTCCCAGGAGCTCTGACACACCCAGGATCTCAGAATCACAGGATCCCAGAGATAGCATGACTCTGAGGAGTTCTGACACAAGTGAGACAACAGAAAGAACAGGCTCCAGTCAGATATAGCAAGGGCAGGTA
Source organism: Apodemus sylvaticus (assembly GCF_947179515.1). Lineage (NCBI taxonomy): Eukaryota > Metazoa > Chordata > Mammalia > Rodentia > Muridae > Apodemus > Apodemus sylvaticus. Next base: position 65,548,639 of record NC_067477.1, read on the forward strand.
GCACTAGAGATAACCAGATGGTGTGTGTGTGGGGGGGGGGGGGGGGCGCAAGCGCAAGCACAAAAACATAAGCAACAGAAACCTAGGTTACTTGGCATCATTAGAATCCAATTCTTCCACCATAGCAAGTCCTGGATACAACATCACAAAGGAAAAGCAAGATTTGGGTCTAAAAATCACTTCTCATAATGATGATAGAGGACTTTAAGAAGGACATACATAACTCCCTTAAAGGAATACAGGAGAACACAGTTAAACAGCTAGAAGCCCTTAAAGAGGAAACACAAAAATACATTAAAGAATTACAGAAAAACACAATCAAACAGGCCAAGGAAATGAACAAAATCATCCAGGATCTAAAAATGGAACTAGAAACAATAAAGAAATGACAAAATGAGACAACCCTGGAGCTAGAAAACCTAAGAAAGGGATCAGGAGTCAAAGATGCAAGCTTCAACAACAGAATACAAGAGATAGAAGAGAGAATCTCAGGTGCAGAAGATACCATAAAAAACATTTACACAAGAGTCAAAGAAAATGCAAAAGGCAAAAAGCTCATAACCCAAAACATCCAGGAAATCCAGGGCACAATGAGAAAACCAAACCTAAGGATAATAGGTATAGAAGACAGTGAAGATTCCCAACTTAAAAACCTAGTAAATATCTTCACCAAAATTATAAAAGAAAACTTCCCTAACCTAAAGAGATGCTCACGAACATACAAGAAGCCTACAGAACTCCAAATAGACTGAACCAGAAAAGAAATTCCTCCTGTCACATAATAATCAAAACACCAAATGCACAAAACCAAGAAAGAATATTAAAAGCAGTAAGGGAAAAATGTCAAGTAACATACAAAGGCAGACCTATCAGAATTACACCAGACTTCTCACCAGGGACTATGAAAGCTAGGAGATCATGGGCAGATGTAATACAGACCCTTAGAGAACAGAAATGCCAGCCCAGGCTACTTACCCAGCAAAACTCTCAATTATCATAGATGGAGAAAACAAGATATTCTATGACAAAACCAAATTTACACAGTATCTTTCCACAAATCCAGACCTACAAAGGATAATAAATGGAAAACACCAACACAAGGAGGGAAACTATGCCCTAGAAAAAGCAAGAAAGCAATCTTTCAACAAACCCACACAAACATAATTCCACCTCTAACAACAAAAATAACAGGAAGTAACAATCACTTTTCCTTAATATCTATCTCTCTATATGAAAATTAATATACCAACACATACTAATTGATTGAAATTCAAAAATTTGAGCAATTAGAAATTAGTTGTCCATCACCCAGTGGCCTCTCTAATTTGGTAATTGGAGAGATATGTCCAGTATTGTACAACCATATACACTTTCTGCTTGTTTGTACATGACAGTGTCTTGCTGTGTACCACATAATGGTCTTGAAATCATGCTTCTCTTATCTCAGCCTCTCTATAAGTAGGATTGTTTATTTGGTGATTTTACACTATACTATGGTTTTCAGAACAGCTTACATGTTTCAAAATTATTTATACATCCAAAAGAAACATAGACAATTAATTTGGGACGTGGCTTGTAAGAAAACAACAAAGAGCATGACTGAATGTTTTGCTTGATATTCATAATTATTGCATCAATTTTGAAGAAGATAACCTTATAAGTTACTCTTTTACAGAGATGAATGCTTTTCAAAATCACCACAGCCAATGAACCAGAATCTTACCCTCACCTAATGTCTGTGCCACCCTCCAAGCAGAACCATTGTTCATTGAAACAGTTGATGGATCATCATAGACCATCTTAATACATACACACACACACATTAAAAAAAAAAAAAAGCCAGACGGTGGTGGCACATGCCTGTAATCCCAGCACTCTGGGAGGCAGAGGCAGGCAGATTTTTGAGTTTGAGGCCAGCCTGGTCTACAGAGTAAGCTCCAGGACAGCCAGGGCTATACAGAGAAACCCTGTTTTGAAAAAACCAAATCCAAAACAAACAAACAAACAAACAAACAAACAAACCCAAAAAACAAAAAGAAAAAAATACCTACACCATTTCTTTCTTTTTTCTGGGGGCAGGGGGGATTTGGTTTTTCGAGACAGAGTTTCTCTGTGTAGCTCTGGCTGTCCTGGAACTCACTCTGTAGACCAGGCTGGCCTCGAACTCAGAAATCTGCCTGCCTCTGCCTCCCAAGTGCTGGGATTACAGGCATGCGCCACCACCGCCTGGCTTAAATTCACCTTAAATACCAATGGTAAGTATGTTCTTGCCTGTAGCAAAAGATACCCCACTATACCAGAAAGACACTTGCTCTACTATGTTTATAGAAGCTTTATTTGTAATAGCCAGACAACAACATAAATGTACCTCAATGAAGAATGGATGAAGAAAATGTGGTACAACACTGGAATAATATTCACCTATATTTTGTTAAAAAAGGGACATCATGAATTTTATAGGTAAATTGATGGATCTTGAGAATACCATCCCGAGTGAGGGAATCCAGACTCAAGGGACACGCATGATATGTACTCACTTATAAGTGATACTAGCCATAAAATTCAGGATACCCACATTACACTTGACAGACCCAAAGAAGCTAAACAAAAAGAGAGGCCCAAGCTAGGATACTTGAATCTCACAAAGAAAGGGAAATAAAATAGTAATAGGAGGCAGATAGAAGGAGGGAACTGTGTGTAAGAGGTTATAGGGAGGGAAATTGGGAAGGTTCAGGATCAGATGTGGGGAGAAGCAGCAGAGATGGGCAGAAAGCCGTGAGAATGAATAGAAGTCTGCAACTGTCGGGTGGGGGGTAGGAGACATCTGGGAGGAATCTCCAGAGACCTGGGATAGGGGAGGCCCCCAAGAATCAATGGGGGTGACTTTAGTGGAGACCCACAGCCATGGGGATATGGAACATGAAAAGGCCACTTCCTATAGCCAGACAAGAACCCTAGTACAGCAATAGGGACAACAACCCATCCATAAAATATTCAACCCAAAGTTTACATGTCTAAAAGAATGTAGGTAAGGGGATAGAGCAGAGACTATGGGAATGGGCAAGCAATAACCAGCCCAATAGAGACCCATGCCATGGCAAGCACCCATGTTCATGATACTCTATTATGCTCATAGACAGGAGTCTAGCATGGCTGTCATATAAGAGGCTCTACCCAGCAGCTTATTCAGACTGACCCAGTGACCCATACCCAAACACTGCATGGAAATTGGGGACCATTTGGAATAATGGTGAGAAGGACTAAGGGCCCTGAAGGGGATGGAAACTCCACAGAAAGACCAACAGAGTTAACTAACCTGAACCCTAGAGGACTCTCAGAGACTGAACTACCCACAAAATTGCATATACAGGCTGGAGGTAACCCCACTACCAACTCTCTCTCTCTCTCTCTCTCTCTCTCTCTCTCTCTCTCTCTCTCTCTCTCTCTCTCTCTCTTTCACACACATGTACCAGACAGATGTGCAGGCTGGTCTTCGTGTGTGTCCTGAACAACTGGATGGGGGCTATCCCTGAAGCTGTTTCCTGTCTATGGAAGGCATTCTTCTATTTGGGCTGCTTTGTCTGACCGTTATGGGGGCTTACAGGAACTTGATTTGCCAGAGTTGGAGATGCCCAGGGAGGGCTCCAAAGGTAGGGGCTTAGGGGGAAGGAACAGCAATCAGAATGCAAAATGAAAAAAAAATTAAAAGGGAAAAAACAATAAAAATAATAAAAGGAAATAATAGGTAATGAAGGGAACTAGGAAACACTCAGTGAAGCAACCTAGAACCAGAAAGACAAATATGGTGTATATTCACATATTTGTGAATAATAGCTGCTAAGCCAATGATAAGCAAGCTACAATCCATAGAATCAGAGAGGTTAGATTCAGAATAAGAGAACGGGAGAGGTACAGATCTCTCTAGGAAGGGAAAATAGAATTATTAGTTATAGATATTCTAGGTAAAAGGGACCGTAACTAAGGGTCAGGAGAAGGAAGTGAGGGAAGGTGAGGAAAGAGGAGAATGAGGGAGGAAATACAGGAAAAAACAGCTAAAACTAATGTCATTCGAGTGGTAGTATGGAAACCTAATACAGGAGAAACCTACTAAAATATATACATATATGAAGGTGACTTAAATGAAATTGTCAAATAATTGGGGGAGACAGAAATAATTCCCAAACTGGAAGTCTCTTGGCACCAAATGGAGTTTCCAAAACTAGGAAGGCGTTACATCTAATTTATTTACTGGCCAACACATCCAATGGGAATTGTCAAACAATCCAGGCTGTTGTCACAGCTATAGGTTGCTGTCTACAAATTGACAGATAGGCCCTATTGATAAAGACACCTATTCAAGTCTTTGAACATAGACAAGCTATTGCCTATTTAGAATATTCTCCCCTATGGGTTAGTGCTTTTGGAACTACCCATATAGTATGAAGTCTACCAAAAAGGAGAAACATAAACCCCAACCGAGATTAAAACTCTCTGATCTATAATGGTTTCTTTTCTCTATTCTGTTTTCTTTGGAGACTCAGTTGTGCCATGTAATGTTTTTCTGGAAACTGTCTTATGAGAGAATGTTTTTACTGAAGCAGACACATGGGGTTTTGGGGGCAACAGACATGTGGTGTTTTTCAGGAAGCAGCCTGGAAAAACAGCATGTGGAGTTTTGCTAGAGTAGACTCTTGAAAGAACGATGTTTGAAAATCGTATAAATACAATCCAACAGAGAGTGGACAAGCCTGTGTGGTATTGGTTCACCTTGCCGCTCTTTGCTGGTTATCATTCCTCATGACTTTGTAGAGAGAAACACACTAAAGAAAGTCTGGTAGTGTTCTTGTTATTCGGGTGGCTTCTTGATGCTTCTGAGGACTCAGGCATCTGCAGAGCCTTGAGGTTTCTGATTCATAAATGGTGTTTGCAAGTGAATTGAGTTACTGCTGCTGATTTGTGAGAACTGATCTGCGATATCCTGATAACAGACTGTATTCGCTCTAACGAACTTCTCAGCAGGTCCACATTCTCCTTTACCCTGTAAACTTTTTCTTTCCACTACCTCTGGTGAGTGGTGGACTAGAAGGGAGGTTAAAGCACTTAAGTACACTTATTAAAGGTTTTGAAAAATATAAGCCTACAATCACACTTTCAGGATATGCTAGTGCAATTCTGCTACAAACTTGTGGGACTAACCAACTAATATCTGATTTGACTTAAAGCCTACTCTAAGAGATTGAACCCATAACCTGACATAAGCATAAATCTGAGACTAGATGACACAAGGACACAGGACCCAGGGAGAAAACAAATATTACTGTTCCCTAAAGGAATGTAGCAAAAAAAAAAAAAAAAAAAAAAAAAAAACCAAATAAAAAACAAAAACAAAACAAAACAAAAAAAAACCCACTCCTAATGGAGGCTATGATCACCTGAGAAGATTCCTCCTGCAGCATGTAGCAATGAAAATAAAGACTCATAGCTAGACAATAGGCAGAGAGTAAGAGACCTTGGAACACCCAGCGCTAAATTGGATATCTCTATCAAATCCATTTCTTGCCCCCCCTACCCAGGCCTCAAGGGTCCTCTGAAAGAGAAAGTAGAGAGAATGTAAGAGGCTACAGGGAATGGAGGAGACCATGGGGACAAGGCCTTCTAAAGACAACATGACTGACACATATGAACTCACAGAGAATGAGGTAGCATGCATGAATATGCACCACATGGGGTTATAAAGACAAAAGAAGTAGACACAGCCCATCACCCCTACTCCAGAAGTTATCTCCAATTGACAGCCACTTCCAAATGAAAATTTAGTTTTATCCATGAGAGTCTCCTTGGGAAAACAAACTACACCTTCAAGGGTAGGCCATAAAACATAAACCAAACAGCAACAACATCTTTGGAGATTCCTTGTCTAATTTTATATTTTGCCTTTGAAATTTATTTATATTTTTTACCCCACAGATCCTTTGCTTATGTATTTGGCTTCCAGTTTTGTGTTTTTATGGGATTGATGAATGAATGGGTCTCTGCATCTATATCTGTCTCTAGTGCCTTTTCTTAGGCTCTTTTTCTTCTGTTTGTTTGTTTTGTCCTATTTCAATGTGTTTGTTTTTGTTTTACTATATGATATGAGATGATATGATATGTGATATGCTATATCTCTTAGATGCTTGTTGTTTTCTTATGAAAAAGAGAAGGTGTATCCAGATGGTGGAGAAGGTAGGAAGGAACTGGAATAAATAGGTAATTCCTTAGAAAGTCTTCTAAAAATCAAAGTTTTATAACTGAAAGCAGAAATGCTTTTCATGCTATTAATCTTAATCTTCACTGAATTATAGATATCAATCACTGAAATGCTGCATTTTTGTAGAGTTTTTTTTAAAGAAGGAATCAGTGGTAGTCAATATTTAATCATGCAATATGCAGTTATTTTTCATAAACTTAAGAAAATAGTTGGGGCTTGAGACATGGTTCAGCAGTTAAGAGCACTGACTGTTCTTCCAGAGGTCCCAAGTTCAAATCCCAGCAACCACATGGTGGCTCACAACCATCCCTAATGAGATCTGATGCTCTCTTCTGATGTGTCTGAAGACAGCTACAGTGTACTTGCATGTAATAAATAAATAAATCTTTAAAAAGATAGTTGATACAATTTCTAATATCTGAGCTTATACTATATACTTCCAAGTAAGTAAAAAATGTATTCAGGTATCTCCTCAACAGTAGAATTATTTAAAATTAAAAACACTTGGTAGTAAACAAAAAATTCAAAAGCTGTTTCTGATTTACATGTTTGATTTAATGACATCTAGATTGGACACATTTACCTATGGATCTTAAGATTCTAAACAGGGAGTGTGCTGGCACATGCCTTTACTTTCAGTGGAGGAAGAAGAATCTGTCACTTTCAAGGCCAGCCTGCACTACAGGTGAGGTCTTACACTTACAGCATCTCCATGTAGTTCAGGGCACAGGGTAGAACAGGGGGTCATAAAGAACGCAAGTGTCTCTCCTATCCAATTGCTAACTAGCCCAACTCAGCTTAGCTTCCACAGTCAGACAAGATGGGATCTGTTCAGGGTGGACCAGTCTGTTCTGGCCAGACTGTGAATAGATCCATATTTATCACCCTGCAAAAGACTCAAGTCCAGTTGGATCAAAGACCTCAATGTAAAACCAGAATCACTATATCTAACAGAAAACAAGGTGGGGAATAGCCTTCAGTCCATAGGAGACAACTTCCTGAACAGAACACCAAAAGCTAAAGCACTAGATCAATAATTAATAAATGGAACCTCATAAAAATTGAAAGATTTTTGTAAGGCAATGGTCACAGTCAACAGGACAAAATGGCACCCTACAGAATGGGAAAAGATCTTCACCTACATCTGACAGAGGGCTAATATCTAAAATATATAAACAAACCAATTAACCCAATTTAAAAATGGAGTGTAGTACTAAATAGAGAATTTTCAACAGAGAATTCTCTAACGGCTAAGAAACACTTACAAATATGTCAACATCCTTAGTCACTGGGGAAATATAAGGCAAAATGACTCTGAGATTAGACCTTATACCCATCAGAATAGCTAATATTAAAACCTCAAGGGAAAGAACATGCTGGAGAGGAACACTCCTATATTGCTGGTAGGAGTGAAAACTTGTACAACCACTGTGGAAATCAATTTGGCAGTTTCTCAGAAAACTGGGAATAGTTCTACATCAAGACCCAGCTACACCACTCTTGGGCATATACCCAAAAGACACCCCACCATACCTTAAGTGCACATGTTCCACTATGTTCATAGTAACCTTATCTGTAATAGCAAAAGCTGGAAACAATCTAGATGTTCCCCAACCAAAGGGTTGATAATGAAAATATGGTTCATTTACACAATGGAATTCTACCTGTCCTGAAAAACAAGGATATCATGAACTTTCAGGTAAATGGAAGGAACTAGACAACATCATCCTGAATGAGGTTAACCTGACTCAAAAGGACATGAAAGGTATGTTCTTACTTGCTGCAGGGAGTTTCTTCCTTAAATGGTTTATTCGAGGAAACCTAGAATTAAGCTTATTTCTTCTTTTGGTGGCCCCGGGCTCTCTCCCAGCCAGACCTTAAAAACCCTAGATAGCCTCATTTGCCCAGGGAGATAACCAGCCGTTTTCTCATAGGTGAACTCAGCTAGTTCTTCATTAGCATGTAAGTGAGATAAGGAATACAGCACTCGGTGCATGTACTCAAGTGATTTACTACCAGGGAGCTGCATGTGGCCAGCGCCATCTTGTAACAGAGAAGAACAAAGGGTGGCTCACTACACTTACTTATAAATAGAAATTAGCTATAAAATACAAGATAATCACACAACAATCCACATACTCAAAGAAGCTAAATAACAAGGAGGGCTGAGGGGAGGATGCTTGAATTTCACTCGGTAGGAGAAATAAAATAGTTACCAGAGTTGGATGGACAGAGGGACTGGTGTGGGGGGGGAGGGGAGGGGGAGGGAATGGAGGGTGATGAAGTACAGGGAGACCAGGAAGAGAGGACTTGGAGAGTGAATGGAAACTGGTAGTGCGTGGGCCTAATGAGGTGGGGTCAAAAGGTGAAGCCAGAGACCTGGCATGGGGAGGCTTGAGGGAGCTTAGGAAGGTGACTCTTGCTGAGATTCCTAGAAGCTGGAAATATGGAGCCTGAAGTGGACACTCCTGTTCCCAGGCAGGAATGTAGTGGAGGGCTAAGCACACTGACCCACCCACAAACCTTCAACCCAAAGTTTGTCTGCCTACAAGAAGTGCAGGGACAAAGTTGGAGCAGAAACCAAGGGAATAGCCAACCGATGAAGACCCAACATGAGACCCATTCCAATGGGCAAGAACCAATTCCTGACTATCAATGTTACTCTGTCATACTTGCAGACAGGAGCCTAGCTTAACTGTCCTCTAAAGCGCTCCCCCAGCATCTGACTAAAACAGATAGAGACCCACAGCCAAACTTTAGATGGCGCTTTGGGATTCTTGTGGAAGAGCTAGGTGAAGGACTGAAGGATCTAAAGGGAATGGGGACTCCACAGAAGACCAACAGAGTCAACTAACCTGGACACTGGGAGGCTGCCAGAGACTGAAAAGGCATAAATGGCCTGATCCTACCCTGAAGCCCCTGGACCCATGAAGCAGATGTGCATCTTAATGTTCATGCTAGTTCCCCAACAACTGGAGAGGGGGCTGTTCCTCATCCTTGCTTGCCTGTGGATCCAGTTAACAGATAACTGGTTAAAATCTCTCTCTCTCTGTCTCTCTGTCTCTCTGTCTCTCTCTCTCTCTCTCCCTAACTTGTCTGACCTTAGTGGAAGAGGATGTGCCTGGTTTTGCAATGACTTGATGTGCCAGGGTGGGCTGGTACCCAAGGGGGTATTTCTCTTATCGCAGGAGAAGGGGAGGGAGGATGGGGAGGGGCTTTGGGGGGGGAGACTGGGAGGAGAGGAATCCTGTGATCAGAATGTAAAATGGATAAATAAATTAATTAATGGGAAAAAAGGAACATAAGAGTCAGAAACCAAAGAAAATAGCTGTGAAATACCTTCTTGGTAAGACATAGCTATTCTAACCAGATGCACACAGCAGCTGTGGATGATGACTGCACTGGTTTGAACAGGATCATGAGATCTTCAGCAATCACCCATGGGGGAAAGGGATGCAGGTAGCACTATCACTCATTAATGAAGTACTGACTACTGACAGATTAAGAAAAAGAGAATATTGGAGAATATTGTGACTCCATCACCACACTCCAAGTCATAGTTCCAATACATTTGTAACAGATAACTGGTTAAAATCTCTCTCTCTCTCTCTCTCTCTCTCTCTCTCTCTCTCACACACACACACACACACACACACACACACACACACTCTCTCTCTCTCTCTCCCTCAACCCCCTCCCCCACTCCTCTTCCCCTCTCTCTCTTCTCTCTCTCTCTCTCACACACACACACACACACACACACACACATACTCCCTCAACCCCTTCCCCCACTCTTCTTCCTCTCTTCTCTCTCTCTCTCTCTCTCTCTCTCTCTCTCTCTCTCTCACACACACACACACACACACACACACACACACACACAGTCATGGATCTGGGAAAGTAATTGGTAGTGGGCAGTGTAGACAGGGATTGAAGAAGATAAGAAGAGATAAGGGAGGCAGTAATCAGAATACATTATACACAAGTAGGAAAGTGTTAAGTACCAAAATTAGTTGACAAAAGAGGAGAGAGGTGATTTATAGGAAAGTTGGTGATTATTGTACTGCATTGAGGAAGCAAAGATAGCTGAGGTGACAAATGGACACAAAGGATTATTTGAGATTTAAAAGGAGACTCAGAATCATTGAAACAGGTCCTAGTGAAGCAGAAAACTTGCTTGAATCAAAGCTCCGGAGTAAAGTAGCTACAAAGCTGGAGGCCGTCATGGCTGTGCTTGCAGTGGAGAACGATAATGCGAGCAGGATATGGCCACTGGGCCAATGGAGAGAAGAGTCACAGCGCTCATTAGGTAGAGGAAATGGAGGCTGGAGGAGGCAGAAGAGAAGACGGTGAGGCAGGTCCTAAAATGGCCACAAAGCAACGGATGCAAAGCCCCCTCCATGGCGAGTACAGCCGCAGTGTGTGCTAAGCCTTAAGGCCTTGTGCATAATTTCAAAGCTGTGTTTGGGCCAGACAGAAGGACCAAGGCTAAAATACATTAAGGAGGAAGCAGGGTGCAGGCCCTCAGGTATAAATCTTAGGGGAACTTGAAACTCCTGAAGAGGACTGTGATGGACTGAGAATCCTCAGAGAGGAAAGGAGAGCTGAGTTAGAACAGGAAACTGGAAGTATGTTTATAAAACAAGATGCTAATTTTAAATGAAAATGTAACAAGGCAGGCAATGGGAATAAAAACTAAAACAACAACAGCAAAAAAAAAACAAAAACAAAACAAAAAACCCAAACAGTCTTACAGTCTTAGAGCATACAAAAGTGCAATGCAAGCAAGAAATGTAACAGAAAGTGACTAAAGAATGCACGTGCACTTTATGGCAATTTAACATTTTACAGGGTATTTTGTTTTAACAAGAAATTATTTACTAACATATTCTTAAAAAGGATTTGTATTCATAAAAGTGGTACAAAATGGAAATATTTTAATATATTGAAATATTATAGTATGGATTATATACTGGAAACTAGTGTGAATTAGAGATCAGATAGGAACAATGTATAATTATGTATGTGTGTGAGTGGGTATGTGTGTGCACGCGTGTGTGTGTGTGTGTGTGTGTGTGCACACGTGTGCGCGTGCGCGTGCGCGTGCGCGTGTGTGTGTGTGTGTGTGTGCACGTGTTTGCGTGCGTGCGTGCGTGCGTGCGTGTGCGTGTGCGTGTGTGTGTGTGTGTGTGTGTGTGTGTGTGACCTGTCATGAGGAAATGCATGTCTTTATATGATTAAACATTCTAAAAGAGAAGTAAAGAATATTTGAGTAAAATTCACTCTTTCAGGGTTTAAAACAGAGAAGGAAACAGCCCTTGTGTGCTTTTCTAGTAGAAGCAGTTACCTGAGACAAAGCCGCGTCCCGCTCTTCCAGGACTGCACTCATTTCTTCTGCAGTTATTCTCTTTCTACATTCCTTGGTCTTGTAGATTCTATCCACAATTACAGCTCCATTCTTCTGAATAGCTATCCCGGTGTCTGCATTGTTTATTCTGTTCAGTAATTCCTGTAATGTCTACCAACACCATTATATGTTAGTCAGACATGAGGTTTTAATATATTTTATTTAATATAGGGTTTTAATTAATAGGCACATGTGAATTGTAAATTGACTGAGTGAAGTTATTGAATTTTCATATTGCAGCAAAGATGTACATTATTAGTGTGTCAATTCTTCTTTTTCCCACATCTTAGTTCTTGAAACCCACTCAATTGAACTTAAGCCTCTAAGATATAAGACTGACATCAAGAAATCTCCTCAGAGAATGGCTTACCATGTCATTTTCTTCAGGGTTAATATTTTCTAGCCTAGAAAAAAGGGACACAGAAAGCCTGATCAGTAGCATTTCTTTAGTGCGGCAAAATGAGTTCGCTTTTTAAATCTTTAGAACCTCAAGTAATTTCATTCGACTAGTCTTTAGAGTCAACCATGACACTGAACATATTAAAGTGGCACCTGCCCGACTCCATCTTTCAATAATGCTCTCTATCTTCTGCTCTGACTTCAGACTGTTAAGTTATTAATGTTTACTGCTATATATGACTACAAGGATCAATTGTTCATATGTGTTTAGATGAAGAAAGTTCCCCAGTGATAGAAGCACTCTTTCTCATCTTGGTATTTATTCCTGTTCTTTCAATTCTTATCAGAAACTATTTCATTTTTTTCTTTGGACACTGTCACATGTGAAAACAAACCAAGCATTCTTGTTACAAAGTTTATGTTCCCTCAAACAATGGCAAATAATTACACTAAATTAAAACTGAAAATGCACTGCTACACCTGTGATACAAACACACCAAATATACAGGCTGACCAAAATTGGACCATAATTTTTTCCATTTTCATATTTTATGGAATCACTCAATTAAAAGAGAAAGACAATTCATCTCTTCATAAATGCATTTTCTAAAAGAATTGTTTTCTGAAATGCTTTTTAATCTTAATGAATTAAATAAATACACTAACAATAAAGACATTCTGAATGATATATTAGAAAACAGAATTTATGCAATGATTAATTCAAGTAAATTAAAAAATGAACTGTGATGGGTATTAGTAAATGGCAGAGACTTAAAAGTAATCGATGTTGATTGTAATATACACTAAAAAGTTTACAGTTCAATTTCCTGTCTTCTGAGGCCCTGCCATGCTCACTCTTCTGAGCTTTAAATGTGTCACAAAGGGTGATAGCAAACATAATAAAGACAACTTTGTATGCTACAAAATTGTTCCAAATGTCACAACTGGATAAAAAAAATCACTACAATCAGAAAAAGTAGTTGCTTTTAAACAGCGATTTAACAGAAAAACAAATAGCAGGAAAAGCTAAGTCTGTGCACACTGGCAGCCTAGGGGTCAATAGTAAGATCCAGTGATCCTAATTATATACAAAGTGAGGCTCTCAGCGTCTAGGAGCTGCTTCAATTCACATCTCTGGTAGAACAAATATTCTTGTCTTTTGTAGAGTTTCTCCAAAATAAAATCCATTTCAAATATACTGCTTAGTAAGAGCTTGTTTGAAAAAAAAAAAGAAAAATTGAAAGTAACCTAATGTTTCATACTCATTTAAAAGCACAGAAGAAATCTATAATACAGTTCTGGTCTTTATGGTCACAGGAAATTAAACACTGGTAGCATCTACCTTCACTTCTGGTTAGCTAAGAAAACTCTCAGTGGACTCATGTGCTGCACAACAGCGCAGTGTGAAGCTTTGGCGGAGGAACGAGACAATGAGCTGATAGTTTCCAAAAAAAAATCAGTCAGAATATTTTAAAATTTCATAATTATTAAACATAAAATTAAAGTGTCAATGAATTGATGATAAAATTTACATTGGTTGACTTCTAGTAAAATTTAAAATATTTTGATAACTATGGTATAAGCTTGAATCTTGGTTTCAAAGAATTATATAAAGCCAGATGAAAATATAACATAGTTACATTATCCAATTTGCATATTTGAGATAATTAATGGAACACAAAGTAGGTGAGATTTCTACATAATATTTACAGTAATTTGGGGAGTATTGCAATATAAGAAATTGTTACTTTAAGAAGAGAGAAATAAAAAATTCAAATGTTTTAAATCAATAAGTCATCACATTTTTGAAACATTTGAGATAATTGAATTTACTCTAGGATTAAAGTCTACCACTAATAATGAACAATTCTAAGTTAAAATTGATTTCTTATCAAAGGCTAAATGATTATCAGGTATTAGGACTTACCTTTCAGACCTTAAAGAATTTGTAGGATCAGTCCTAAAATAATATGTAATGAAATTTAATTTGCTATTAAATAAACTTGAGCTGTTGTAGCGAGGTTGGTGTGCGACTCTGGCGTGCCGAGTAGGAGCGAGTATAACCAACCACTGTGCCTTTTGTTCTCAGTTGCATTTTATTATTCTTGTTGTATTACTTAGTTGTATTACTAGTTGTATTACTATTTACAGTCAATATGAGAAAAGCTTAAAATTTAAACATATGTATATTTTCACGTTTAAGTTTTAAAATAAACTTTTAATATAAACATTTTAAGTTTAAATATAATCTTAAATTAGAAAGAGAAGAGACTGCTGTTTCTATTTAGCTTATGAAATCTTGAGGATGTGTTTGTTACAAACACCAAATGTTAATGACATAATATTGGATGGAGAGAAGAAGGTTTATGGGACATATGGGGAGGGGGGATCCGGGAAAGGGAAAATCATTTGGAATGTAAACAAAGAATATAGAAAATAAAAATATAAAAAAAAATTAAGTAGAACAGGAATTAGTAAATTTTTTCTCTCTTAGTAATCAGACACCAAATATTTTTGGATTTGCTTATATATCTCCTAAATCTTGCCTTTGTAGTGCTGAAACATGCATATACAACAAGTTGGACAGGTTGTCCTGTTCAACAAGTTGTAATGGCATTTTATGTACACATACAGACTACAATATAATATCATCGTCTCTTTCTGACACACGGTATTAAGAAGTAAGATGAGATTTTTAATGTTAATACATTATAAGATGCATGTTAATATATTTGACACAAGATTCTGAACTGGATCACATTCATCATTCTGCTAAAGACGAACTAAGATATCAACAAAATTATTTTCAGTAAAATTAAACTGAGGCCTTCAATAAATAAACCACATACTGCAAGACTGTCACACTAAAATTAAACATTGCATCTTTTCAAAAGAAATAATACAAAACAAACAAAATATACAAGGTCTTAAGTTTTACATAAAAATAATCATTGGTTAATAAAGCTTAACAGAAGCATGTATGAAACAACAATTTCTGGGTTAATCACAGATTTATAGTAATAAATGATATATAAAATATAGTCAATATATACTAGCTTATCTCATTAATATAGGGGCTTAGAAATATACAAAAGACTTTTAACCATTTGTAAACTCATAATAATGCCTACTACAGTCTAACTTAACATATTTAGAATAATTAGTTAAGAATTTTGCTGAAGTAACTGTTCATGGGCTCAAGTTTCAATTGATTTCCTATACCATGCAAATTCTGACTGACAACTTTGCAATCTAAGTGAAAAACCCATGCATGAAAGCCACATTTCTTAAGTTTTCCCTTGATCCATCAATATTACTTTCTTCTTTTCTGAAAGTTAGGGTCAATAGTAAGAAACAGAACAATATGCTCAAATGACAAAGAGTTTGTAATCCAAAAAATACAAATTAAAAACATCTGAGCCTAGTAAACTCTCCTACAGATATAAACAAATTGATTTTAAGATGTATTTACTTCAGGAAAAGTATTAGAATAGTGACATGATTCTATAATAAAAAAGTCAGGGGATAACATGTGACTTGAGGCATAAAAGGCTCAGACATTAAGACTACACAACACTGGCACAGAGATACACATATAAATGGAACTAGTCATTAGGGAAATGCAAATCAAAACAACCCTAAGATTTCATCTTACACCAGTCAGAATGGCTAAGATTAAAAATTCAGGAGACAGCAGGTGTTGGAGAGGGTGTGGAGAAAGAGGAACACTCCTCCACTGCTGGTGGGGTTGCAAATTGGTACAACCACTCTGGAAAGCAGTCTGGAGGTTCCTCCGAAAACTGGGCACCTCACTTCCAGAAGATCCTGCTATACCACTCCTGGGCATATACCCAGAGGATTCCCCACCATGTAATAAGGATACATGCTCTACTATGTTCATAGCAGCCCTATTTATAATTGCCAGATGCTGGAAAGAACCCAGGTATCCCTCAACAGAAGAGTGGATGCAAAAAATGTGGTATATCTACACAATGGAGTACTATTCAGCCATTAGAAACAATGAATTCATGAAATTCTTAGGCAAATGGATGGAGCTAGAGAACATCATACTAAGTGAGGTAACCCAGACTCAAAAGGTGAATCATGGTATGCACTCACTAATAAGTGGTTATTAACCTAGAAAACTGGAATACCCAAAACATAATCCACACATCAAATGAGATACAAGAAGAAAGCAGGAGTGGTCCCTGGTTCTGGAAAGACTCAGTGAAACAGTATTTGGCAAAACCAGAACGGGGAACTGGGAAGGGGTGGGAGGGAGGACAGGGGAAGAGAAGGGGGCTTACGGGACTTTCGGGGAGTGGGGGGGGCTAGAAAAGGGGAAATCATTTGAAATGTAAATAAATTATATCGAATAAAAAAAAATCTCAAAAAAATAAATGGAACAACACAATCTAGTCTACAAAAAATCCAACATGCATATGGCAAAATTATGTTTGACAAAAATACAAAGAAAACCCTGGTACAATAATAGGCTTTAATATGAAATGATTATGTTATGTTATCGAACCTGCCATCTGTACCTGCTCATAAAGTGCCGTTACAATCGGGACAGCCCAGTCACTTGCCCGAGTATATGCACTACAAAAGCAAGATTTAGGATGTTAAGACCAAGAAATAAGCTAATCCAAAAATTATTTAGTCTGCCTCCTGACAGAAAAAAATTACTAATTCCTCTTCTATTTAATTAATATAATCTCATAATTATAAATGCTAATTTTAGTAATGCAATACATGAATGTCAGAAAAAAGTAACAAAATAAGAACAAAGACATGTCCCTTATACTCTCTGAAAAACCTAAAACTGGACCATATGTTGTCATGGTTTGAAACTGAACTGTTTCCCACTAGGCTCATGTTTGTTTCCAAGAATGTTTGCGGTGGCCATGGAAGGCCACCTTACTCAAAGTAGGGTACGGGAACCAGAACTTCAAAGGCTATACTAAGCTCTGATTTCTTGTACTTTCTGAGGCCTATCTACATCACTACCAAACACCCCAACTTCCATGAACTGAGTCACCCCTCCACAATGCACTCTCTCTATCATCAAGTATGCCACACTGAACCGTGAGCCAAAGTAAACTCTTGATTTCTTAAGTTGATTCTATCAAGCATTGTGGTCACACAAACACAGACATCACTAATATGGAAATCTGGTGCAGAGAAGTACGTTTATCACTGTAATAAACCTATGATGTACTCTGTGGGAGGAATTTTCAAGAGTTTGAAGATACAAACTGCAAAGACTCACAAATACTATAAGTAGTACTTAATGAGTGATTCTGTTAAGAATATAAAGACCACATCACTAAGACAAATGAATTCGATGAAAGGTAGGTTTGTGGAATTTGAGGATAGAGAAGGACTTTGCTGGCAACTGAATTATACAGCATTTGTGTTACCATTGGATACATATTTTATACCTGAGCACATCCCGAAAACCTGAGCAAAGATAAATTTAAAAATGTTGGACTAATTATTTGGTGGAGAAAGTATCAAGATAGGATAATACCTAGGCTATAGCATAGTCATTACTGCCTCAGTTAGATTTAGTGTAAGTATCAAGAAGAAAAGATCATGAGTTATAAAATACAATTTGGCCAGAAAGGAGTATATATAGGGTGAGGCTTGGGGAGCTAAAAGATACAAACAAAGTAGATGAGTTAAACTAGCCAATGTATTAAATAGATTAGCAGCATTAGAAATGTTGTATGTTTTCAACTGGAATAATAGGAAAGGCACTTCATGAAAAGACGGTGTCCAGGAAAACAGCCTCAGGGGTACCCTGCTTGGGCTGACCTTCCCAGAATACTTTGGTTTTATTATACAGCCTTGACTTGCTAGAACTCACTAAATACAGATCAGGCTGTTCTAAAATTCACAGACACCCACCAGCCTTTGGCTCTGGAATCATGGGGACTTGCACCACCATGCTTGGAGTTAGGTAACATTTGTGCAGAGTTCAGCCAACCCATCAATCAGAGGTCTAAGTGGGCTCACAACAGAACTTGGTGCCTTCCACTTAATGCTGGTTATACAGACATCCAGAATGCATGTTTATGGGGTCTGTGGGGGGTTTGAATATGCTTGATCCAGGGAATGGCACTATTAGGAGGTGTGGCCTTGTTGAAGGAAGTATGTCACTGTGGGGATGGGCTTTGAGACCTTTTTCCTAGCTGTCCAAGAATAGTCTGCTCCTTACCTCCTCTGGTTGAGAATATAGGTAGAACTCTTGCCTCCTCCAGAGCCATGCCTGCCTGGACACTGCCAAATTTCATGCCTTGATGATAATGTACTGAACCTCTGAACTTGTAAACCAGCCCAAATAAAATGTTGTGCTTTGTAAGAGTTGCCTTTGTAAGAGGCCCAGACAAAGTGTTCACAGCAATAAAACACAAACCAAGATAGAAGTTGGTACCAGACACTGGAGTATATGGGCCTGACCACTCTTTGTTGGAGGAATGTGGATCTGGGTACTTTGGAAAACAGTTAAATGCTTTAAGTGGTGCTTAATGAGCTATCCTAGTAGGAATATGGAGGTCATTGGTAGTGAGGATGATTTGAACCATGCAGACCTGGCCCATGAGGTTTCAGTAGAGAAGAATTTTAGTATCTGGCCTAGAGACTGTTTTTGTGTTATTTTGGTGAAGAATGTGGGCACTTACTGCCCTTGGCTGAAGAATCTACCTGAGGCTAAGGTAAAGGATTTATACTAACTGCATTGACAAAGAAAGTCTCAAAAAAGCACAGTAGAGACATTGTTCTCTGGTTGAGTCTCATGAAGAACATTCTGATCAAACAGCAAAATTAAAAGAAAAATATAAAATATATGCTTTAAGAAACAGGAGTGAAATGGAGCTGAATCCTGTGTTCAAGGAGATAAACAGATGACTTTTAGGCAAGATCCCACCCAGCTAAGCTTATTGCTTATTTGTTTGCCACTGAACAGGAATAGTTATATCATGTTAGGCATTATTACTACTTGGTTATTGGTTTTTTTTGGGGGGGGGAGGAAAGGGTTTATTGAGCTTACACTTCTGCATTGTTGTTCATCACGTAAGGAAGTCAGGACTGGAACTCAAGCAGGTTAAGAAGCAGGAGCTGATGCAGAGGCCATGGAGAGATGTTCCTTACTGGCTTGCTTTCCCTGGCTTGCTCAGCCTGCTCTCTTATAGAACCCAAGAGCCTGGTTATTGTTTTTACTTGGACTTTTACTTTACTACAATCCGGAAATGAAAGACACAGGCTTTTGATTTGGATCTTGAGGCACAGAGGCCATGGAAAGCTTAGGCCCAGACAAGGTGGTGCCTTTATCTAGGAGACAAACTCAAACAGACCTCTGAGTTCAGAGGCAGACCAGGGCAAGCACATCCAAACCAACACAGACTTTACAATGTTCCTGATATTACAATTTTAAATGTATACATACATTTTTAGTGACATTTCCATATGTTTCACACGTGCAATGGCTTCATCTCTCTCCCCAAGCGCTAACTGCAGTCTGCACATAATAGCTTCATCACGTTCTCTCTGTGCAAAATACACTTCTTCAACCAAAGCTACAAAACAAGAGAACTCAGAATCAATTAAGAAATAAAGGAGAAATGCATAAATAAAAGCAAAAGTAATTCTATATTAAGGGGTATTTATCTAATTAAGCTACTATCAATTACTGACATATGGAAGCATTTTTAATCACTACTGCAAAATGAAGATATTTGGTATGTATAAAAGGAGAAAAGGTTAAAAGTCCTAGTCCCCCCAAAAATGAGTTAAAACCACTGAGGCTCATAAATACTACAATTATATATATATGTTTATAGCATGTGAAGAACAAATTAACAACATTAGCAAAATCAAATGTGTTGGTACTAGAAGCTAGAAAATCTATGGTATACAATGTAAAGAAATTCATGCACAAATGCAAAAGAAAACACATAAAAATATTGACTGTGGTATCTTCTATAACAACAAAAACTCAGAAATCATCTAAATGTCCATCAACATAAACATTCAAAGAGAAATGCCCCTCATTAACTATGGGGAAGCAGACAAGAAGAAATACAATAGCAAGTTACCAACTGGAGCAAATTCACCATTCATGCACATGCACAACAGAGGTAAGTCAGCCACTGAGACGGAGACTGAGCACTGCACACTGGCACACAACAGGAAGCACCTTTGATGCAAATTACATTACGAACAGCATCTCTTCCTCTACTGAGAACCCTGATGCTACCTGAAACTGACTTTTCTTATGTATAACGTTTGAGACCTTGCAAGAATCTTAAAATATTCCAAAATGTTAAGCCATATGGCTTTAAAGAACTAGACAGCTGTCATAAATTTTATTTAAACAGTCAAGCCATAAAATATACTTAGAATATATGTAAAATATCATTTAATTTATAAAATAGGTTCATGTTATGGCTGTTCGACATTAATAGAGCTGCTGTTTATAGACCGCTACTGGTTTACTTAAATTAGAAGTGTTGGTAAAGAAACATCCTGAAGAGAACCTACACCCTCCACTTTACTAAACCAGCATAACCCTAATTGCATTCCAAACATCTGTCTATAATACCCACAGATCAATGTAAACACCAGTCATCATCAAGCAAACGTCTCTGCTACAGACAGAGGCCAATACAGAAAACCACAACCAACCAAAATGAAACGTTGAAAATCCCAAATGATAGAACTACAAAACAATTCCTGCATTTAAGGCCCAGAGAACACTGTGTAGGAGGGACAGAAAGCTTGTAAGAGCCAGTGGAACAGAACAGGGAGTTTTCTATGAGATTGTATCATCAGGTAATGGCAGAAGCTGTACCCCTAAAATCTCACCAACATGGCTGTCTAATTGTGACCTCTTTCAATGATAATGAAATAAAAAGACACCCTCATTTGAAGGGATGAATCCATAGATAGTAAATGCAACCTAAAGTAAATGGGAAAGAAAATCTTCAAACAGATGGAAAAATGATAAAAAGAGGAGAACATTAAGAATGCAGGAAAATAACAGAAATATTAAATATAATAAATATAGTAAAGTATACTGATTACATTCAATAATTTTGTAGCAGAAAGCCAAAAAAAAATATTGGTGGAGCTTTCAGTAAAAACAAATTTTCTTTCTTTTTTTTTAAATTTAGTTTTATATTTTTCCTTATTCACTTTACAGTGCTCACTGCCTGCCTCCTGGTCACTCCATCTTCCCATCTCCTTCTCCTCTGAGCTGGTGAGGCACCCTCTAAGTATCCATCCAACCTGGCAAGTGAAGTCTTTTTAAAGATAGGCACTTCCTCTCTGACTGAGGCCAGACATGGCAGCCCAAATAGAAGAACATATCCCTTGCATAGGCAACAGCTTTTGGGATACTCCCCTTTCTAGCTGTTCAGGATCTGCACCAAGACAAAGCTTCCCTACGGAAGCCTAGATCCTACCTATATATGTTCTTTGATGATTCAGACTCTGAGAGCCCAAAAGGGTTAGTTGACTATGTTGGTCTTCCTGTAGAGTTCCTATCTCTACAAATTTAATACATTAAAAAATGTGATGTCTCTGATAGAAATTCTAAGTTTTCAACAGTGTTCAGTCCCCAAGGCCAGATGTCTCAGCTGGTCTTCAGTATAAGTTGGAATCCCAAAGAAACAGGCTCCAATAATAGGGAGGACTGCCTCAGCAGCAGGATACAAGAACTTGCCAGCAAGACTGAGGGATAGAAAACAGGCAACAGTAAAGCGCTTCCTTCTTCCATGTCCTTAGATAGAGGCTGCCACCAAAAGGTGTGGCTTAGATTTAGGATAGGGCCTCATACATTAAGTGATCCAGATTTGGAGTGGGTCTTCCCAGATCAAACGATCCAATCAAGGAAAATCCCTCACAGGTGAGGCCACCTCACAGGTGCTTGGGTTTTAGTTTATTCCAAAAGTATTTAGCTTGATAACAGAAACTAGCCATCATTAATCCACCCTTGGTCAATAAGGCATGCAATCATATCTACTATATCTTCCTTAATTTCCAAATGAAAATAAGCAATTTATAATTATGCCCAAAGTTACATGACTATCTCATGTACAGTAGTAAGCACATTATGTATTTAAAATAGATGTCAAGTACCCTTGAGGGGCATTCTTCAAAATCTTATTTAAATATGATCATCACTGATAATATCTCAATTGATGTCACATTATATAATAAAGTCATCCAGGACAAAAACACAAGTATCAGCTTAATATGTATATATTTATGTACAAACATTATTTTTTATGTCTTTTATTAGATATTTTCTTTATTTACATTTAAAATGTTATCCCCTTTCCTGGTTTCTCTCCCTCCCGGAGACCCCCTAGCCCATCCTCCCTCTCCCTGTTCTATGAGGGTATTCTTCCACCCACCTCCTCACCCTCAGTTCCCCTACTCTGGGGGCATTTATCAAGCCTTCATAGGACCAAGGACCTCTCCTGCCATTGATGTCTGACATCGCAATTCTCTACTACATATGTAGCTGGAGCCATGTGTACTCCTTGGTTTAAACAGAAAGCAAACGTTTTCCTGGTGTGTAACTTAGGGGTGATAGTCAGTGAAACCTTTAATACCCCTTAATTACTGGACCTGTGGATCCAGCAATGAGAGAAACTTTATTATATAATGAATATAAATTTAAAAAAATACTAGACTGTGGAAAATCCTAGGCCAACTTCTAGGCTACTAACACCAAATTGGTCCTGTGACTGTTGTCTTCAGAAGGTCATTCCATGATTCTATCACACCAGCTGCTTCAAAATGGTGGGTGGGCAATGGGGTAAGATCAGTGAGTTCCATGAGCCTAGACCCACTGCTGCACTTCTTTGCCTGTGAAGTAAGATCTTCGGTCAAAAGAAATGATGTGTGAACTCTGTGACCATGGATAAGGCATGACAGTTTAAGTAGTAATTTAGGCAGAAAAATTACATACAGGAATGTCGAATCCAAAACCAGAATAAGCCTCTACCCCAGTAAGGACAAAGCACTGTCTGTTCCATGAAGGAAAAGACCCAATGTAGTAACCCTGTCACCAGGCCACTGGCTGATCACGCTGAAGAATGGTGCCATATCAGCGACTCCGTATTGGTTTCTGCTGTTGGCAGATCTCAGCTGCAGCTATAGCCAGGTCAGCATTGGCGAGTAGAAGTCCAGGTTATGAAGTCTATACATTCCCTCCACTTCTGCCACCCTGGCCACTGAATTGATGGGCCAATCAGGCAATGACAGGGATTGCCGGATAATCAAAGAGGTCATTCTATCTACTTGATTACTGAACTCCTTAGTTTAAGTCCCCTTTCAATGAGCATTTATAAGGAACACAAGTGTCTTCATACCCTTACACATTTGGAGAAATCTATCCACATACTTCACCAGATAATCTTTCTCACTAATTTTCCACAATTCGGCTCTTTTTAAGTCCCTGACAATCCAGCCACATGACTGACTACATCCCATCAATAAGTGAACAATTGCACATCTGGCTATTTCACTTTCCAAATAAAATGTATGATCATATGTACTATCTGAACTTCCCACTGTGACTATTTACCTTTACCATTATCTTTCAGGGATGTTCCAGAACAGTGTTGTAATGTACCTCTCCAACTTCTGGGTGATGCCTGCATACCAGTGTAACAGACCCTCATCTTCTCTCCTCAGTGAAGCAATCATAGGATACAGCTCATGAGGCAATAGCTTTCACCTCTATTTGATAATGGATTGCTGCTCTTCATGCCCTAGGTTATGGCTTGATGAGTCAGATACTATCTTCATCATGGTGGAAAGCTCAAATCGCATAGTAACCTGGCAAAACATTGTTAAATGTTCATTTTTCCATTAAGGACCAATAGCAGTCCCATGAGCTGTCTCTCAAATTAGAACAACTGTCTGCAGATGATAGTTAGGTCATTGCTCCATAATCCCAAAAGTCTCTTCTGTAATTCATTTATAAGGACCAATCTAAAAGTCCAAATATCATTGTAATCTGCCACTGAGTCTACTGGATCATTTTGAAAAGCCTTTTCCTATTAAAGGCCCTACTCAAAGCCAGAACCTTTCTGAGTCACTTGGTATATGGGTTGAAATTAGGAATGTTCTGTTTCCAGAATATAAATAGGAACACTAAACATTGTGCCTCTTTCTTGGTGGTTGGAGAGGCCAGGTGCAGTAATTTTCCCTTTATCTTAGAATGTATCTACATGGTCTACATCACTGGACTCCTAAAAATTTTAATGAGATCAAGGGCAGTTGAATTTTGGATAGATTTATTTCCCATCCTCTGATGGACATATGTATTATCAAGTCAAAGTGGATGCTACTTCCAGCTCTCTTGGTCCAATCACTATAATCTCCTCAATACAGTGGATGGGGGTGATATTATGTCAAAGATGCCAATAATGAAGATCCCTTCAAACCAGGTTATGACACAGGGCTGAAGAATTAATATACTGTTGAGTTACAATTGTAAAGATATAATTCTGGGTTTGCCAACTAAAAGCAAATTGCTTCTGGTGGTACTTTTGAACATGTACCAACCAAGATATAGGCATTCGCTAGATCAATAGCTATAACCATCTACTAGATGTGTTAATCTGATCAAATAAGCACATAACATCTAGTACAGTCACTGCAATTGGATTCACTACTTGACTGGGGTTAATAGATTGCCATCCTGCATGATCCATTTGTTTTCTTCACAGTCTATATAGAAGTGTTAAAGGGAGATGTGGTAGGAAGTACCTCCCATTCCTCCAGGGATGCAATGATAATTTTGCTTCACTATTTTTCCATTGGCTTACCTTTGGACTTTCCAACCATAATAGTCTTCACTCTGCAGGTCAGGGAACCAATCTGGGCATCCTACCTACTTCGAAGTATATCTATGCCAATTATTCATTCTGGAACTTGGAAGGAAAATCACAGAATGAGTTCAGGGACCAACTGAACCTACACTGAGTCAGACTTCAGTCAAAATTCCACTAATCACCTGATCTTCATAATCCCTTACTAACTAGAGGGCCCTAATGCTTCATAGGTTCTCTCAGATTTAGTGTTAATTCAGAATCAGTATGCAATAGACTCAGAAAAGTCTGATTGTCTTCTTTCCCCCAGTGTATAGTTAAACTTGTAAAAGACTGTAAACCCTCTGGAGAAGGATGGGAGAAAAGATAATAGTAAAGCTCTTAGGAATATTATCAAGATCCTTCCTCAAGGGTCCTAGAAGTCCCTTCAGTCAAAGGGTTGTGGGTCTACAAACTATCCCAAGCCTGGAGATTGGTTCACAGGTAGAGATTCTCTGTGGCCACAATCCAATGTAGCTTTTAGTTATTTGATATTTTTTTTTTTTGCAAATAAATCAAATAAAATGTAGTAGGTTTCTTATCTATCAAATTCCTTGAAACACAGTAAATTATTAGCTAGTCTCCCACCATAAAAATCACTTTGACTATGTTGTCCATTACAGATACTACTTTGTGCTGCCCAAATATTACTTTGCCTATGCTGCCCGTCATGATAACCATTCTCATCTTTGTCTTTGTTCACTCAATGCTGTCACTTCGTAACTGCTACGCTAGGGCCCACTTAGATCCACTGCATTTAATTCATTCAAACGAGCAGCAGCATCTATAAACTTAAGAGAGTGGTAGGTTTTTAATTATTATTTTTTTTTTTACTAATTCACTTTACATCCTGCTCACTGCCCCTCTCCTGGTCAACCCTTCCCATAATCCTTCCACCATACATCCTCTGAGCAGGTGACCCCTTGGGATTCCCCCACTTCAAGTCTTTGAGCACTTCAAGTCTCAAAGCAGTGGTTCTTAACCTGTAGATCACAATCTCTGTGGGGATCGAACAATCCTTTCACAGGGTCACCTAAGACTATCAGAAAACACAGATATTTGTAATATGATTATAAGTTTATGGTTGGGTCACCATGACTTGAGAAACTGTGCTAAAGGGTGGCAGCATTAGGAATATTGAGAACCACTATGTTAGAGGGAGATCACCTAAGCTCCCCTATCCCTCCTATTATGTAGCTGGCTTTATCTATACTATTCTGCTACAATGAATCAATGCACAATTTTCAAAAGAAAATTCTATCTAGATTGCAGTATCCTAAAATATTTAACTTTCCTTCTAATATTAACAACTGTCTTCCCATAACCATGGCCCTTAATATCTTAGAAAAATGAGACAGTGTTTTATATGGCACAGAAAGTTCACCAACTTTTTTTTAAAATTTCTGAAGTAATACTAGTCACAGTGCAAGTATATAAAAGGACACTAATACAACCACTTGTGATTGTTTTTAAATTAGACAAAAACTTCTTAACCAAATAAGAACAAAATGATCCCCAACAAATAATATTTTCATTACACTACTATGAAAACACTTACCTGACATACTCAAAAGATGACAGTTCCAAAGCATATTACAATGTGACTTAGGGCAGTAGAGTTGCCTTAGGAGTTGAGTAATTGTTGCTGTTGTAGAGGACCTAGGTTGGTTCCCAGCATGCATATCGTGGCTAACAATCATCTAAAACTCCACTTCCAGGGGATCAAATGGCTACTTCTGACTTCTATGGGTACCAGACATTCAAGTGGCACATGCACTGCATGCGTGTGCAAGCTCTCTCTCTCTTTCTCTCTTTCTCTCTTTCTCTCTCTCTCTTTCTCTCTCTCTCTCTCTCTCTCTCTCTCTCTCTCTCTCTCTCTCTCTCTCACACACACACACACACACACACATATGCATATATATGTATATGCAGGCAAAACACTCTTACACATAAAATAAGCAATGTAAATTTTTTAAATGTGATTTTGACAATTTATATATAAAAACAGAATCCAAAATAGCTCTTTTCAATAGTTTACAGTGGCAGCAAAATAAGAAATAGAGGCAAAAAAACCCTACTTATTCAAAGATCATTACCAGCAGTATACCATAATGACACAGTTCATTACAAAATATTGTTATTCTATTTTTTACATTATAGACAACTTATAATGTAAGCTAAACAAGATATATAATATAGGTGAAACTGTAAATTAGAACAGATATATCATATCATCCTGAATATTGTGCAAAACTTTTATATACACTACAAGAATACTGGTTACACTTTAAAGGCCAACAGATTTCCTACTGCTTGTATAAAGTTGACCAAATTTGTTATTAAATTTAACTTATTTATTAAACAGGAAACATTTATTTCTATCTATATAGAAACAGATATTTCTATATAGCTCAAGATGGACTTGAACTCACAGTCTTTTCTACAAGCCAACAATACATCTAGCTCATGTATTGCATGCAGCATTTCATTTTACAAATGATGGCACTCAAAAAAAAAACAAAACAATAAGAATGTCTACTCATCTCCATGATTAAAGCTAAAAATGCTCATTTGGTCCTACACCATTAATTACACTAGATTTAATTTTATAAAAAATTACCTAAAATCCAAATATATATATATATATATACATACATACATATATATATGTATGTATGTATATATATATGTAATTAAACATCAACATGTAGATATTTGAATGTTAGATTTAAAATGCTTCAAACACATACTATATGTTACATTCAAAATCTACTTATGGAACTAGAAAATGGCTCTGCATTTAAGAGCATTTTCTGTTCTTTCAGAGGACCAAGGTTTGGTTTCCAGCATCTACAACAGGTGGATAACCTATAACTCCAATTTCAGAAGATCTGGATCCGATGCCCTCTTCTGGCCTCTGAGGGGTGTACAAAAAAAGACTTTTAAAAATTTAAATCTGGTAATATAATTAATAAGAAAATTATTCAAAATTAAGGTACTGCTGAATGGTCAATTCATAACAACTTTTAAGTTATATGAGATTTGGAGAGTTTATAAAATACCCAATTCTTTCTAGAGTGCTATGCTTTCAAAGGATCAATATGCAACTCTCAAATATTTTTAGTAAAGAAAACTTAATTGTAA